>NC_056733.1:987111102-987256102 GCF_019279795.1 Protopterus annectens
TAAACATGACACATTTTTCTTATTTTCCTGTCCAACTGATCAAATAAATTTTGGGGCCAGCCAAGCACCCCCAAACTGTAAATAATAAAAACTTATTTTAAAGTTTGGACTGTATTCCTAGATGTCAAGGCAGCTTTCAGTATTAGTTTTAGTTTTCTAAAGTATTCCTTACTGAGTTTTATTCACATTTGTTCATGTTTTATTGTCAATCCTTCATCAATTCTCAAATATTTATACATGCCCTCCTGCCCCAGACTGATGTTTTCTTGGTGCTGCAGCTTGCTTGCTTTAAAGGTTGCTTTTGCACATTTATCAAGGCCAAATAACTTTCTTGTATCATCTGAGAATAGGTTAGGTTTAACAACAGGAAGTGACTTAAATGCATTTTACGGTATAACCGTGGACAGAGCCACAGCTTTGGAGTTCGGCCCTTTTTCATTTGGCGCTTGTAATTTTTGTTATCTTATAGACAGCGAGTCTGTTTATACACCCCACCACAAACAAGGAGTATTATCTTAACACTCTTCTAGCTTCCTTACCCAGCACATTGTTTATCTAGTGCAGTGTCACGTCTGTGGTAAGTTTTATGTGGGGGAGACAGACCGCTGTCTTAAAGATAGAATTAGAGAGCATGTCTGGGATATTAGACAAACAAATAATATGATTTCACTCACTAGACATGTTCCGGAGAATGCGGACCACCATTGTTTTAAGTTCAAAGCTGTGGAGGTTATTACCCTAGGAAGACGACTAGGTGATATTAGTAATATTACAGAAGGTAGGGAAATGCATTGGATGTTGCACTTACAAGTTGATAAAGACTATGCTTTAAATGATAGGGTCTCTTTAAGACCCAAATTAAAACAGAAAAGACCACTTTTGTCTTTAATGAGTTTATTGTTTTCATTGGCTATTTGGCCCTATTTATTTTGAATGTTTGATTAACTTGATTATGGTCTGAAGAAGCAGTGTTACTGCAAAAGTGCTTTCCATTTCCAATATACATTTTAATGCACTTTTTATGTTTTATTTTGTTTTATTAAAGCTTTTCACCTATACAGCCTTGCTTTTTTATCATCTGAGAAAGTTTTATCCACTTGCAGTTGTGGTTTCAACTCCTGATGTGATTAAATGACAAGTCTTTCTCCAGGATTTTTTCTGTTAGCCAAATTGAAACCACGGCCTAATCTGTTAGGTAAACAGCTTAACTGGTTAAGGGCAAGACAAAAAAGCAGCTGTAATAAGAGTCATCTTGGAATATCCATGTATGAATGTTTATCCCTTGGATAATAATTCACTTTTTTCATGGCTTAGATGCAAAGTGGCTTGCCACCGTTTCATGGTCACTGGAATGCAATTGGTCAATGTAGGGTGTAACTTATACATCTGCAAGAAGTCTATGAATGTGGGGCACTATCAAATGCCTTTTTGTAATCTATGCATGCCATACATAGATTCTTTGTTATGGCTTTATTTAGCAACAAATGATCCTTTGTTCATTGACTTTCTTTTATTATAGGTTCATAGGTTCATAGGTAGGTACTAGGCTATCTGCCCAAAGGCATTTATAAGCCTAGCCGGAATGTGTTGGCTTTCACCATCCCCTTAGATTAATTCCCTGTGCCTCTGTCCAGCAGAGCCATTGAAGTAATCCCTGGGGTAAACTTTCTGTTTCCCATCCACTCGTCAAGGTTTCTCTTGAAGAGAGTTAGAGTGGAGCTCTGCCTAATGTAGATTGGAATCTTATTCCAGAGCATGGGAAGTCTCTGGGACAGGGATCTATCCCTCCAGCATGTCCTATTTATTGTTGTGATGAGGATTAGATCCCTGGAGTGTGTGGCTCAAAGGGATATGGCTTTCTTTAGGTGGAGCATGTCCATCAATTCTGGGTTGGAATGGCCTTGTATGTCAGGCAGAGATCACCTCTGAGTAGGCATTATGCAACCAAGTACAGCCTAGAGTCTTATTTCCATGTCTGATTTTTTCCTAAATGAATATAATCTCTGTCTACATCAATTCCAGTCTATAGTTCAGTGCAACACCCAGTAAGCTGAGACTCAGCACAGGTAGATATTTTTGTGCACCTAAGATTCCCTGTTGGGCTGCATGTGCTCTTTGGTGGGTTTCTGCTCCTGAGGGGTTTGGGCTGTGGAAGTCAGGTCGGGCCATCTCTGAGATGACATTTACACAGCAAGATGTTACCAGCTCCCTCTCACTGTCTAGACAAACCCTCACTGGCAACTGACACCCACAACTCTCCAGCTGGCTCATCTAGCAGTTAAGTCACTAATCTACCCAAGTCATCTGGGTACATTCTGGGCTTCATCCCTCTCTGTCAGTGTGATGGCTTCCATAGCTTCATCTTCACGCTCCAACTTCTGCCCTGGGTTAGAATTTGAATGCCAGTCCAATATCAACCTTTTCTTATTTATAATCAGCAAAGACATTGTGTGGATTTTTTGACCAAAAATGAAAACTGCATGCATGGTACTTTTCACACAAAACCAATGATGTTTATAGATATAGGTTCACAGGAGATTACTAGGTTAATGGCCCTAAGGCCTTTACAAGCATAGCCATGTAAAAAACCTGTGTACCCTAACTGACCATAGTTTGATGGTTATTTTTAGCAGAGTAATTCTATGATCAACACCGACTACCCCTGTCCATGGAGGACATATGTGCCACCCATAAGGTGAATCTGCTGTCAATCATACAATTGTCAAAGTTGCACTTAAAAGGGGTCATTGATGAGCTCTGCTTCATGTGAAATGGAAGCTTATTCCATAGGAGTGGCAATATCTGGGAGACATATCTATATCTACAACATGTTTTGTTAATGTCACAGACTAGTCTGAGATCCCATACTGAGTGACTCTTGTCCCATTTGATTTGCAGATGTGTAGCATTTCCATTAGGGCAGAGCCAGAGACTGCTCTATAGGCCAGGAACAGTTCACCTGACATCAGCCTGTATGATACAGAGTACAGTGACAGGGCTTTCAGACTTTTCATGGAAGTCACAATTTGGAGCCATGGATTCTCTTTGTTAGAAACCTCTATGGTCTCTCCAGTTGCTGCAGGTGTCTGGTGAGATACATACAGAAGCAAGCATTCTACTCAATTTGCGGTCTGATAAGGGTTGAGTACAGTGGAATTATAACCTCCATAGTCTTGGATGTGATGCCCTTATTTATGAGATGCACGATGTAGAAGGCTTTCCTTACCAGTGTGGACACATGATATAACCTCCTTAGTCTAGGATGTGATGCCCTTATTTATGAAATGCACAATGTAGAAGGCTTTCCTTACCACTATGGACACATGATATAACCTCCTTATTTTTGGGTGTGATGCCCTTATTTATGAGATGCACGAAGTAGATAGGTTTCCTTACCACTGTGTACATATGATATAATCTCCTTAGTCTTTGATGTGATGCCCTTATTTAGGAGATACAGAATGTACAAGGCTTTCCTTACCACTGTGGATACATGGTATAACCTCCTTAGTCTTGGATGCGATGCCCTTATTTATGAGACGCACAATGTAGAAGACTTTCCTTACCACTGTGAACACATGATATAACCTCCTTAGTCTTGGATGCGATGCCTTTATTTATGAAATGCACAATGTAGAAAGCTTTCCTTACCATTGTGGACACATGATATAACCTCCTTACACTTGGAGGTGATGCCCTTATTTATGAGATGCATGATGTAGAAGGCTGTCCTTACCACTATGGACACATGATATAACCTCCTTAGTCTTGGATGTGATGCCCTTATTTTTGAGATGCGCATTGTAGAAGGTTGTCTTTACCACTATGTACAAATGATATTACCTCCTTAGTCTTGGATGTGATGCCCTTATTTATGAGATGCACAATGTAGAACGCTTTCCTTACCACTATGGACACATGATATAACCTCTTTAGTAATGGATGTGATGCCGTTATTTATAAGATGCACAATTTAAAAGGCTTTCCTTACTGCTGTGGACACATGCTATAACCTCCTTAGTCTTGGATGTGATGCCCTTATTTATGAGATGCACAATGTAGAAGGCTGTCCTTACCACTGTGGACACGTGATATAACCTCCTTAGTCTTGGATGTGATGCCCTTATTTATGAGATGCACAATGTAGAAGGCTTTCCTTACCAGTGTGGACACATGATATAACCTCCTTAGTCTTGGATGTGATGCCCTTATTTATGAAATGCACAATGTAGAAGGCTGTCCTTTCTGCTATGGACACATGATATAACCTCCTAAGTCTTGGATGCGATGCCCTTATTTATGAGATGCACAATGTAGAAGGTTTTCCTTACCAGTGTGGACACATGATATAACCTCCTTAGTCTTGGATGTGATGCCCTTATTTATGAGACGCACAATGTAGAAGACTTTCCTTACCACTGTGAAAACATGATATAACCTCCTTAGTCTTGGATGCGATGCCTTTATTTATGAAATGCACAATGTAGAAGGCTTTCCTTACCATTGTGGACACATGATATAACCTCCTTACACTTGGATGTGATGCCCTTATTTATGAGATGCATGATATAGAAGGCTGTCCTTACCACTATGGACACATGATATAACCTCCTTAGTCTTGGATGTGATGCCCTTATTTATGAGATGCGCAGTGTAGAAGGTTGTCTTTACCACTATGTACAAATTATATTACCTCCTTAGTCTTGGATTTGATGCCCTTATTTATGAGATGCACAATGTAGAAGGTTTTCCTTACCAGTGTGGACACATGATATAACCTCCTTAGTCTTGGATGTGAAGCCCTTATTTATGAGATACATGATGTAGAAGTCTGTTCTTACCACTATGGACACATGATATAACCTCCTTAGTCTTGGATGTGATGCCCTTATTTTTGAGATGCACAATGCAGAAGGCTTTCCTTACCAGTGTGGACACATGATATAACCTCCTTAGTCTTGGATGTGATGCCCTTATTTATGAGATGCACAATGTGGAAGGCTTTCCTTTCCACTGTTGACACATGGTATAACCTCTTTAGTCTTAGATGTAATGCCCTTATTTATGTGATGCATGATGTAGAAGGGTGTGATTACCACTGTGGACACATGAATTAACCTCCATAATCCTGGATGCGATGCCTCTATTTATGAGATGCACAATGTAGAAGGCTTTCCTTACCAATGTGGACACATGATATAACATCCTTAGTCTTGGATATGATGCCCTTATTTATGAGATGCATGATGTAGAAGGCTTTCCTTTCCACTGTGGACACATGATATAACCTCCTTAGACTTGTATACAATGCCATTATTTATGAGATGCTCAGTGTAGAAGGCTTTCCTTACCACTATGGACACATGATATAACCTCCTTAGTCATGGATGCAATTCCATTATTTATAAGATGCACAATGTAAAAGGCTTTCCTTACTGCTCTGGGCACATGATATAACAACCTTAGTCTTGGATGTGATGCATTTATTTATGAGATGCACAATGTAGAAGGCTGACCATACAACTCTGGAGACATGATATAACCTCATTAGTCTTGGATATGATGCCCTTATTTATGGGATGCACAATGTACAAGGCTGTCCTTACCACTGTGCACACATGATATAACCTCCTTAGTCTTGGATGTGATGCCCTTATTTATGAGATGCACAATGTAGAAGGCTTTCCTTACCTCTGTGGACACATGATTTAACGTCCTTAGTCTTGGATGTGTGCCCTTATTTATGAGATGCACAATGTAGAAGGCTTTCCTTACCACTGTGGACATATGATATAACCTCCTTTGTCTTGGGTGTGATGCCCTTATTTATGAGATGGACGATGTAGAAGGCTTTCCTTACCACTATAGGTTCATAAGTTCATAGGTAGGTACTAGGCTATCTGCCCAAGGGCATTTATAAGCCTAGCCAGAGTGTGTTGGCTTTCCCTGCCCCTTTGATTAATTAACTGATCCTCTGTCAAGCAGAGCCAATGAAGTGATCCCACTGGTGTATTTTCTTTTACCCATCCACTCGTCAAGGTTTCTCTTGATTAGTCTTAGTGAGGGGCACTGCCTAATGTAGTTAGGAATTTTGTTCCAAAGCATGGGGAGTCTCTGTGACAGGAATCTATCCCTCCAGCATGTTCTATTTATTGTTGTGGCGAGGTTTAGCTCACTAGAGTGTGTGGCTCGCAGTGACTTGGATTTCTTTAGGTGGAGCATGTCCATCAATTCTGAGTTGGACATGGCTTTGTAAGTCAGGCAGATATCACCTCTGAGTGTTTATATGCCACTGAGTACAGCCGGAGCTTTTTCAGTCGGGCTGCATAGGACATATGTTTGAGGCCAGTAATCCTCTTGGTGTCTTTCCAGCTGTTGGAAGTGTCTTGTGAGGTAAATCCCAAATGGGGCATTGTACTCTATGATGGGTCTATTGAGTGACGAGTAGAGGGGCACTATAACCTCTTTATTTCTAGATGCGAACCCTTTAGTAATTAGATGGGCCACATAGAAGGATTTCCTAACTACTTTGGCAGTATGATTGTCAAAGGAGAGATTACTATCTAACTGGGTTCATCAATCTCTTATTACCTCTTCTGTATTAAGGGGGCTGCCACCTATGTGGTAATTCATGAGTGTTTTATTTTTCCCAAATGGGATGACTATGCATTTTTTGGCATTTAGCTTGAGGCCATGACTTTGACACTAGGTGTCTGTCTCAGTAAGGCACTTTTGGAGGATGTCCATGTCAACCAGAGAGTCAATTATGGCTCCCAGTTTGCAGTCATTAGCGAACGTGGTTAGCCATAGTCTTCCTGTGTTTGCCTGTACTTCTGAGAAGTATATGTTGAACAGTAGGGGTCCCAGGACCAAGCCTTGCAGGGCACCACTTGTGACTATTTTAGAATCGGTCCTGGAGCCTGCTATTCTTACTGTGTGAGTTCTGTCTGTAAGCCAGGTGGCAACCCATCTCATGACGTAGGGGTTTATGTTCAGGCTGTTGAGTTTTTCTGTAATACCTGAGTGGGGAATGGTGTCAAAGGCCTTGGCAAGGTCAAGGTAGGCTGTGTGGACCACCTTTCCATTGTCTTTGGCCTTGGTGACTGTCTCGAAAAAGTTAACCAGGTTTAGTAGGCATGATCTGCCCTTAACAAAGCCGAACTGGGTCGGGACATGTGTTTGGAGGTTCCCAATGTCTTTGTTAATGGGTTCCATGATGATGTGCTCCATAACCTTGCAGACCAGGCTAGTCAGGCTTATGGGGCAATAGTTACCAGGGTCAGTTGTGACCCCTCCTTTATAGAGAGCAATAACTGTTGTTGTGCACCATTCTATGGGCACTTAGCCTGCGGAGAGGCTGAGGTTGAACAGTGTGTTTAGGTGGAGGTTAGTTTGTTCTATAGTTCTTGCAAGACGCAGCTTGGGACACCATCTGGTCCCATTGATGCTGTGTTTTTGGCTTTTGAAAGGGCTGTTTTCACATGTGCTTCTGTGATTTTTGGGACACTTCACTTTTCTGGTATTGTTGTGGGCCCTTTTGGAGATGGAAGGGGGGGTGAAATTTGCACTGAATGTATCTGCCAGGATGTTGACAATATCAGTAGGTTCAGTATATTTTGTGCTATTTTGCACTAGTTCAGTGCATATCTGTGAGTTGCCACTTTGAATATTAACATAGCTAAAGAACCTTTGTGGTTATCTTTTGAATCCTTGGCTATTTTTCTTTCGAAGTTATCCTTGGATGATTTCATGAGGGACCTTAGTTTCTTACTGATACTGATCAGAGATGTCTTTCCTTCTTAGGATTTGCTTTTTTTCTGAACTAGTTTCCTCCTTCTATTGTATAGCCTGTTTATAGCAGGGGTCCACCAAACTCATTTCCTTCTCTTAGTGGAGTGAGTCTTTGTTTTGCTAGGGATGGCATGATCCATGCATCCTTGTAGGTGCTCATAGAGTGCATTTGTAAAGGTTTCTGCATCTTGGGCAGCATTATCCTTTAGAGTGGGGGCGGGGAAACTTACCACCTCTCTCTTAAGTAAGGTGAAGTTTGCTTTAGAAAAGTTTTTTACTGTGGTTTCCTTAGTTGGGGGTGGTGGTGGTGGTGGAGTGTGGACATCCAGAGTGATTAATTTATGGTCTTATCTAACCAGTGACGGGTTGACCTCTGGTGTGTAAAACCTGTCACCCATGTTGGTGATGACCAGGTCCAATATGTTTTCATCTCTGGTAGGGGAGTTTACCAGCTGATCCAGGGAATTTGAGTTGATAAATTCCAGGAAGAGCTGGGCCTGGGAATTTGTACTCGAGTGGTTTTCCCAGTGAATGGTAGGGTAATTGAAATTGCCCAATATCAGGGTGTTCAGTAGGACCTTCATATTTTCCAGTGTCTCCAGAAAGGTGATGGTCCTGGGTCATGGAGGGTGATCTGTAGCAGGCCACAATTTGCATTGCAGATTTGCCCTATGTTAGTTGCACATGGATGATCTCAGAGGTATCATGCTGCGCCACTAACCTGGAGGTGTAGGTATCCTTGATGAATATGGATAAACCCCCTCCTTTTGTGTTTCGGTCTGTGTTCTGTGGCCAAAATGTGTGGTATGAGTTGTAGCCCGGTAGTGCTGGGGTGCTCTCTGGAGTCTTGAACCAGGTTTCAGTTACTGCACAGATGTCGACGTTTTCCATAATGAGGAGTGCTTCAAGCTCGTTCATTTTGAGATTTAAACTCCTAGCATTGAGTAGCATAACCCTCAGTTTTTTGTTAATTGTGCTATTTACCGAAGGGGGTTTGACTATGGGCACATATTGATCGAAGTTAAGATTGTTATTGACCTGTGCTCCCAAGTCTCACACCACTGGGTTTGAGCTTAGAGTGGTACAATCTATATCATAATTAGCAGGGGCTAATTCTTTGCCAAAGGGAATAATTAAGAATTTTTTTGCATTTAGTTTGAGTCCGTGACTTTAGCACCAATCATTTCTCTATCAGCCCTTTCTGAAATATGGTTACATCCCTGGGGGACTCAATGATTGCACCCAGTTTGCAGTCATCTGCAAACTTGTTAAGCCATAGCCCATCTACTTTCATCTGCACCTCAGAGAAATAGGTTTCAAATAGTAGAGGGCCCAGCAGAGACGCTTGTGGTATGCCACTGGTAAATGGTCTACTGGTGGAGGTGGACTTCCCAACTTTGACAGTGTGCGTTCTGTTGGTGAGCCAGTTGGCTACCCATCTAGTGATATATGGATTAATCTCCAGCTGAGAGAGTTTCTCAATTATCCCTGAATGATGGATTGTGTCAAATGCCTTGGCTAAATCAAAATAGATTGTATGTACTGCTTTGCCATCATCCAGGGCTTTGGTGACATTCTCAAAAAAAAAATCCACCAGGTTTAATAAGCAAGATCTACCCTTGATGAAACCAAACTGGGTCAGGTCAAAAGTTTGAAGGTCACCTATGTCCTTGATGATAAAGTCCATGATGATTTTTTTCTTTGCAGATAAGTCTAGTTAGGCTAATGGGGCAAGAAATTCCTGAGTTGGTTGATGAACCTCGTTTGTGCGAGGGGATTACTGTTGCTGTTCACCCACCATTCTGCTGGAACAAAGCCAGTTCTACGGCTATGGTTAAAGAGAGTGCCAAGTGGTTCTGCACTATATTTGTATTAAACGTCTTGTTTACTAAAGTATAATTTAAAATGAGCATCACCCTCTCCTGTTGTGAATACTCTAATTGTGTCTAATCTCAAATCGTCTGCAATTCTTATCTATGTAACAAGCGATTTCATAACTAAATGGATACAATAATTAATGCAACATATTATCTGAGTATTTCTTTTTTTTCTGGCTTGATATTTGTAGCAAGTGGCTATAAACTGTTTGTATTATCTTCGGCTCAGATCATTGCTGAAAAGGGCTTTCAGAAAAATCATGCCGTATTGTTTGCAAACAAAAATAATGAACAGTAAAGTTAATGCACATGGCAAACTAGTAACATATAACTATAACTGAGAATATATAACTAATGTTTCCCTTACTCAAATGCAAACAACAGCCTTTATGCATATTGTTCATTATAAATTGCATACTTTGCAGGAGGGCAAGCCTCTCCCACCCCCTCCAAAAAAATTATATATCCCAACTTTGCAGTCAGACAGTTTAAGTCTATCTACACCAATGACAGATGTCACAGGTGGCTGAGGTAAGTGAAAAATGATTGGTGATTAAATCAGAGCAATATACTTAAACACTAAAAACTGCTTGCACAGATGTTAATAACTCTACAATTCAAAAAAAAAAAAAAAAAAACAAACAAAAAACACCAAATAGGCAAAATAGCTGTAATGTTATGAGGATTCATTATTGCTTTAATATAGCTGCTTAACATTATGGAATTGTTTTAATAAATTTTGGTTAACTTTAAGATAAACTGGTTTGATAATGCTCTTTAAGTTTTCAGCAACTGTTTTAATAAATATGAGTTAATTTACAGCTGGTTTTAATAAATCCACTTAAGTTTAGCACAAAGTGTCTTAACAAATCCATTTACCTTTACAACAAACTGCTTTAATAAGTCATTTTAACTTTAAAACAAGCAATTTTAATAAATCTGCTTAACTTTATATTGACTGCTTTAACAAATCTGCTTAAATTTATGGCAAATATTTTAATGAATCCGTATAACTTTATGGCTGTTTCATCCTTTGGTGATTTATTTCCTAGTAGTTTAACCAGATTATTGTGTTAATTGTATTTAACTCTAGAACTCAAAAAGAAAAGCTGGATACAGTTTAAACTGAACTTTCGTCTATTCCCTCAAAATCTCTCTTTAAAAAGAAACTCAAGCTATACCTCAAAACACAATGGCTGTGCCCCTGTACTAATCCTGACTAACTTTATTTCTTGACTCCTGACTAGACGAGTGGGAGGATGGCATAATGGTTAAGGTGTTTACCTTACAAACAGAAGGTGCAGGGTTTGATTCTCACATGGGGTAACTGGCTAGGCTTAAAGTGGTCTACAAGGACAGTTAGCCTAGTATCTGTGAACCTATCTGAATCTATGAACCTATACTTCACATCTGTAATACCCAAATTCTATGTCAAATTGGCATCCACTGATCTGTAACTCCTTCTTACTATCTATGAAAAAAAAAAAAAAAGTGTACTTACTTTCCTATATCCCTACTGTCTGTACATTTTGTAGTATTCTCCATGTATGTCATGTGCTACAATATTTTTATTTCCTAACTACTGCATGTTTATATCTTATAACTATGTCACTAGTAACAATGTCTTAATTTTATCTAATTTTATCTGATTACTTTACATGTATTTCTTTAATGGGATTTTATTTAGTATCATTAGAATTTTTAATTTCGGAGCTTATCTCCCCTGGCCTCTACTGAAAATGGACATATATCCAGCTAGACTAGCCCGGTCAACAAATGTAAAATAAATAAAATAAATAAATAAAATAAAACTTCAAACACTTCTAACTCAAGTAATATACCATTGTATAATTATAGCCTATACTCAGTGTGTATCAGGTAAACTACTTATTTATTTACAAGTTCATAGATTAATATAGGCTAACTACCTTTGTAGGTGACTTTATGGCTAGCCAATTACCCTATGTGCGGCCAAATCCTTCACCTTCTGTCTGTAAGGTAAACACCTTAACAATTTGTTTTGTTTATAGTGGATTTTGATGTGCTTGAAAAGTATTAATCAGAGAGAACATCATGTATTCTGCTGTGCATGCTTTAAGAACATAATGAGAATCTCTAAAGACTACAAATGTTCATCTGAAGTTAGACTGGGAAGGAATGTTTCTTTTTAGCATTCTTGGTATTTCAAATGTGGAAAACATTTTGCCGACACCTCACGGCAATAATCAATAAATTAATGAAAAAAATATTCCATTCTAACACAAAGATCTACAGTGATTCACCCTTAGTTCAGCCATTGGCCATGCATGTAATTTTTACAGTGATTTTTTTTAATGTGGGTACTTACCTGGAAAATAAGAAATTGTGTAGTAAAGCTTTGATGCATCTGCTGATGTCAGGAAACCATGTTTCTCTCTAACAAGAGGTTTTGCTCTGATTCCCTGTTCAATGTTCTTGTGCTAGTTTTAAATCTCTGATTTATAAGGCTTAGAGAGTAAGTGGCCTAGGTCCCTTAAGATGGCTTTCCCAACAGCTGATAGAATTTCCTTAGCTGCTTATTGGTTTCACTGTTCAGTTTACGTCATACAAAGCACTGACAAAATGCCTTTGCAACCTCACTCAACCCCATGCAAGTGAGACAGGGTGCACAGACCAAACCGATTGTAGTCAAAAGCACAAAAAAAGTCCAGCACCAAGGAGATATGTAAAATATAAGATTTAATAAAACAAAACAGCAAACCGATTTTGGCAAAAATTAAAGCCTTCTTCAGTGCATTAACTGACATTAATTCACTACACATTTAAATAGTACAAAGTTAAACCAGAGTCAAAGCTGATTGGTACATGCCAGAATTAGCTTAATTCATTAAGGCCGGGCTTAAACAGAGCCCCCAGCTTAACATTCCAATCAGATTCTTTATTGTTTAATATAGAATACCATCTTGTTTTATTAGATTTATGCACTTGGATTTTGTCAATAATTGTGAATTGAAATTTAGCAGTGCCATGGGTCATTGTGTGTTTATAAAAAGCATTAGATATTCTTTTGTTTCTTATGTCACTAAGATGTTCACTAATCCTATATTTTAATGGCCGAGATGTTTGTCCTACATAAAAAGCAGAGCAAAAACAGGTGGCCAAATAAATGATCCAGTCAGTGCTGCAGTTACCAAAGCATCTGATTTCAAAAATGTGTGGAGTATTGCTGCTGGTAAATTCCTTTGTTTTGCAAACATGTTTACAAAAACTGCAGTGGTCACAAGGATTACTGCCCACTAGCTTATCCCCAAATAATGTGACTTGTCGTGTGGTAGTAGGGGCGGAATGTTTATAGTGAGTTAGATGGGGATTGATGGTACGACCACTTCTATAGGTGAAAAGGCATTGTGAGGAAAGCATTCCAGGTAATTTCTCATTGGCCAACAGGATGTCCCAATAATTATTAATAATATTTTTGAAGCCATCTGTAGTGCATTCAAATGTTGTAACCAGATGAATGGGTTGGGGACATTGTCCATCCCTTCTCTTGGATCCCTTACCATAAGTCAACAGTTTCTTCCTATCTTGTTCAGTAACACAAGAACATGTGCTTTTGATGTTATCTGCATGATAAACCCTATTTAGAAATCTTTGAGATAGATTGTTTTTACTGGTATTATAGGCTACATCTGAAGAACATATACGCTTGATGCGTAGAAATTGGGATTTTGGGATGTTCAGGATGGTGTGGAAGGGGTGATGACCTAGTGGGCAGTAATCCTTGTGGCCATTGCAGCTTTTGTGCACATGTTTGCAAAACAAAGGAATTTACCAGCAGCAATACTCCACACATTTTTGAAATCAGATGCTTTGGTAACTGCAGCACTGACTGGATCATTTATTTGGCCACCTGTTTTTGCTCTGCTTTTTATGTAGGACAAACATCTCGGCCATTAAAATATAGGATTAGTGAACATCTTAGTGACATAAGAAACAAAAGAATATCCAATGCTCTTTATAAACACACAATGACCCATGGCACTGATAAATTTCTATTCATAGTTATTGACAAAATCCAAGGACATAAATCTAATAAAACAAGATGGCATTCTGTATTAAACAATAAAGAATCTGGTTGGATTGTTAGGCTGGGAGCTCTGTTTAAGCCCAGCCTTAATGAATTAAGCTAATTCTGGCATGTACCAATCAGCTTTGACTCTGGTCTAACATTGTACTATTAAATGTGTAGTGAATTAATGTCAGTTAATGCACTGAAGAAGGCTTTAATTTTTGCTGAAACCAGTTTGCTGTTTTGTCGCATTAAATTCCGTGGTGGTGCAATGGTAGTATTGTTGCCTCACAGCAAGAGGTTCTCCCGTTTGATTCTCGGCTGGAGTGTGGGGAGTGCCTTCTGTGTGGAGTCTGCATGTCTTCCCCCCGGTTGGGTGGGCATTCGAAAGACATGTGTAAATGGGCGTGCCTTCGTTGAAGGTTGAACGTCGAGCTGGCACCTCAGCGTTCGTAAAAATCTACTACCAATCATTAGTGGACCGGAGTCCCGCTGTGGCGACCCCTAACCGGGAAAAGCTGAAAGAAATCTTATATTTTACATATCTCCCTGGTGCTGGACTTTTTTTGTGCTTTTGACTACAATTGGTTTGGTCCGTGCACCCTGTCTCACTTGCGTGGGGTTGAGTGAGGTTGCCGTATCGTATTTCCACGCTGGAGACTCCTTGGTGGAGATAGAATTGATTTGTGACATAACTACTTTTGGATTACACTATTGGACTCAGAGTCTTTTACATATTTTGTATTTTGCCTCTTGCATTAGTCCTGGATATAATTTCTGGATTTATTACGTTTTAACGAACTTGATACTTATTTGGTGTTTGCTTCTGGTTCCATGGTCACAAGTTGATGGTATTTATCTGAGTGCCGAACCAGGTAATGGCTTTTTATTCAATATTGTAGTCCGAAATTAACATTACTTGTTCTGCTACAAACACAGAGGAAGCTATGCTCTAAAGTGTTTGTTTGGCGGTTATGTGTTTACACTAAGGTGGATGGATACTCAGGACCACATTATAATTTGATCCTGGCAAGTCAACTGCTCAATAATCTAGCAATTTAGCATTTCTGGAACATTTTACACTTGATGTGTGCTGGTTAATGGGCATTATTTTGCAGCAGGGGGCTTTGCGAAAGCTTTAGCTTGGTGTTTACAATCACTTGTCTCGTTACAAATATGGAGGAAGCTATGCTTTAAAGTGGTTTGTTTGGCGGTTATGTGTTTAGACTAAGGTGAATGAGTACTCAGGACCACATTATAATTTGATCCTGGCAGGTCAAATGCTCAATAATCTAGTGACTTAATATTTCAGGAACATTTTACGCTTGATATGTGCTGGCTAATGGGCATTATTTTGGAGCAGGGGGCTTTGCGAAAGCTTCTGCTTGGTGTTTACAATCAGGGTGGAATCTAGAGGATTGCTGAATTTATATTTTGACTATTGGCGTTTTGGACATACCAAGTGATGAGAATTGTTGGTGTAATCTGCTATTTTGCTACAAGAACATTTCCAGCTTGGTGAGACATTTTTTTGATCTTGCATCAGAGGTTTAGAAGACATTGTGGCTTCAATACTGGATTGAGGTCAGTAAGGATTCACCACTATTGTGGTGACTGAATAACCATTCCATTTAGCTATCAGGGATTACAACAGTGTTTAGAACTTTATTAGGAGTTCGAACGTATTTGTTTCTGGATTTTTGTCTTCACCTACTATACTATTTTGAAGGGACATTTCCATTCGGAAGAATAACTGGTTGATGGGAGCAATACTTTTTATAAATATCTGATACATCGTTGTTTTTGCATTGTTTAATTAATATGTTATGATTGAAGGTTGCACCTATTTTATAACTTGGCTGTGATGCATTTAATATCTCAGAGTACACATGATGTTCAGTATACAAGCATATCGGTGACAATATTTGTTTTTCGATTTTGGTTTTTGCAATAGATATATTAAGCCCTATTAAGCCTATACACCAATTGGGGATACAAACTGCAGCCGTTTTAGCTGGGGATGGCATTTTTACTTTGAGATTATTTTTCGATATCTACCAATACAGAGTTATATGTCTACACTCTCTGATTTAACATCAGTTAAGGGGCATATATACTGGGATTTGATCTTTTGCACATATGGTTGGAAATAACAAGGGCCAAAAAAGGAGGCCAGCACCAGGTGTGATACCTCAGTTTATTCCAAATAGTAATGAATCACAAATAGTAATAAATCAGACCGGTTTCAGCAGTTTTGCCTTCATCAGTGATTGCCATCTTAATTGTCTAACAGTCTATATAGACATACAGCACTACATATCAATCAAGTAGTTAAAGAGACAGTAATAACAAAAACTGAGAAAGTCTCTATAATCTAAACATAATACATGAATGAATGATTTAATTCTTAATTCTTTACTGTTATTATTCCAGCTACAGGTGGTCATTAAGACCAGGGGAACAAAGAGCCCCTAGCCTTACAATCCACCTCTTTTCCTTATCATTCAAGATACCACGCCACCCTAACATATTCAGTCTGTCACCCACTATCTTGTCAATAATACAAAAGGGCAATATTGCTGATTTGTGATCACATACATGTCTGTGAAGTGCATTAGTCATTTGTTTGTTTCTGATATCACTTAAATGTTCAGACATTCTTATTCTGAAAGCTCTAGACGTTTGCCCAACATAAAAGGATGAACAGGAACAGGTGGCCAAATAGACCACCCAGTCTGTTCCACAGTTAGCAAAATGCTTAATCCTATAGACTGAGTATTTTTGACAGAAAACTTCTTAGATTTAGGCATGTATCTACAAAAGGAGCAATGACCACAAGAGAATGACTAAACTAACTGTAATCATTAATTGTTCCATAGAGTGACTTCAACCCTTGTATTTATAATGATTAAGATAGGACCCCAGTGTTCGTTCCCTACGACATGAAAATTTACATCTATCCATAAGTAGACTTGATAGTTCTTGATTTGCCATAAGAATATTCCAATTTCTGTTAATGGCATTTCTGATGGCATGGATATTTCTACCATAGGTCGTGACAAATCGAATACTATCCCCGAGGTGCGAGTTTTTTCTTTATATTGCAATAACTCTGACCTATCTTGTCCAGTAGCCCAATTACTAGCTGAAAGGATGGTTCCTGGTTTATAGCCCCTAGCTCTAAATCTATGTGTCAAATAATTCTTGTGATGTTCATAGTCGACATTGGAGGAGCATATCCTTTTAATGCATAGGAATTGTGACTTGGGAATATTCCTTATAATATGGTCAGGGTGCAAACTGGTCGCCTGTAAAAGACTAGTTATATTCTGGGTATTTGCGGAAGACCTGGGTCGACAGAGTGTTACCTACATTTCTACAAATTTTGACATCAAGAAAATTAATTTATTGGTGATGCATATTAAGCATAAATTTAATACCCCACTTTTTTTCATTGAGGTATTGAAAAAGTTCTAAAAGATATCTTGTGTCTGCCCATCAAACCAGCCAACAGTCATCCAGGTACCACCGCCAGATGTCTATCTCACCCTGAAAAATGTTATGTGAATTATCATATATAAGGAATTCCTTCAAATAGCCCATAAAGAGATCCGCATAAATGGGGGCAAAAGATGCCCCCATTGCAGTACCACGGACCTGCCAGTAAAATTCCTGTGAGAAATAGAACACATTTTTCATGAGGATATGCTCTGCCATACAAATTAATAGTGTGATAAAGCCTGGTGGATAAATGTTTGCTTTATTAAGCCAATATTCTAGAGCCTTCAGCCCAGCCCAATGTGGAATGTTAGTATATAAGGCCGTGACATCCAATGTACACATTATCCAATCTAGTTCTAGTTGGGTGTCACTTAAGATCCTGAGGAATTCTGTCGTATCTTTGATCCTAGATCTTACCATAGTCAGAAGGGGCTGTAAATATTTAGTAAAGAATCCTGATAAGGGTTCCGTAAGTGAGCCCATACCAGATAATATTGGTCTTCCAGGTGATTTTTGCAAATTCTTATGGATCTTAGGTAACAAATAGAGTATCTGATTCTGTGGATCTTCAACTGTAAGGTGGTTTAGGACTGACGTACTAATGATACCTTCCTCAGCTACCATCTTCAAAAAGGAATAAGTTTCCTTTTGAAACAGCTGGTAGGGTCTAGAGGCATTGGCATATAGTGTATGGCATTCTGGAGTTGCCTATGGGCTTCTGATAAGTAATAATCCATGTCCATGACTACCACTGCCCCTCCTTTGTTGGCAGGAATAATGAATACATTATGATTATTTCTTAGTTCCCTAAGGGCTTGTTCTGCCCCAGACAGGTTGTGACCCAGCATCCAAGATTCATAACCATGAAAATGTAAATCTTTGAGAACTGACTGTTGAAATATAGAGACATATTTATCCATCGGAGGCTGAAAAGTAGATTTTTTGAAACGCAAATCAAAGTATATCTGAGAGTCACCCTGTTGACAAAAACATAATTTTAAATTCAGCAGCCAACAAAATGACAAAACATATTTCACAATACTGTCTTCATGGACATAAAAACCAAGAACATATGTTAATCCCTTGTTAAGTAGTTTAATAGCAGTTTCAGATAATGTTGCAGAAGAGATGTTAAGTACATCTGAACATTCTGCTATTTGGGAATTATCCTTTGTAAGAGTGTTTCCAAATTCTCCACGTTGGCGATGTTTTCTCCCACCCCTGTGTTTCCTAAGCCTAAAGGGTGGTCAACATTTTTCTGTTTCTTATGGGCAGGGGACCCCTGAGTGAGCCCATACTCAGTTTCAGTAACAGAGGATTCCTCCCCTGAGGTGCTGCTGTAATAATTTTTGGATTTCTTTAAAACAGATCTGGGTCTCTTCCTCCTGGGTCTAGCCACCCTATAATCCCCATCAGAAAAAGTAACATTCTTTTTAATACCAAAAGGTTTGCCTTGTTCATAGTCCATCAAATCCCTCTGCAATTTATGTAATTTCTTACTCCTTAGGTTTTTCTGTTATTAATAGGTCTTTGGATAGTTTATGGAGACATTCTTGATATGATGTCTGACCCTCATATGTCCTGATTTCCTCACAAATACATTGGGTTTCTATAATGTTGGACTGAATTGATCATTCGTAGAAGGAGGACAGTATTTTAACAAACGACAAGGTTGCATCTTTATGTGCTTGGGCCCATTCCTCATATAACCTATCATCCGGATTGCTAACATGTGGTTGTGACCAGATTCTTAAGCCCCTTGGAGTTATATTTTTAGCCTCATAGGCCTTGAATAGTTTAAGGTGCCAAACTAAGCTACGTAGATTAGTCATACTTTTAGTCAATGTTGTAAAGAGATTCTTGCATAGGTCATTTGGGTCCCTAGGATCCCCGACAATGATACTACAATTATCTTGAACCCTATTACTATTTGTGATTCATTACTATCTGGAATAAACTCAGGTATCACGCCTGGTGCTGGCCTCCTTTTTTGGATTTTGAGTTTGCTTTTTGGCCAGTTGCACCTGCCTTACGGGTGAAGGTCGTTTGGATTTTGGACTACATTGTTTTATTTCACCGGGGGCTACTGAGTGATTGGATGTATACTGTAGTTGTGTACGCTGAATTTTTTTTTTCAGCACTCTATTTTCACCTACTATTCAAGTATTATTTCACCCAATTTGGACTATCATCTACTGTGACTTGCAGGTAGAGAAAACATCTGCATCCTTTGGATTTTTATTTTTTGGTGAAGTGCTTTGCTTACTAAAGGAATGCTGCTCATCAGGCCTGGTGGGGTGTTTGGAATATCCTACGTCTGAAACATTAGATTAAACAGGACCGAGATGGAGGTTCACATTTAATGATATTCATTTTTGGGAAACCTAGGTTTTTGGCTAGTCTGAACAACTTTATGGGGCTGCGACAATAGGATTGAAGGATCGTTGTGGCATATGGACTTATTGTAGATCTTCATGTTCTATATGCATATTTTCAGCCCGCAATTCTTTGTTGTATTGCAGTTGCGACTACAGGAATACAGGGCAGGTGTGCGCTTACAGACTAACCTGGATTTTGGGAACAGTTTAACAGGTACTATTAATGTTCAATATGTGAGACTTGGTCATAACTTGTTATATTTGATTGTGACAACGGGATCAAAGGGTCGTTGTGGCATATGGATCATTTGGGCCTTTTGGTATAGTTCATAGAGGCTGTAATGTTGAACTGTTCTACTGTTTTGCGACAATAGGATCGAAGGATCATTGTGGCATACGAATTAATCTGAGGTTCATTTTATAAACTTTTTGGACTAAAATTTGCTATATTTTCCTGGATTGCAATTGCGATAACTGGGCATTTGTGTGCATATGGACTAACTTGAACTTTGGGACAATTACAACAGGTATCTATGGTGTACTGTTTTTCATGTTTCACATGTAGGAATCTTGGTTATAGCTTGTATTGTTTTATAGCGACAACAGGATTGGAGGCCTCTGTGACATACAAACCACTAGGGTCTTTTGGAACAGTTCATAAATGTATCAATGGTGAATTGTTCTTTGCATAATCTACCTTTTTGCGAGTCATGGTTATTTGATGGGACTGATTTATTCACATATTTGTGGAGTTTTATATTAGTGCATTGTATAAAAGATTGGACCTTTTTTTTGATATTACTCATTGTCTAAACTTTAGACGTTATTGTTCAAACCTAATTATGTCTATGCCGTTTTATAACATTTAACATACAAGGTTTTGTACATTCATTTCTATTGAATAGAAGTGATTATGTGGACATTTATTTAAATGCCAAATGGTTTATGGTCCCTAATTATCACGGAGTCTATGCTTTATAGGGGGAAAGTATTTGCATCTGTATAATGTGTTTTTTGGGGGGTAAACTATATGCTATCTTTTTTTCAGATGGTGTTGTATGTTTCCAACTTTGTAAACATATTGTTTTCTTTTTTGTACGGTGCATTAACCACTATACTGTTGTTGAAAATTATTTCTAACAGGGAGAACACTATATAAGCTTAGCAATCATTATCTGGGTGATATTTCTTTAATAACTGTGTTATACATTTTGGCAGTTAAATACTGACACATAATAGTTAATAATTAGGACAGACTTTCCATCTTTTGAGCACCCAAATCATCCAATTGGATTTGCTAGTTTGAGGTATTATATGAATGTACTTTTTGCTTGGACCCATATGCATATATATGTTTTTTCCCCTTGGAATAATTACCCTTGGATAGATCCCTTAGCACATTAATAGATACTTACCATGGATTTGGTCACTTTACTGCAGGGTTTATCTGCAGATAAAAATGACCTTCAAGTGTTTGGGGTTCAAGATAATGGTAGTATCATTGTCGGGGATCCTAGGGACCCAAATGACCTATGCAAGAATCTCTTTACAACACTGACTAAAAGTATGACTAATCTATGTAGCTCAGTTTGGCACCTTAAACTATTCAAGGCCTATGAGGCTAAAAATATAACTCCAAGGGGCTTAAGAATCTGGTCACAACCACATGTTAGCAATGCGGATGACAGGTTATATGAGGAATGGGCCCAAGCACATAAAGATGCAACCTTGTCGTTTGTTAAAATACTGTCCTCCTATGAACGGACATTTCAGACCAACATTATAGAAACCCAACATATTTGTGAGGAACTCAGGACACATGAGGGTCAGACATCATATCAAGAATGTCTCCATAAACTATCCAAAGACCTATTAGTAACAGAAAAAACTAAGGAGTAAGAAATTACATAAATTGCACAGGGATTTGATGGACTATGAACAAGGCAAACCTTTTGGTATTAAAAAGAATGTTACTTTTTCTGATGGGGATTATAGGGTGGCTAGACCCAGGAGGAAGAGACCCAGATCTGTTTTAAAGAAATCCAAAAATGATTACAGCAGCACCTCAGGGGAGGAATCCTCTGTTACTGAAACTGAATATGGGCTCACTCAGGGGTCTCCAGCCCATAAGAAACAGAAAAATGTTGACCACCCTTTAGGCTTAGGAAACACAGGGGTGGGAGAAAACATTGCAAACATGGAGAATTTGGAAACACTCTTACAAATGATAATTCCCAAATAGCAGAATGTTCAGATGTACTTAACATCTCTTCTGCAACATTATCTGAAACTGCTATTAAACTACTTAACAAGGGATTAACATATGTTCTTGGTTTTTATGTCCATGAAGACAGTATTGTGAAATATGTTTTGTCATTTTGTTGGCTGCTGAATTTAAAATTATATTTTGGTCAGCAAGGTGACTCTCAAGTATCTACTTATTTTTGTTTCAAAAAAATCTACTTTTCAGCCTCCGATGGATAAATATCTCTCTATATTTCAACAGTCAGTTCTCAAAGATTTACATTTTCATGGTTATGAATCTCGGATGCTGGGTCACAACCTGTCTGGGGCGGAACAACAAGTCTTAGGGAACTAAGAAATAATGAAACAAATAACTTTTACAAACAAAGAAAAAAGAAAAACGGAGGCTACAAATCACGCCAGTCAAATAGGATTCAGATTCCTTTACTAAACTTGGTAAGCGCTTTCATGCAAAACATTGCTTGCACTTCCTCAGACAAAGTTAAAATGAAACACATGGCATTTAATATACAAAAACCTAGACCAAGCCCTAAGTTAATTAATTAATTAACTTGCCCTTAATTAAATCAACCATTTTACAACAATAAAAAGCTAGCTTAAAGCTACAACATACATAAAAAAATATATATACATATATATATATATATATACATATATATATTAATCAACTATACCAACTACCTAAAGTATATTTCTAAAATGTAGCTTATTTTTATACAAATGTACTGAAAAAACGACCAAATCATTACACATTTTTATATACATATGTACATATACACAAAATAAAAATAAAAATAAAAATAAAGTGAAATAATTGGTCATTTAAATATATTACCAAGTTATTATTGTGCATATGTAAAAAATGCTATATATGTAAAAAACCACAACTATCTCTCCAGAGCTTTAATATTAAGCATACATTTAATGGAACACATATCATTGATGCCTGGATAGGTGTAAGCATTAGTTTTCAGTTGCCAAAGAAGTTCACGTTCTTGCAACTTTAAATACCATGGCCCCCCCCTAGGGTTCTTATCTACCTTTTCCACAATGTTAAACAGAAAACTATGAGAATTATTATCAATAATATGCTTAGCTAAGGCATTCGATGGATTTTGCTTAGATATAGCATATAGATGTTCATAAATTCTGTTTTTTAATAATCTTTCTGTTTTACCAAAATAATAAACTGGACATTCTCTACATTTTGCAAGATACACCACCCCCTGGCTCTCACAATTATGTTTACCATTAATATAATATTTAGTGCCTCTAATAGTGAAGGTGGAACCTATCTGTATAAACCTACAATATTTACATCTCCCACACTTAAACATGCCCTTGTTGGCTTTATAGGTTTTAAGTGGGAACTCAAGTAGATTTTTTGTAGAAAGGGCCCTTTTGTATACTACATTCAATTTCAAACCTAATAAGGAATGTAATTTCCTATCTTGCATGATAAATTCCCAGTTGTTTTGTAAAACACATCTAACCTGTGTAGCATAAAGGTTAAATTGTGTCAAAAAACTGATATTATAGTTAGTATCAGTTTTACTACTGTTTTCACTTTCTAAATCAATATTGTCCAACTGTATATCCTGATTTTCATTATCGGAAACCGTAGGTGTTCCTTTAAATATAGACCCAAGCACACCAGCCTTCCTCTTGTTGTTAACTTCAACAAGAACTGCATTTAACAGTTTGTCCGGATACTATTTACTTGCGCGAATGTATAAACAAACATTTAACAGTTTGTCCGGATACTATTTACTTGCACGAATGTATAAATCTTAAAATTGTTCCAAAGGGTCTCCGGCAGTGGAAATACCCATCAGGAATAATAAAGCAAACTGAATTTCATTCACGCTTAATCCGGCATTTCGATCAGCAAGGGTTTCAGTTTTTAGCATTTTTTACATATGCACAATAATAACTTGGTAAGGTAGGTTTTTGTATATTAAATGCCATGTGTTTCATTTTAACTTTGTCTGAGGAAGTGCAAGCAACGTTTTGCATGAAAGCGCTTACCAAGTTTAGTAAAGGAATCTGAATCCTATTTGAACTAAGAAATAATCATAATGTATTCATTATTCCTGCTGACAAAGGAGGAACAGTTGTAGTCATGGACATGGATTATTACTTATCAGAAGCCCATAGACAACTCCAGAATGCCATACACTATATGCCAATGCCTCTAGACCCTACCAGCCACTTCAAAAAGGAAATTGATTCCTTTTTGAAGCTGGCAGCTGAGGAAGGTATCATTAGTATGTCAGTTCTAAACCACCTTACAGTTGAAGATACTCAGAAACAGATACTCTATTTGTTACCTAAGATCCATAAGAATTTGCAAAAAACACCTGGAAGACCAATAGTATCTGGTATGGGCTCGCTTATGGAATCCTTATCAGGATTCCTTACTAAATATTTACAGCCCCTTCTGACTATGGTAAGATCTAGGATCAAAGAAATGACAGAATTCCTCAGGATCTAAGTGACACCCAACTAGAACCAGATTGGATAATGTGTACATTGGATGTCACGGCCTTATATACTAACATTCCACATTGGGCTGGGCTGCAGCCTCTGGAATATTGGCTTAATAAAGCAAACATTTATCCACCAGGCTTTAACACACTATTAATTTGTATGGTAGAGCATGTCCTCATGAAAAATGTGTTCTATTTCCCACAGGAATGTTACTGGCAGGTCCATGGTACTGCAATGGGGGCATCTTTTGCCCCCATTTATGCGGATCTCTTTATGTGCTATTTGGAGGAATTCCTTATATATGATAATTCACATAACATTTTTCAAGGTGAGATAGACATCTGGCGGTGGTACCTGGATGACTGTTGGCTGGTTTGATGGGCAGACACAGGATATCTTTTAGAACTTTTTCAATACCTCAATGAAAAAATGGGGTATTAAATTTATGTTTAATATGCATCACCAAGAAATTCATTTTGTTAATGTCAAAATTTGTAGAAATGCAGATAACACTCGGTCAACCCAGGTCTTCTGCAAATACCCAGAATATAAAAATCTTTTACAGGCAACCAGTTTACACCCTGACCATAGTGTAAGGAATATTCCCAAGTCACAATTCCTATGTATTAAAAGGATATGCTCCTCCAATGTCGACTACGAACATCACAAGAATTATTTGACACATAGATTTAGAGCTAGGGGTTATAAACCAGAAATCATCCTTTCAGCTAGTTATTGGGCTACTCGACAAGATAGGTCAGAGGTATTGCAATATAAAGAAAAAACTTGCACCTCAGGGGATAGTATTCAGTTTGCCACGACCTATGGTAGAAATATCCATGCCATCTGAAATGCCATTAACAAAAATTGGAATATTCTTATGACAAATCAAAAACTATCAAGTCTCCTTATGAATAGATGTAAGTTTTCATATCATAGGGGATGAACACTGGGGTCCTATCTTAATCATTATAAATCTAAGGGTGGTAGTCACTCTATGGAACAATGAATGATTACAGGGATCACATTAGTTGGGTCATTCTCTTGTGGACATTGCTCCTTTTGTTGATTCATGCCTAAATCTAAGGAGTTTTCTAGCAAAAATACTCAAATGGCCTATAGGATTAAGCATTTTGCTAACTGTGGAACAGAGTGGGTGGTCTATTTGGCCACCTGTTCCTGTTCATCTTTTTATGTTGGGCAAGCGTCTAGACCTTTCAGAATAAGAATGTTTGAACATTTAAGTGATATCAGAAACAAACAAATGACTAATGCACTTTACAGACATGTATGTGATCACAAAGCAGCAATATTGCCCTTTTGTATTATTGACAAGATAGTGGGTGACAGACTGAATACGTTAGGGTGGCGTGGTATCTTGAATGATAAGGAAAAGAGGTGGATTGTAAGGCTAGGGGCTCTTTGTTCCCCTGGTCTTACTGACCACCTGTAGCTGGAATAATAACAGTAAAGAATTAAGAATTAAATCATTCATTCATGTATTATGCTTAGATTATAGAGACTTTCTCAGTTTTTGTTATTACTGTCTCTTTAACTACTTGATTGATATGTAGTGCTGTATGTCTATATAGACTGTTAGACAATTAAGATGGCAATCACTGATGAAGGCAAAACTGCTGAAACCGGTCTGATTTATTACTATTTGTGATTCATTACTATTTGGAATAAACTGAGGTATCACTTTTGGTGCTGGCCTCCTTTTTTGGATTTTGAGTTTGCTTTTTGGCCGTTTGCACCTGCCTTACTTGCGAAGTTCGTTTGGATTTTGGAAATAACAAGGGCCCATTGAGGTCCTTTTATTATGTTTTGGTTTTCAGCACATAAAATCAACAAGTGGAGAAGAAAGTTAACTTATGAGCTTATTGCAGGTTTGGGTTGAGACGAAAGTCAACTCTCATAAAAAGCACTACAGATTCACTTTTTGTGCTGAAGTTCTTGATTTGTGCATTGAAAATATTATGCCTTACAACTAATCAGAAGTAACTTATTTGGCAGAGATGAAGGTCGGCCATTTTTTTAATTGAACATCAGTGTTTGATTTATTAATAACTCTAACAGTCATTTTCCCGGTTATTGTATTCCCTTTATTATTGTTTGAGAAGTTATTACTGCTTTAAGGGTGTAGTGGCTCTATACTGATAGATTTTGAATTTCGGTTCATTACTTATATGTTTATATAATCAACATAATTTTTTATGGGCCTTAGTTGGCTGCACTTTGTATTCCATCAACTATTTGATTATTGGTCTATCTAACCATTTGGTTCCCTACTCGGGAATTATAGTATTGATACGATTACATTTTTATATCCCTTACTGCTCTTGTATCAATCAAAATATGGGAAATTTTGTTTGTGTCATTTACAGTTCATTGACATAGAGTTTTCTTTTTTGACTAATAGTTGTATATTGTGATCAAAAATTTGTCAAATCTGAGTTGTAGAAGTAATTTTTGGTCTTATGCCATGCTAATACTGATTGAAGGAACACAGTGTTAGTCAGTTCACTCCCACATATAGCACCAATCATGGATCTTACAAAACTGTTGGAAGGTCTCTCAGTGGATTGTGACAATTTAACAGTTTTTGGATTACAACCATTAGGTTCAGACAACACAACTTTGGATAAGAACAATCCCGATTGTCTCTGTGGGGTATTAGTCCAGAAACTTACAAAGAGTATGAGGATAATTAGATCCAACATTTGGCATTTGAAGCTTTTTGAAGCATACAAATTTAAGGACATCGCCCCTAGGGGTTTGCGTGTTTGCACCCAACCCTTGGTTAGTCAGATAGATAAAAGATTATCCCAAGATTTGGCTCAGGCCCAACACAAAGCTTCTATGCTGTTTGTGGAAGCTCTCATCTCATACTATGAAAGAATTATAGATCAAAATATTGTTGAAGTAACTAACAACTGTGAGGAAGGTAGAATATATGAAGGGGAATCCTCCTTCAGTAAACACCTGAATGTTTTGGCTACAGACCTTTCAGTTTTGGATCAACAATTGATAAAGAAGAAAACACAAAAATTTAATAGACATATCAGATTATGACAGATGTAAACCATTTGGTATAAACAAGAGCATTAGATTCAAAGATTTAGGAAACAAACAAATTAATAAGAAAAAAAGACCCAGATCCATACTGAGGAACAGAAGTTACACACATGGGGGGACATCAGAGGATGACTCATCCTCAGCCACAGATCTCAATCCTATCTCCACTGAGGAATCTCCAGTAGCAAAGAGGAAACCTAGCACTGACCCTTTAGGGCTAAGAAACACAGGGGGGTAGGAAACACAGGAGAGGTACACAACATCCAACAACTTTTGGACAAGATCCTCACACATTAAACACCAATAATATTCACAACATTTATCTATGGTAGAAATATCCATGCCATCTGAAATGCCATTAACAAAAATTGGAATATTCTTATGACAAATCAAAAACTATCAAGTCTCCTTATGAATAGATGTAAGTTTTCATATCATAGGGGATGAACACTGGGGTACTATCTTAATCATTATAAATCTAAGGGTGGTAGTCACTCTATGGAACAATGAACGATTACAGGGATCATGTTAGTTGGGTCATTCTCTTGTGGACATTGCTCCTTTTGTTGATTCATGCCTAAATCTAAGGAGTTTTCTAGCAAAAATACTCAAATGGTCTATAGGATTAAGCATTTTGCTAACTGTGGAACAGACTGGGTGGTCTATTTGGCCACCTGTTCCTGTTCATCTTTTTATGTTGGGCAAACGTCTAGACCTTTCAGAATAAGAATGTCTGAACATTTAAGTGATATCAGAAACAAACAAATGACTAATGCACTTTACAGACATGTATGTGATCACAAATCAGCAATATTGCCCTTTTGTATTATTGACAAGATAGTGGGTGACAGACTGAATACGTTAGGGTGGCGTGGTTTCTTGAATGATAAGGAAAAGAGGTGGATTGTAAGGCTAGGGGCTCTTTGTTCCCCTGGTCTTACTGACCACCTGTAGCTGGAATAATAACAGTAAAGAATTAAGAATTAAATCATTCATTCATGTATTATGCTTAGATTATAGAGACTTTCTCAGTTTTTGTTATTACTGTCTCTTTAACTACTTGATTGATATGTAGTGCTGTATGTCTATATAGACTGTTAGACAATTAAGATGGCAATCACTGATGAAGGCAAAACTGCTGAAACTGGTCTGATTTATTACTATTTGTGATTCATTACTATTTGGAATAAACTGAGGTATCACTTTTGGTGCTGGCCTCCTTTTTTGGATTTTGAGTTTGCTTTTTGGCCATTTGCACCTGCCTTACTTGCGAAGTTCGTTTGGAATTTGGAAATAACAAGGGCCCATTGAGGTCCTTTTATTATGTTTTGGTTTTCAGCACATAAAATCAACAAGTGGAGAAGAAAGTTAACTTATGAGCTTATTGCAGGTTTGGGTTGAGACGAAAGTCAACTCTCATAAAAAGCACTACAGATTCACTTTTTGTGCTGAAGTTCTTGATTTGTGCATTGAAAATATTATGCCTTACAACTAATCAGAAGTAACTTATTTGGCAGAGATGAAGGTCGGCCATTTTTTGAATTGAACATCAGTGTTTGATTTATTAATAACTCTAACAGTCATTTTCCCGGTTATTGTATTCCCTTTATTATTGTTTGAGAAGTTATTACTGCTTTAAGGGTGTAGTGGCTCTATACTGATAGATTTTGAATTTCGGTTCATTACTTATATGTTTATATAATCAACATAATTTTTTATGGGCCTTAGTTGGCTGCACTTTGTATTCCATCAACTATTTGATTATTGGTCTATCTAACCATTTGGTTCCCTACTCGGGATTTATAGTATTTATACGATTACATTTTTATATCCCTTACTGCTCTTGTATCAATCAAAATATGGGAAATTTTGTTTGTGTCATTTACAGTTCATTGACATAGAGTTTTCTTTTTTGACTAATAGTTGTATATTGTGATCAAAAATTTGTCAAATCTGAGTTGTAGAAGTAATTTTTGGTCTTATGCCATGCTAATACTGATTGAAGGAACACAGTGTTAGTCAGTTCACTCCCACATATAGCACCAATCATGGATCTTACAAAACTGTTGGAAGGTCACTCAGTGGATTGTGACAATTTAACAGTTTTTGGATTACAACCATTAGGTTCAGACAACACAACTTTGGATAAGAACAATCCCGATTGTCTCTGTGGGGTATTAGTCCAGAAACTTACAAAGAGTATGAGGATAATTAGATCCAACATTTGGCATTTGAAGCTTTTTGAAGCATACAAATTTAAGGACATCGCCCCTAGGGGTTTGCGTGTTTGCACCCAACCCTTGGTTAGTCAGATAGATGAAAGATTATCCCAAGATTCGGCTCAGGCCCAACACAAAGCTTCTATGCTGTTTGTGGAAGCTCTCATCTCATACTATGAAAGAATTATAGATCAAAATATTGTTGAAGTAACTAACAACTGTGAGGGAGTTAGAATATATGAAGGGGAATCCTCCTTCAGTAAACACCTGAATGTTTTGGCTACAGACCTTTCAGTTTTGGAACAACAATTGATAAAGAAGAAAACACAAAAATTTAATAGAGACATATCAGATTATGACAGATGTAAACCATTTGGTATAAACAAGAGCAATAGATTCAAAGATTTAGGAAACAAACAAATTAATAAGAAAAAAAGACCCAGATCCATACTGAGGAACAGATGTTACACACATGGGGGGACATCAGAGGATGACTCATCCTCAGCCACAGATCTCAATCCTATCTCCACTGAGGAATCTCCAGTAGCAAAGAGGAAACCTAGCACTGACCCTTTAGGGTTAAGAAACACAGGAGGGTAGGAAACACAGGAGAGGTACACAACATCCAACAACTTTTGGACAAGATCCTCACACATTAAACACCAATAATATTCACAACATTTCTTCCAAACCTTTGTCAGATGTTGAAATAAAATTATTGAACAAAGGGTTACATTTTGTCCCATCTTTTTTTGTGGCTGAACATGCTTTTGTAAATGATTTTCATGAATTTTGCAGAATTCTTTTCCTCAAATTATTTTTTTCAGATTCAGATCAAACTCAAAGATCTATTGGATTTCATTTCCATAAATCCAGTTTTATACTTCCCATGGACAAACATGTTTCAGTCTTTAAAGAATGTGTGCTCAAAGATATACATTTCAACATAAATACATACACCAGTATTAAATAAAATCTTACCAAACAAGAACGGGAAGCCCTACACAAACACAGCAACAATCATGACCTGGCTGTCTTACCAGCTGACAGGGGGGGGGGGGCAGTGGTCATCATGGATTGGAACATGTATGAAACAGAAGCCATAACACAACTGTCCAATAATAAATTTTACATGCATATGCCCCTGGACCCAACATTTAGGCTTAAACAAGAAATCAATGCCTTTCTAAAACTGGCACAGAAGGAAGGGATCATTGAGCAGAGGACTGGCTACCAACTGACCGTCCAAGATCCTACATCACAATATCTATACTTACTCCCTAAAATACACAAACATCCTACCAAATCACCAGGTAGACTTATTGTTTCGGGTCGAGGATCTCTGACGGAAGCATTATCTGCTTTTCTTATGGAGTATCTGCAACCACTTCTTCCTCTGGTCATATCCAGAATTAAAGACACCACCCAGTTTCTCAATATCATAAATGACACACAGTTGGAAAACAGTTGGCTTTTATGCACATTGAACGTTGCTGCCCTATACACCAATATCCCACACTGGGCAGGATTGGAAGCCATTCAATTCTGGCTGAATAAAGCTGATTTATATACTCCTGGTTTCAACACTCTTCTTGTTTGCTTAGCTGAACATGTTCTTACTAAGAATGTTTTCTACTTTCATGGGATATGTTGCTGGCAGTTAAGAGGTACAGCTATGGGAGCGTTGTTTGCTCCCATTTATGCAGATCTCTTTATGGGCTACATCGAAGAACAATTGATATATGATGAGAACCACAATATATTTTTGGACAACATGGATATTGGAGACATTATCTAGATGACTGTTGGATGGTGTGGAGGGGTGATGCTGGATATGCACAGGAATTTGGAGAATACTTACATGGAAATAAGTGGGGGATACACTTTACACTTAATTATGATTATAAAGAAATCACATTCCCGGACGTTCATATTTTATGTCAGGATGACCACACACTTGAAACGGAAGTTATAGAAAATGTCCCCTATTTAGCACCTTACTTCATGCTTCCAGTCATCACCCCTTCCATATCATCCAGAACATCCCAAAATCCCAATTTCTATGCATCAGGTGTATATGTTCTTCAGATGTAGCCTGTAATACCAGTAAAAACAATCTATCTCAAAGATTTCTAAATAGGGTTTATCATGCAGATAACATCAAAAGAGCATGTTCTTTTGCTATTGAACAAGATAGGAAGAAATCGTTGACTTATGGTAAGGGATCCAAGAGAAGGGATGGACAATGTCCCCAACCCATTCATCTGGTTACAACATTTGAATGCACTACAGATGGCTTCAAAAATATTATTAATAATCATTGGGACATCCTGTTGGCCAATGAGAAATTACCTGGAATGCTTTCCCCACAATGCCTTTTCTCCTACAGAAGAGGTCGTACCATCAATCTCCATCTAACTCACTATAAACATTCCACCCCTACTACCACACAATAAGTCACGTTATTTGGGGATATGCTAGTGGGCAATAATCCTTGTGGCCACTGCAGTGTTTGTACACGTGTTTGTAAAACAAAGGAATTTACCAGCAGCAATACTCCACACATTTTTGAAATCAGATGCTTTGGTAACTGCAGCACTGACTGGATCATTTATTTGGCCACTTGTTTTTGCTCTGCTTTTTATGTAGGACAAACATCTCGGCCATTAAAATATAGGATTAGTGAACATCTTAGTGACATAAGAAACAAAAGAATATCTAATGCTCTTTATACACACGTAATGACCCATGGCACTGCTAAATTTCAATTCACAATTATTGACAAAATCCAAGTGCATAAATCTAATAAAACAAGATGGCATTCTATATTAAACAATAAAGAATCTGATTGGAATGTTAAGCTGGGGACTCTGTTTAACCCGGCCTTAATGAATTAAGCTAATTCTGGCATGTACCAATCAGCTTTGACTATGGTATAACATTGTACTATTTAAATGTGTAGTGAATTAATGTCAGTTAATGCACTGAAGAAGGCTTTAATTTTTGCCAAAACCGGTTTGTTGTTTTGTCACATTACATTTTATATTTTACATATCTCCCTGGTGCTGAACTTTTTTTGTGCTTTTGACTAAAATGCCTTTGCAACCTGTAGTACAAGATGTATTCTGGCAAGCAATTGTTTTTATTTTACACTTGAATGTAATTGCTTTTATTTTGAATGGAATGTTTTGAAAACTGCATGTAGACTAGTAAAAGTTATGTAACCCTCAACTAACCTGAAGAGCCTTGTGCTAACTCGTCACAGCTGCTTATTGTCTGTCTACATATAATGTTTTGTACTTTTTCCTCCTTTTTTAATTTTTCCAAATCTTTTGGGTTTCCAATTCCATGACAGGAATGGACCCCATTCCTAACTCAAAGTATGATTAAAGCTCATTAAATTAGTATTGGTTCAATCTTTGATGTCAGCCAAAAGTGCTCTTCGCAACATGCGCAATGTGCCCAGTAATGACTCCTTCTGTAATTCGTATGGAGTTACATGTATTGGTAACATATCTAAATACAACTGTAGACTCGTTTCTATAAGACCCATTGCTCCGACTACTATTGGAACTGTCTGGGTATCCTTCTTTCACATTGCTCTAATTTCTGCCTGCAAATCCTGATATTTTATGACTTTGTGTCTCTCTGTACACAAGACACTGTAGTCACTGGGTGTGGTGATTTCAATGATCAGTGCTACTTTTGTCTTCTTTTCTTGGACCACTATATCCTGGTTTCTCGCATCTATTTTTTGAACTGTTGGTAATGGATGATCCCATGTGATGCAGACTTCAGCATTTTCTATGATGCTTTGTGCCTCATGTTTCCAGTGTTTTTCAGCCACTTCAATACCGTAATGTTTGCATAATCCCCAGTGCAACAGCCTTGCCACATTATTATGCCTTTCAGCATACAGTCCTTCTGCCATTAGTAGGTCACAACTAGCAATGAAGTGTGCAACTGTTTCCAATTCTCTTTTACAAAACCTACATTTGCCTGTTTCTCCCACATGTTCAGTGGACTTTGTAAACCAGCATGTATGTAGCCCTATCTTGGGCTACCAGCATTAACCTTCCATCTTTTGGTTTGAATTTGCCTCTCCCTAACCATTCCTGAATTCAGTCCTGATCAACATGAGGTTCTTCCAGAAGTTTTCTATACTTCCAACTATATTTATTCATTTTCCACATTTCTTGCCTTCTCATCTGGTCCTTCACCTTAATATTCTTTCTTTCGTTTTTTTTTGGCACATTCGGTTGCTGCCTGATTTTTTAAATACTTCTGGTTTGATTTCCATTCATGCTTGACACCGATATGCTTCTAATAGACTAAGCAGGGAAGTCATCTTAGATTTATTCTCCTCATGATTCAAAACTTTCACTATGTTTGAGCCTTGTGAGGTCAGCAAATATTTGTGGAGTCCCATAATTGCAGATCTATACATGTAATCAATTTCAAAGAGGCCCATCCCTCCTTTGTAATGGGGAATACATAATCTTGGTATGCACAGATTTTTACAAATCATTTGGTGAGCATGAAGCATCCTTCTTGTTTTCCTGTCTAATCTATCCAACACGTTTTGGGGCCAGTCAATCACTCCAAACCTGTAAGTTAGGACAGGAAGAGCAAATTGATTTATAGCTTGGATTTTATTCCTAGATGTCAATGCTGTTTTCATGATTAATTTAAGTCCTCTGCAATATTCCTTACTAAGTTTTATTCACATTTGTTCATGTTTTATTGTTGATCCTTCAATAGTTCCCAAATATTTGTACACTCCCTCTTGCTCAAGTTCTTTTATATCACATCCTTGTCCCAAACTGATGTTTTCCTGGTGCTGCAGTTTTCCTGCTTTAAAAGTTGCTTTTGCATATTTATCAAGACCAAATGACATTCTTATATCATCTGAAAAAGTTTTGATAACTTGCAGTTGTGCTTTCAGTTCCTCATCTGATGAGCTATACAGTTTGAAATCATCGACAAAGAGAAGAGAAATCTTTACACTTTGTTGTTTTCTAGGAGCTAAATTATAGCCAAGGCCTAAGCTGTTAAGTAGACAATTTAACAGGTTAAGGGCAAGGCAGAATAGCAGTGATGACAGAGAGTCACCCTGGAGGATGGCAGAATGGTTAAGGTGTTTACCTTGCAGACACAAGGTGCAGGGTTTGATTCTCACATGGGGTAATTGGTTAAGCTTAAAGATGGCCCACAAGGGCAGTTAGACTAGTACTAATCTATGAACCTATGAATATCCCCCTTTAAATTTGTATCTGTGGGATAATAATCTGTCCTTTATCATGGCTTAATTGCAAAGTGGTCTGCCTGTCTGCCACTGTTTCATGGTTACTATAATGTAGTCGATTAGTGTAGGGTGTATCTTATACATTTTTAAGCACTCTTTTTTCCATGAATGTCAGATACTAACAAATGCTTTTTTGTAGTCAATCCATGCCATACTTCAATTCTTCCCCTTTTTACAGTTCTCCACAATGGCTTTATTTAACAACAAATGATCCTTTATTCCATATGACTCTCTTTTATTGCAATAATTGAGTTTTCTTCTAAATGACTATAAACTCTGTCGGCATCAATTCCTGTGTATAGTTTACACATCATTGGAAGGCAAGTTATTGGTTTATAATTTTTAGGGTAGCTTGCAGGTTCACTCATAAGTAGGAGCATTGTTTTTCCTGTTGGCCAGGTTGGTGTCTGTTCGGGTGAGCGCATATAAATAGTTCTTACTCATGGCTAAATCTTCATGCAAAGTTGTTAATACTTGCTCTCAGTGTAAGTGACTTATTACAGTGTAAGGTATGTCTATGAACAGGCTTAAACTGGAGGGCAGATTACAAAATACCTGCTGTCAGTGTAAGTGGTCACTTGGCCTTTTGAAATCGAGCCGTAAGCATCAGTACTGTGTTGCCCGATAAATTTTAGCTCAAATTTCCTTTAATACAATAACAGGGAGTATTCCCTAAATAAAAACATATAACTTACTTAATACATATTAGCTTTTGGTCTATGTGATGCGATACCCAACCCTGTGTACAAAATGGGAAAAAGCAGGTTGAAGCCAATGCCAATATGCATACTACATTGTACAGATATATAAATATAGAGCAATAAAGGTTTTCCCTTTCTTTCATTGCATCTCTTTCCTCAAGTGGAATAATTTCCTGTGATTATGTGTTTAGTATTTGCATGCAACTGATATAATATGCATGCCTACAATTGTTCTCCAGTTGTTGTCTTTGTTGGTGTGCCACAGATTAAGCACTGCATAGTAAAGTAAGACTTTATTGCTGGATTACCAAGTCAAATAAATGTTTTCTAAATATATATTGCAGAAGTTAATTAAAGAAGAACAAAGATAGCAGTTGTGATAAAATAGATAGACCCCGGGATTCATGAACCTTGCGCCAGGCGCACGCATAGCATAGGCGTTATAACGCCAAATATGGCCGCCGAGCGATTCAGGTACGATCCAATTCCACATGCACTACCGGCATACGCCAGATCTGCGCAGCCCCCGGCATAGGTATGCTAAACACCCTATGTGCGGTGTGTCACCATGCAAATGAAGGCATATAGCGATTCATGAAGTGGTGCAGGCGTAGCATAAGCCCACGGCAATATAAACCAAAAAAAACAGTTTACATTTTCCCAAACATAACATCGGAGTAATGGAAGAGTGTCAGACCCAGGTATCACACTGTTAACATATGCCAATGGCGAAATACACAGAAAATGGCAAAAGAAAATATGCACAACACGTAAATAACAACTTAAATGGCATGTCCACAGTAACTCACATCAGAACCGCAGGACATGTGTGCGGAAGGTGCAACATAATGAAATAATATAACAATGTTATAAAACAGCATAATAATAGACACCAGGTTCACAGCATAATACACCATGGTATGCATGGAACGCCACAACCATGGTGCAAGGATTGCCAAGGACTCGCGGCAGTCTTCGGCGTGGTAACTATGAATTAGTAGTCAATGCCATGCAAATGAGGCAGATAATACTGAATCGCAAATGCCCCGCCGGAGTAAGGTTGTACCAAACGGCGCAGCGGTAAAACACCGAGGAGTGGCTCAGAGGGAATACATGACATCTGCAGAGGGGTGTGCCACCATAGCAGTAAGCACATTGGAGCACAGCAAACCTGGGCTGTACATCGCAAATCAAAGCTGCAGGACCGGGGTGTGGGGTAATAGTTTAGCTGAGAGCACACAATGCACGCAAAAGTGCATGTGTACGAGTATGACAACGTTCCCGGAACCTTGTAATGTGACGCACGCCCCCGCAAACAATATCGGAAACAGGAAGGTGATGTGAAGAATATAAGGAAATGCGGAAGAAGTGTAATTGGAGTACTAATGAGCAATCAACACTAATCAACCCACGAAGGCCAATCGACGGCAGCTGACAACTCTGCATGCAGAAACCTGCAAAACGGGATAGGGGAGGCATATGAATGCAAAGAAAGTAGGGGAGGTAGCAGATTGCAAAGATAGAAGACCTGACACAGCAGAGCAAAGCAGACTGGCAGCACAACAGCAGTAGCACACAAAATGCATGATATGCCATGTCCATGAAAGTACAAATGACAGTGCTCTGCAGGATGCATGCCAGAAAATGGTAGGTGCAACGTGCAGAAATAGTAAGGGAAGGTCGAAAGGTAATCCATGGCAGGCAAGAGTAATTCAACACCAAAGGCAACACCGTTGTAGTTCCATTGGTAAAACACGGAAGATAACCCTTAGATACGGCCATACAAACACACCCTATGACATCATCGGTGTGCACAGCACAATAGTATAAAGTGTGAATGCACACAACACACAGCCGTGTATTCCCAAATGCCGCACCATAGGTGTAAACACACGGGGAACTTTTAAAATGTACATGTTGGGTGCTGCCATAGCTGTGATCCATCAGCATGTGTTAGAGACAGACGGTGTTGTGGAGGAGGATGCCAACAACCACCGCAGGCCTCAGAGGAGAAGGAGAGTGTTCAGACCAAGGGTAACGTACCAGGGGCTACATGACCTGGAGATAGTAGAGTGTTACAGGGTGGACAGGGACATGTTACAGCAAATAGTGGAGCTGTGCTGGCCACGCCTGAGAACAAGAAACAACAGAGGGGAACCCATCCCAGTGGACACAAAGGTATGTGTAAGCTTGCGAATACTGGCCACAGGTACCTTTCAAAGGCCAACTGGAGATATAATGGGCATCTCACAGGCATCAGCATCCAGGGTACTACACCAGTTCCTGGATGCCATGTTACCACATGCCAATGAGCATATATACTTCCCCAGATCTCAGGAGGATTTGGCTAGCAATATGCGCCACTTCCAACGTGTGGCACAATACCCAGAGGTACTGGGTGCGATAGACTGTACGCACATACAAATCAAGTCACCACCTGGCGAGCAGGGTAGACGCTACATAAACCGCAAGGGATTCCACTCCATCAATTGCCAGGTCGTGTGCAATGCCCAGGGCATTATCATGGATGTGTGTGCTGGCAGCCCTGGAAGTTACCACGACTCCCATATCTGGCATGCCTCACAGCTGTATCAGGTATTTGTCAGGGGGGACATCCCACAAGGCCATCTCGTGGGGGATGCTGGCTATGCACTGGAGCCGTGGATGATGACTCCTATCAGAAATGCACACACACACATGCAAGAACGCCATAATGAGGCACACGCACAAACCAGAATAATCATAGAGCATGTGTTCGGGATGCTAAAATCACAGTTCTGGTGCTTGGATACATCTGGTGGAGCCTTGCAGTACTCTCCAGGCACATGTGCCCACATATTCATAGTATGTGCCATGCTACATAATATGATCCTGCGGAAGCAGCTGCTGCAGGGACATAATGGTGAAGGGCCACAAAGCCCACCACAATTGCCAAGGCCAGTCCAGGCACAGAGGGTTCCAGACCATGAACACACTGTGCCAGCCCCAGTAGGCAGATGGAGGCGTACCCAATATGCCTACGCCTTGGCAAAGAGGGAACGTATAGCACATACTCTGACAGCGTAGGCCCCATGGACTGACACCTCCCCACCTGCACACACAGTGAAATGGACGGCACGCAAACATGACCACCTGTAAAGTGTAATGTATGGGTGGCCTTATGTGTGACTCCAACATAGGCAGCCCCCAAACACTGTAAACCCAACAGCCAGTGGAACATGTAACGCCAACACTTGAACAGTACGTGCATCCTACAGCATATGGCGTTGCTGTGTGCCTGCCACATTCGCCGCAAGATGTATACATATAAATATATATATATATATATATATGTATATGTATATATATATATATATATATATATATATATATATGTATATATATATATATATATATATATATATATATATATATATATATATATATATATATATATATAGATAGATAAATATGTACACATATACATATATATAATACAGATAAGAAAGGGAATCAGAAGGATATAAGGTGACTGAGATGTATCCAGCGATATCTGTACATAGTATAGATAGTGCAACGACAATCTGAACATCCGGGAGGTTCACAATAATAGGATACCGCCAACCATGGAACGTGTAACATACCGATATGCATAACCGCGAGGCTGAAAGACCGACAGGACACAGTACTGTAACAGTACATGCGCGTGTAATAGTATGATGATATGAAGGGAGAGGTAGTCACCACTGCCGGTGTTGTGGTCCACGTAGGTACTGTGTGCAACCGTCCCCGTGAGTGCCGTAGTATGTGTACGTGTGCGTTGAGGGTGCCGTGTGCATCGCTGTGTGAGTGTAATGTGTGTGTGTCTGCAACATGTGTATGTTGGTGCCAAGGTAGAGGCAGAGCAGAATATTAGGTGTAGGCATACGGTACACTAGCCTCAGGCATATGTTCACTACTAGTCCCAGAGTAGTAGTGACAGCCCCACCCTGGCAAGGTGTGTCCTGACATAGAACGATACAAAGTGAATATGTTCCAGATGGTAGCACAGGAATATTCCTCATAAGAAATGGAAAGGACGTATATAATAGTCATGCCTGTATGTACGACACTGATATGTTACATGCAATATGATATGTTGGCAAAGTCACACAGCAATAGGTATGTATCGTGGAAAAAAGTATGTGCTACCCCAGTACTGACCGTGGCCACATGTTGGCCCGTAAACACCGCTGTGTGTTCCACAAGTGTCAAACAATCAATTCCCATTTGAATATGTGGCAACCACTGGCAAACAGGCTATGCCAACAACAGAACCACAATGACTGCAAATATCTGGGACAGAATGACAAGGGATAGTTGTCACGTACACATAACCGCTGATATACCACATATGTTACGGAGGTATACATGCATCAAGCTCACCTGCAGACGATATCAAAACCACATAACAACAGCCCAACCTACAATCCCATAATAAAAGACTATTAACTGTTAACTCTCCAAGTAGGGATGGAGCACACAGGCAACTATACTGTTTATGTAGAGATGCAAGGCCCACAAACCGTATCCGTGACGTACAACCACCGATATCCCCCACTGTAGATAATAAAGGAATAGAAACCGTAATAGCAGCACAAACATACAGTCAGTCAATGACATCTGCATAACCACAACATATCGCGTGGGAGACACAATTAAAGGCGGATGCATAATTGCATGCGTTGTATAAAGGAAAACAACAGCCATGTTACAGTTTTGAATGCAATACCCCGTTATCATTCGTTGGCAGGACAGGTACACCCACATGTTGAACCAAATACTACACCTGTCACACACAATCCACGGGTGACATGAATTCAAAATATACTTGTCCCTATGCATAGCAGATGCAGTTACACATAACATAACACAATACAGACCATCTCCATGAAGGTAGGGCAAATAGCCAACGCCCAGGTGGAGAATCCAATTATACCCCAGTATCGACGCGTAACTTCTGAATGGAGTAGATGCACAGGTGATATGCACGTAATTACTCACGTACACATAGCCGCTGATATGCCACAGAAGTTACGGAGGTATACATGCAGCACGCTCACCTGCAGATGATATCGGAACCAATTAACAACAGCCCAACCTACACTCCCATAACAAAAGACTATTAACTGTTAACTCTCCAAGTAGGGATGGAGCACACAAACAACTATACTGTCTATGTAGAGATGCAAGGCCCACAAACCGTATCCGTTACGTACAACCACCGATATCTCCCACCGTATATATTAAAGGAATACAAACCGTAATAGCAGCACAAACATACAGTCAGTCAATGACATCTGCATAACCACAACATATCGCGTGGGAGACACAATTAAAGGCGGATGCATAATTACATGTGTTGTATAAAGGAAAACAACAGCCATGTTACAGTTTGGAATGCAATACACCATTATCATTCGTCGGCAGGACAGGTACACCCACATGTAGAACCAAATACCACACCTGTCACACACAATCCACGGGTGTCATGAATTCAAAATATACTTGTCCCTATGCATAGCAGTTGCAGTTGCACATAACATAACACAATACAGACCATCTCCATGAAGGTAGGGCAAATAGCCAACGCCCAGGTGGAGAATCCAATTATACCCCAGTATCGACGCGTAATTTCCGAATGGAGTAGATGCACAGGTGATATGCACGTAATTACTCACTGAGGAACAGCAATTGGTGGGATGAATTCACATGTTGCAGGTGTCGACGTATATAAGGATGACTCTCAGGATATTCAAACCGTATGCTCATACTGAAACAGCATTGTACTACCGAAAATGAAAGGAAACGGCAAAACAATAAACGGAACGAAACACCAACAAGGTATGTAGAACACATGATATGTAAGGTTGTGTAACGCATGATCTGTATTAATAAGCTGTACTGTATGTGAATGGTGGTTGTAATTAATTACACTTGTCCGTAATGCAGAAAGTGGTGAAAGGTAGTTATGTAGTGATGTCTTGCTGAGCATACCAATGCTTGTAGACACCGTGTGTACAGCAGTGGGACATCATGTACACAGCAGAGACACCACAAGGGATGCTACAGGAGGGCATTAAAGAGAACAATGCCATACCACACGCTGTTGCTGGCAGTGGATGTCCAACAAGGAAGTGCCATAGCAGGGGATAGTACATGTATGTATACTGTCACAGCACGCATGTGTATGAGCATATACCGTTGATGACATATGTAAGGTGTGGCCGACGTGCAAGTATGCTCTGCATTAGGGGATACTATGTGAAATATGTGCAATGTATAGTTTTCTAGATAGATATGACAGATATCATACACAGTATCACAGGCATATCATGCATAACACAGGTATCACCTATTGGTATGTACAATAACAGGATACATATGGCCTGTAGGTATGGGACATAGAAGTAGCATGATAGCTACTCTAAATGGAAGGGACACCAAGTAACCATGCACAAAGGACTTGTAGTAGCTGCACAGGTGCTCAGTGGGCTACAATGCAGTCTGGCAAGTCCATGTGTAAGCACATGTGCAGTGTACACAGTAGTGTCACCTCTCCATGGTAGTGTCCTGTGAACAGCAGAGGCAGGTGTCAACTGCACCTCTACACAGTACAGCTGCTGTGGTGATACCAGGACTACATGTGTCACTCAAACAGCAAGGAGGTATCACATGAACAGTGCTACTGTGTGTCCCTGCGGGATGTACACAGGACCTATGTGCCACAGCATGGTGTGTGTTAGGTTTGTGGAAGTAACACAGAAGCACAGCCCATGCAGTGTGGTGTGTGTGCACATATCCAGGAGTATTTCGTTCACAGTGCCCACCGCAGATGTCATGTATGAGGAGTATATGCATCAATAATGTGGTGGACATGGGCCGTGTCAGAGCAGAAGACACCCCTGAGTATGTGGTATACAGATGTGTACAGATGTGTTGTCCGTATTACAGCCGCATATGTAAACTGTCTGAGCCCAGTAAACATCATGGCATGTCAATGTTGTGCCATGTAAAGCTGCAGCTGTTGTTGAAGGTACACCATAAATGTGGTATTGTACCCTTGACTGTGTGTAGATGTGTGTAGTTCACAGGTACAATGCCCAACTATGTACCAGCATCACACACAGTACAGATAGGTGTGGCCTTGCAGAAGGATATCCATGCCACAGTGGAATACGGTAACCACAGGACTGTGTGTGGCGTATGTGTATACTGCAACCATGTACAATGTGATATGTATGTAGGGGAACCACTATCCATGTGATAGTCAGTGGGTGAATGTTGTTATGCAAAGGTGATGTGCATGCACCGTGTGTCATGCATCTTGATGCCATGATACTCATATGAAGTATCCGTCACACTGACACCCGTATGGTTGGTATCGGTATGAGCTGGTGGAGCAATAATGGCATTTGGTATGTAGGTGTGGGAAATCTAGGCGTGGACAGTACTTTGTGACAGCATGTTCTGTATGTAAGCATATAGTGAACATGAGTGGCCCTATGACTGAGGACTGTGTAATGCAATATGTACCTGACATGTAGTAGGTACTATGGTATGCTGGCACCACTGTGTGTACTGTCCATGAGCCACATAGCATAACATCCTGAGACACAGGGTATGATGTGCAGGTGGATGTGTATGTTGTCAATACCAGAATGTGGAATGGCGCTGAAAGGCAATGTGAGGACAACATATGATGTGTTGGCCTCTGTACCATCCTCAAATGCCCTAGCAACTGTATGACAGGTGCCCAGCATGTGTATGTGCCTTGCCGTGGCATTCACAAGCCCAACCTGGGTGCTAGGAAAGGACTGGAGGCCTTCAATGTGTGTGGGAATCACGTTCCTGATGATGTGCCCCATTGCCATTCAGAATGGTCCAGTCAGGAGTGTATGACTATAGTCCCACTTGTGCAATGCAGTGCCATCTGTGTGTAGTGCGAGAAATGCCGCTGTGCGGCAGTCGGGGTCCACAATGTCCGACAAAAGGCTAGCAGTGAATATAGTGGCCTGGTGTGGTGACATATACCGAACAGGTTGGTGGGACATTACAGCCAGGGACATTGGAAGGTGACATTGGGCCAGTGTCCCAGGACATATCGTGTGTATGTCAGTACTGTGTATGTGACCACAGGGACACTACGATGTTCATGTACGGATTGCGACCCTGTAGTGAGTGAGAGGGTGTATTGTCGGTAAGTACGCCATCGCCTGGCACGTTGCCAACATTACCTTGGTCTGCAATGCTTGGTTGGCTATTGTATGTGACATCAGATGTGGATGTTGCCAAAGAATACTGACATACCACCACAATGCCTGAGGCCCCACACCACAATGTGCGGCAGTCATGTTTAGGTAGCTAGCCTTGGAGTATGTGATGATGGACTTTGATGACCCACCATGGCTGACAAGTGATGCACCCCACACATGTGAATGTACACCACTGTGCAACAGCCTGTACTTGTGGTTGTACATCATATGTGCATGGAACATGTGAACTGGTCAGTACCGCCATGTCTCTGTGTGGAATAGCATGATTCCTGCAATTGTGTACATGCTACTGAAGTGCACTGTGGTATGTGTCAGCATATGTATGTGTAGTGTCCATCTGCTCAGGTGTCATGGTGTTAACGACTGCTGTCAGCAGACGTCTGTAGTAGTTGTTGTAGTACACATGTTCCGTGTATGCTGTGATGGGTGTGTTTCCAGGGTGTGGCTAGCAAGGCCGTGTAGCATATGTGTTGAACCCACCAAAGAGGGGATAACCCCAGGTGTGACACACCTGTCACATGGAGGTAGTGTTCATGCTAAGGGTAGTGTAGGTATGGTATGTGTTGTGTATTGTGTCATCCAGCTGAGCGGAGTGCATGACTCAAGCATGTGTAGATACATGGGTGTCTATCCCAGGGAAGTGTGGGTTACTGTCAGCACACAGCAGTAGTAGCTGTCTGAGGCCCAATGTACACTATAACATCACAGACGGTATGTAACCTGTGGTGTACAATGTCGACTCTGTCGCGTGTTACAATGTGTATAGCGGTCACAAACACGGTTATCTGCACATGGAGCACCTATGATGCATTGTGCTAAGCAACTATCCAGGATGTGTGCAAAACACTGTGTGATGTGTGAACCCCTCATCTGTGGGTGTTCTGGTCCAGGTATGTGCCTGGAAGGTACGGTCCGTGTACAATCCGTAATTGCAGGTGTTCCATGCAGAGCATGGAGGCAGGTCCCAGTCACCACAGAGATATGTGAGTGGTGCAATAGTGTGTGTGCCTCGCTTGTGTGCATCACAGTGGAAGATGCAAGCATTGTTCCACATGACCCCATGCCGTGCTTGCCAGTTATAGCCCTGCCGGTGACAGTTATGTGAAACTGCCAGAGAGGCAGTATAGCATGTGAAGATGTACATGTGTGCTCTACACCCCAGGCCAATGGCTGCAGGTCATGCGTGCCACAGCATTGTGTTTGACCTGGACTGTCATAGCGGTCAGATACCACATGCCTGTACAATAACAGTAGGAGCATAGGCAACTGTTGCAGTGACACAGTAGGTCAATGTACAGTGTTCCTGTGTCCAGACCACTGCTGAATGTACACCATGCCTAGACACACACCCAGAGGGCTATAACACCGGTGAGCCATTGCATGTCCCAGTACACGTAGTCTGTGTATTGCCATCACAGGGCAGTCACAATAACATGATGTATGAGAGATATATTGTACCATGTGATGTGTCATGTGTGCGTATGTTGAGTTGCAGAGGTGTTCACCCATCCGCAACATCTCAGTGCATGATGCCTTGTGTAACATGATGTGTGGAACTGCATTGTGATTCACAACAGAGTCATCCGTGACTGGTGTGTTGTGAATGTTGTAACCCATGAGTCTGCGGGATATACACTGGTGATGTTGGCTGCCATGCTGGGGGCCACCAGTGGTGCCTACAGTGGTTATACAGACATATTGCATATGTTGTTCTTGCAGGAATGTCCATTGTTGTAGACGATGTGGTACTACGTGATGGTAGGTGTGTGATGTGAATGTTACACATCCAGACGTGACCGTCAGGTGCAGTCATGGTTGTCGACAGCATCACCCCCATCCACAGCTGTCAGCACCCTGTCCCCAGAATGGGTAACAGTAGCCCTCGTACTGTGTGACTAATGTGCAGATCGTAGAACACCTACTACTGGCTGACTAACAGTGTCAACTAGGAAGGGTATATGATGGCTGAAATACGCTGCTCTAATGTATAAATATGATATCCCAATGAATTACTATGATTCCCATCTAGTAAGCCATGGCTGGCATGTAAACAGTGTACAACAATGAATGTGTGACAGACCCTTCCAATGTGGAACCTTGATGAACATGCACCTGTTAGAACACCAAATGAGGTACGTTGCACGTAATGATGTACAACTGACAGCTATGGGCACAGCATGGATGTAGAAGCACATCTCCCACAGACAGTACCGCTGTACGTTGGTAGGGGAGCATTGCACGAGTACATGTGACAGTTGCTGTATTGCCACATGTACGACATAGCCATCATATAGGGGTAGCACTGGCACATGACGGTTGGACATGCCTGTACATACGACCATGTCCCACAGGATATGTGTGTTAAGTGTGTACAACACCTGTCGTACCTTCAGCAAGCTGTGAAGTGTATGACTGCCAGCGTACCTGTGTGACATGTTGTGCAATGGGTGAAAAGGTAATCAGTAGCGCATTACATGCTCACATGTCCTGCACAGGTGCATAGCTTGACCATACAATACAAATAGGGTGTTGGATAATAGCAACCCACAAGAGGTGATGAGTAAGGGTGGCAATGCACTTTCACCTTTCCGGGTAAGGTGTGCATGTCCATGACACATTAGCACCTGAGATGTTAGCAGTACAGCTGTACAGGGTGGCATGTATATTTGATTACAAATACCTTAGCGTGTTCCACCAGTGGCCTGTTGACAGACAGACATCAACACAATGTGCAGCATTGACATGTGCACAGCACATCACCGCTGGCTACAGTAGAACAGGGTTAATGTGTTGACATGTGCACAGAACATCAGCGCCAGCTACAGTCGAACACGGTATGTGTTGAACACCACCGTCATTGTAGCCCATGCCACAGAGAGAAATGTTATGCATCTGTGTATGTATGGCTGGGAATGGACCTGACCTAGCAGTATAGCAGTGTCAGTGTTGCGAACAACATACTGAATGGGCTGTGTGTGTGAGGTGTGTGTCATAAGTGTACAGTCTGATGGATGATACCAGCATTGCCACCGCTATGTGAACATCCCCGTCCCCATAAATGAATACCTAGGCTGTGCTCAACATCATGGTCCTGTGGAAGGGATGGTGCTGTGCGGTGCACCCACTGACATGGTGGTGACAGCAGGCACTGGATGTAGACATATGAGGTACCCATGTCAGGTCGGGGTACCATCCATGTGCACAGGATATCAACATGTGGGCATATACAGCACTGTGTTGAACAATAGTACAGCACATAGCACCTGTCAGGGGTAATGTTTATGCATGGATGTGCGATACCAACATGCACAATACACGCCCCCACCATGCAGCATGCTGCCTACCTTGCAGAAGGACATTGTCCACACCATGATGATGGACATGAGACATGTCCATATACCCATATAAATGACATATGGAATGGACAGTCACCATCCTAATAATGGTATTCCACAGGCTGGACACATCCCTGTGCCATATATGTGATATACCCTGCCATACCATGCAACCCTATCCATCAAGGCTGCACGTGTCATCACAGTCATACATGGTGCGATGGCCACATGGTACATGCACTATCAACTGACTGGATCAGTAATGTGGCACTGATGCACCCTGTGGTGTCACAATTGCTGTGTGACAGCGTGTAAAACGTGCGCGCACATGCTATGTTTGACCATCCCTGCAAATGTCATATGAATAGACATTGTCCCATGTGTATCACATATGCAATACAGACGAGCCGTGGCAGGATGCTCAACACCCGTACAGTGCTGAGTAGATGTATATGGCAAAACACATGCATGTACAGGTGTCCATGTGTATGTGTGCAGTGTCACTGCTGACGTCCATAACGGCTGCGTCTGTGATGCTATGTGACATATACACAGCATCCAGGTGAACAGTAGTACTGTGGACACATCGGGCCAAGTGCAGATTGGTAAGAACACAGGTGCAGGCAAGTACACATGTCCACAGCAAGTTTCCATCTACATGGAGTATGTACACTGTGATGAGTTGACACAGAGATATGATATGATATCCACTGCATAACGGTGTGACAGGTGTGACAGCAACACATCAGCTGTGTCAGTGTCATGATGCTTCTCAGAGATTACTGTGCAGATGTCGTACATGTCATAGCAATGTATGTTCAGCGGTATGCCAGTACATCAGTGTGAATGTGACCTGTCACCATCATTATGTCTTACAGATAATGCCACGTTCACGACTCCCAGCCTTCAGCCGCCAGGAGGATGATGTCATCATACCATTGCTCCATGACAACTATGACGTGCTGTTCAGCCATGTGCCACAGCATGCTCAGCAGCAGGATGACCTGTGGCAGGATATACGCAGGAGGGTGAATGACGTGGGTGGCAACAACCGCACCTACCAGCAGGTACGCAGACACTGCACGGACCTGATACGTCATGCGAAACAGCATGCCACTGCAATCGCCAGAGAACAAGGTGGAACAGGTGGTGGGCCACCAACCCAGCCCCCACTCACACACACAGAGGAGCTACTGGCCAGTCTGGGGACACCCAGGGAACAGCATGTGGAAACACTAGCCGCCATCGTGGAGGTGGGTGTCTCCCAAAAAATGAGCCTGGAGTTGCCTGGTATGTCAGTCCTGCATATGAGTATGATATCCACTGTAGTTGCAGGTGTCACTGTACATCATGTAAAGTAACAACACATGCCAGGTATATGGGCACACAAGCTGCATACTACAGTATGCTACGTTGTGTATGCAGACGTGTGCATACCATATGCTATCACACAGGTACATGTGTTCACATGCACAGTGCGAACTGTGGCTGTCATACAGTCATGGATAATGTTTATACTGTTGTGTCGCCCCTATACAGGTACCTCTGGCGTGTCGCACAGACATGGGTCCATCGCAGATGAGACTGTTGTCAGTATCAGGCATGCTACAGTGTAGAGTTATTTGCCATGTGGCCAGGTATAACATGCACACCTGGGTTTTGTTCCAGTCATGTTATACAGGTTGCACCACCAGACACACACACATGCCACCCATGTGCAATAGATACACCGTTAGTATACACCGGCATGAAACCACAGTACCTGTCAATGTGATATGTGCAGTCAGCTCTGCATACAATGGTGGAGGTGTTCTACAATGGATGCATATGTAGTATGCATTGGAACAACATTTGTGGTACGCACACAGTACCACACAGTGAGCAGTGATCTGGGCAGCACACAGGTGTCATCATTGTAACATATGCCCCTGCATTGTGTGCACACATTGTGACATGCCACCCGACATGTCCCAAGCTTGTGGTGTTCTGTCTGCAATATTGTCACACCATCACATGACCTACACCCGACATAACAAACATCCACACTGTTGTCTGCATAGCCCTGTGGATTGTGACACCTCTGACATGTATGGGTGTATGTCACATGGGACACCACAGACATGTGTACAAGATGCCCATCACACACAATTGTCCAACACCCGTTCACACATGGCCATGGATGATAGCCTCAGGCATGTTGCCACACAGTACGTCTGATGTGGATAGACCCCGTTTCACATTGTCCACACATAGTGCAATCATAGCCGTAGTGGACCACTTGTACATTTGATGTGTTACACCGGACAACCGGAATGCCTGTCTGCAGCCACCGGAGGTGTCACCGATGTCTACCATATACGATCTGTGGAACAGCATGACTGTGTTGCAGTCATGGCAATGCAATGCGTCCATGTTATGTATTGCACAGCAACATACATGCGTCATGTTGCCATGCAATGGCACAGTGCCTGTACTCCTCACTGTATAGCTATGTACATGGCTCACACTAACCACACCTGCACATATACATTTGCTAAACATGCATTCTATCTGTAGGCTGTACACACAACACTGCACTGTGAAGCCCATTATGATGCTGTGCATGTGTCAGGACACCATTGTGTCAACCATGTATACATGTTACTGCACATGTCAGCGGATTACATGTCAAGGTAACATCAGCCATGTGTACTGTTAACCTGTTTGTGGCCACATGGTGTATCACGGTGATGCATGCAAATTACCATAATTGCATGTACTGCATGCCTACTGATATGACACCTGCTTGATGTAGTGTGCACCCCAGGGTGGTATGCATACTAACGCTATTAATGTCTGAGCTGCATTCCCTGTGCTGTAGTGCAGGAATGCTGCATGCCATCTGAAATATCACATGCATGGTGTGTCTGTGTGTCTGTGTGTGTCTGTGTGTCTGTGTGTGTCTGTGTGTGTCTGTGTGTGTGTCTGTGTGTGTGTGTCTGTGTGTGTGTCTGTGTGTAATGTACCTTACAGTATGTCTTTGCATTCACAGGTGGTGTAGGTGCGTTACCCTCCTGCGGTCCATCTGATGTTAGTGTCCCCACAGATACTAGCGGTGATGACCATATGCATGAGGTACAGGCAGGGTTATCAGGGGCGGAATCTGTGCCATTGGTTACCATCCCACCTATGTCCCCCTCTTCCCCGCACACGGTTCTGATGCCAACACATACCACATCACCGTTGCCCATAGAGGAAGGACAGTCAGCGTCTGTTGGCATTGAACAGGAATGTGTGGTGGCTACAGAAGGTGTGACTACACAACATGTTGCCAGTGTAATGACTGGTGATGTGCCACACAGGCATGTGGCTGGTGCTGCTCGTAGGAGGACCTCTGGCAGACATGCACCTGCAGTACAGGGCGCAGCAGCTGGTATCACCAGATGCATGTTCCAGACTGTAATGGCGGCACAGGCACATGCAGAATGGCAGAACCAAGAAGGGCAGAGGCTGCAGAGGGCTGCAATCCGTACCCTGAATGACAACATCCAGTCATTGGCAAATGCTCAACAGCAGATTGCTAATGTACTGGATAGGCGATTAGGTGAAATGGTTGGAATCCTCGACCGAGGCATGGCAATCCGCGAGCATGAGCTGTCTGTGCTGGAACACCTGGTAGGGGTGAGGCGTAAGACACGTGGGCATAGGCCAGCAACACCACCTAGTGTAAGTCGATGTGTGCATGCCACCTCTCATGCCCACTCACATAGTGCCAGTAGCAGTAGCAGTGCAGCTGGTGCTGCACTGTCCACACCAGGACACAGCAGGCCACGTGGACGTGGCCCTGGCCAGTCCCATTGTGGACACGGTTCCAGCGGACATGTGTCATCGGACACTAGCCACTCTGTACCTCCACCTGGTAGTGCCCGTGCAACCCCAGGCAGGCACAGGTCACATGGCCATGGACGGACACAGTGAGCTGTACAACCTGCACTGTACAGTCTGGGGCTGTCAATTATACCCCGTGTAGGCATCACATATGGCTGAACTGTGTACACACATACCCACACACAGCAGACACAACTGTAGGGCTCCACCACATCCACATGCATTCTGCACAGACATGTCCAGTAAACTCACCGGCCCTTACACACACACATGATGTTATCCATTGGTGCAGCCTATGCCCCTGGCAAACATATCATCCTGTGATGATATGATGAAGCCTCTGCCGCATCCCTGTCATCCACACCATTGGTGCAGGGTTATGCAAATATATTCTGATGCACAGGGTGGACAGGATAGTGAGAGGTGTATGTGATACCTGTGTATGCATAGCATGGGATGTGTATGTTGCAGTGGTTGTGTATGAATACTTACAGATGCATATGTGATACCTGTGTATGCATAGCTTGGGATGTGTATGTTGCAGTGGTTGTGTATGAATACTGACAGATGCGTATGTGATACCTGTGTATGCATAGCGTGGGATGTGTATGTTGCAGTGGTTGTGTATGAATACTGACAGATGCGTATGTGATACCTGTGTATGCATAGCGTGGGATGTGTATGTTGCAGTGGTTGTGTATGAATACTGACAGATGCGTGTATGGCGTGGGTTGTGTACTGTCAACATGCAGCAGACATACCATGTAGTGCAGGTGCAGCATGCATTGTGATGTATTCACGGTATGTGTGACGGTTACATGTGTAGCACCATGTTGGTTCTGATACCCTGAATCCCTCCTAAGGTGTACTCGCATGTGCCTACAGGGAGCACTGTTATCGGTCCCCCATGTGTAGCTGTGGATTACTCACAGGCATATCTGGCAATATCAGCATACTACATGTACCCACAACCTGCCTGGACACCTACATGACACACATGTCCACACATATACTGCACCTGACACATGTGGTCAGTGCCACAGGCTACAGTGGACAGAGACATCACATACATAGCAGGACACACTACAGGTATGGTGACATGGTGCAGGTGTCGTACACAGTGTGATGGCCACTGACTTCAGGTGTCACCTGTCAGCTGTGGGGCATGCTGTGCAGCATTAGGACCCTGTAACAGTACAGGAACATGGTCTCAATCACGGGGTGTACACCACTATGATGAACACCCCATAGTGTGCAGATGGGGACACTTGTCTGTGTGGTCAGCACCCTCACAATACTATGCACCCACACGCTATGTCACAGGGAGTGGACTTGTACAGGTAGCCAGTATGGCTCACACCTATGGCATTGACAGGGTTGTGCAATGCAGCACCAGTACGGAATAGTCACCATGTGTGGTAAGTGTTCGTTCACAACAGTATATTAGCATACACCCTCACACCAAGCAGCAGACATACAAACATGTAGACACACACACATTGTGGTGACCACACATGTATACACAGAGAGACAATGTGTTGCATGTACTGCACCATCCAAATGCATGCTCCCCACACTGAGGTATGTACAGATCTCTACTATGGTGTACAGGGATGTGTAGCACTGGGACATATTCCCCCCGATATGTGGCATACATGGGCACACATTCATGCACACATATCAGTGCTGGGAATACTACACCCGCCATATGATACGTGTGCAGGCATGCAGCGGTATGTAGTGCATTATGTGTACCAACACTGTATCCGGCAGATGTGCTGATATATGCACTTGCGGGGTGGTAGGTGTTACAGTTGCCATGTGACATACAGTCAATAACACCTGACCGCTGGGTATGCATTATGTCAGCACTGTCATGTAACAGCGACATAGCATACTGTATGCACATGGCAGGGTAGGATGGTGTGTGACACAACTGTGAGCCACCATCTGCACACATGCATGTAGACAGGTGTTTAAACACATTATGTACACACATACCTCCATACGTGCTGTTTCTATGCCACCGTATAATGGCCCCTATGATGGGTATGCATGTGGTAGGTTGTTGCAACTATGTTATGGACATCGGCCACTGCTCATGCATGGCTGCTACATGCACAGTACACATGTCACATGTGTCTCCTGTTGCCATGTGTGTATGCATTGCTACTTTTTGACATGTGTGTTGACATACATAAAACATGGACTGTGGTATGGTATCACAGCTGTCACAGGTGAACAATACAAGGGTATGTGTCCCAGTCAACACTGCTACACCCTGCAGTGGGAGCATTCCACAGACATGGGTCCACCTTCCATTCGTGTGTGTAGCACTGCGTATGCCAGTGTTATGCATGTGGTACATCACAGGCTTTGTATGTGTCATGTGTGCAGTCCATGCACACATCCAGACAATCACATGTATGACATATCCAGACATTTGTTCATTGTGGTACAACAGCAGTCATGTGTCACAGCTGTGTCAGGGCCATGGTATGTGTGGAGCCGACCTGTCCATGTATACTGATATGGGTGGACTACATCACACATGTTGGATCATTGTTAGTACATGTGTACTCTGCACAACTGGTGTACACTGCTATACAGACCTGTGGACATATGTCATATGTCACATGCTGTTGTTGGACCGTGAGGCTTACTGCTGCACCGATGACATGGTGCTGGCATGACAGCTAAAGTGTTCACTGCAGTGTGTACATGTTTGACCTGCACCCGTGACACCTGTGATGTCATCTTTGTGTGTACGAGTAACTGCATGTGTGACCACCCTGTGCGTGTGGACAGGTTTACCTTACTGTGACCTGCTGTGTGTACACTCCATCTGCATGCTGGATGGCACGTAGCAAATGCTAAGTGTGTGAGCATGCCCAGTAAGCAATTGTGTAGATGGACACACTGTACATTGCACACTGCGCCCCTCTGTGATTATACCCCGTGTGCATGCATGTTTCCCCTTTGCAACTGCTAAGTGTGTGAGCATGCCCAGTTTGCTGTTGTGTAGGTGGACACACAGTACATTCCACACTCTGCCCTTCCATGATTACACTCCATGTGTATGCCTTCTGTGTGTACACTCCGTCTGCATGCTGGATGGCCCTTCTGTGATTATACCCCGTGTGCATGCATGTTTCCCCTTTGCAACTGCTAAGTATGTGAGCATGCCCAGTTTGCTGTTGTGTAGGTGGACACACAGTACATTCCACACTCTGCCCTTCCATGATTACACTCCAAGTGTATGCCTTCTGTGTGTACACTCCGTCTGCATGCTGGACGGCACGTAGCAAATGCTAAGTGTGTGAGCATGCCCAGTAAGCAGTTGTGTAGATGGACACACAGTACATTGCACACTGCGCCCTTCTGTGATTATACCCCTTGTGCATGTATGTTTCCCCTTTGTAAACGCTGTGTGTGAGCATGCCCGGTTTGCTGTTGTGTAGGTGGACACACAGTACGTTTCACACTCTGCCCTTTCATGATTACACTCCATGTGCATGCATGTTTGCACTTTGCAAATGCTAAGTGTGTGAGCATGCCCAGTACGCCAGTCATGGACACACAGTACATTCGGCACCAACGTCTGATACTAGGCGTGTAGCCATGGCCATTGACATCCTGCATAGCCATGGTGGCCATCCAGGTGAATTATCTATAGTTGCTATGCCACAATGGATGCCTACATCAAACACACTGGTTGCTCTCTCAAAGGGTGTACTGTCTGTGGTGCAGCCCGTATCCATTTCGTGATGTTGTGCTCCGTAGATAGTTAGTATTCCCGAGTGCAGCACTGCCGTGTTACTGTACGTCCACCTTGGGATAGTAACATGCTGTGTGACTGCTCACTCTGTATTCATTCCCTATCGGCATTCTTGCCTTTGCGGATGATATCACCCACCTAGGAGTATGCCTCCGACAGTGCTGTGCTCAGTAATCTCGGTAGTGAGTTCTGTAAATGCATCATGCTGTATTGTGCTCATGTAGTTAGGTGTAGGTTCAACTCCCGGCCCTTCCCAGTGTGTGTGTGTGTGTGTGTGTGTGTGTGTGTGTGTGTGTGTGTGTGTGTGTGTGTGTGTGTGTTTCCAGCTGCCTCTGGAGACAGTGATGCTTTTAGATGCCTCACAACACATACATCTGCTATCAGCATCTATTCCTTTGTGGATGATGTCACCCACCTAGAAGTATGCCTCTGACAGTGCTGTGCTCAGTAATCTCGGTAGCGTGTTCTGTAAATGCATCATGCTGTAGTGTGTTCATGTAGGTAGGTGTAGGTTCAACTCCCGGCCCTTCCAAGTGTGTGTGTGTGTGTTTTCAGCTGCCTCTGGAGACAGTGATGCTTTTAGATGCCTCACAACACATACATTTGCTATCAGCGTCTATTCTTTTGCGGATGATGTCACCCACCTAGAAGTATGCCTCTGACAGTGCTGTGCTCAGTAATCTCGGTAGCGCGTTCTGTAACTGCATCATGCTGTAGTGTGTGCATGTAGGTAGGTGTAGGTTCAACTCCCAGCCCTTCCAAGTGTGTGTGTGTGTGTGTGTGTGTGTGTGTGTGTGTGTGTGTGTGTGTGTGTGTGTTTCCAGCTGCCTCTGGAGACAGTGATGCTTTTAGACGCCTCACAACACATACATTTGCTATCAGCGTCTATTCCTTTGCGGATGATGTCACCCACCTAGAAGTATGCCGCTGACAGTGCTGTGCTCAGTAATCTAGGTAGCGCGTTCTGTAAATGCATCATGCTGTAGTGTGTTCATGTAGGTAGGTGTAGGTTCATCTCCCAGCACTTCCAAGTGCGTGTGTGTGTGTGTGTGTGTGTGTGTCTCCAGCTGCCTCTGGAGACAGTGATGCTTTTAGATGCCTCACAACACATACATTTGCTATCAGCATCTATTCCTTTGCGGATGATGTCACCCACCTGGAAGTATGCTTCAGTGCTGTGCTCAGTAATCTCGGTAGTGCGTTCTGTAAATGCATCATGCTGTAGTGTGTTCATGTAGGTAGGTGTAGGTTCAACTCCCAACCCTTCCAAGTGCGTGTGTGTGTTTGTGTGTTTCCAGCTGCCTCTAGAGACAGTGATGCTTTTAGATGCTTCACAACACATACATTTGCTATCAGCGTCTATTCCTTTGCGGATGGTGTCACCCACCTAGACGTATGCCTCTGCCAGTGCTGTGTTCAGTACTCTGAGTAGCGCATTCTGTAATTGTGTCATACTGTCGTGCGATAGGGTAGGTAGGTGTAAGGTCAATTCCCATGCCTGCCAGATGTGTGTGTGTGTGTCTATGCTCCCAGCCGCATGGGTTCGTAGGTTATGGTTTTAGGCGCTTCGCAACACACATATATCCTGCTGACGTCTCTGTGTTTGCGGATGTTGAGACGCACCTAGAGGACTGCCTGTGTGTCTGCTGTGGTTAGTGACCTCCGAAGCATGCTGTGGTGTGATAGGGTAGTGATGTGTAGGTTCCACTACCGGCCTTGCCACATGTGTCTGTCTGTATCTCTCTCGATGTATATATATATATATATATATATATATATATATATATATATATACATATTTTATGCCCATAGCGCTGCTCTTGCATGGACAGCTGTCTGTCCCATGTATCGCATATTTGCACAGCTTACATATAGCAATGTGGTACGATGCAAATCCGAACATTGTCCATGCAACGTCCGTGTTCCAGGAGGTGTTACACGCCCTTACAGACATCCGCTGTATATCTTGGCAGACAGCTATCCTTGCTGTACTGTCACTGTACTCGTACATGCCATAGACTTTATGTATCATTGCCTGTTTATGATGTGTGTATGTCTATCTGAGCTGTGTGCATGGTTGTGTGTTTGTCCCACTATAATCATCTGTGCAGGTGTCGCCAATATAGGTAATTCGTGTAGACTGCTGTTTAATTTGCATTTCAGCACATACCTGCAGACAGTACTGCAGTTCCTACTGCAGCACATTTCATCATCTTGCAGTGGATAATAATGTTTCCACACACATGTATCTGTTTCTGTTCATAACACTCCACCTCAAGGAGCGTATATCTGGACAAGGCCTTATGTGATAGTGGGACACTCAGGGCCAGTAATGACATGTTGCTCTTAGAAACATTGCTAGTGAGCACAGTGATATGTTATGCATGAGTATGGCATTTCTGTCTGATTTGGTGTCTTCATCACATGTTTGTCGTTGTTTCCTGTCGTCAGTTATCATGAGGGTGCCGGACTGTTACTGTTACATGGAACACAGCAAACATATGAGGCATACCTCTACACAGTCTGCGTACATCTGTACAGTTGCAGAGTATGTGTCTGATAAAACATACCTACTGTCTGACTACATTACACACACAGTGTATGGCGGCATGACAGCCCACGTGACATTACTTTGTATTTGCACGACACACCCACACAGACAGCTGTATTCCTCACACAGGTCTACATCTGATTATCCACACTAATTGTTCTTTCATGTACCATATGTGTGCATTGTATTTGCGCTTTCCGTCAGTGGCGGGGCTCATGTACGACTATGGGGGTCTGGTAATTGTTATGTTGACACTTCATGACACCCTGGGGGACACTTTACCTTTGTGTCTAATTACCTTCCACATTGACCTTCGCAGGGCATATGTTGTCATTCACATTTTCCGGGGATGACATACATGTTTGCCCATTTCTCCTGCTGTCTTTCTTCTCACCTGTCCGCCTAATATCACCAGTTCAGTACATGTATTTTGGACAGGTTAGCTCCTTCATACCCTTGACCTGTTGTCATTATGTGTACACGCCCTGACATTTGGCCTTTGCCCTTGTTACATTTCACATAGTGATGTGCCTTTCTAGCTGATTGCTGTCTAGGCATTACGGACTGTGCGGTAGGTGATAGTGGCCGCTATTTCCATTGCATGATTAGTGACACTCATAACATCCGTATTCATGCCTACGCCAGTATTCGCACAACGGTCTGATTTTGTATGGGGTATTTATAATGTAGTCCCTATCTGTATTTCCTGTACTATGCCTTACTGCAGCTGTGTTATTCTGACAGTTTTCCAGTTATGGGTACCATCTTGGTCGTACGCATGTCCATCCATGGGAATCGCCTACAGGACACTGATATATGGCTGTACATATTTCCAACTTGCTTTCCGCACTATCCAGTGGATGCTTTGCACCATTATTGAGAATAAAGGCATGTGCTATACCCACATCCCTCCCACGGGGCGGGCCTACGAAATCTCTGCCAAACAACACCTAGGCCCATTTCTGCATACCCAGGTTCCCATGCCTGCAACCCTCTACAGTACACATTACACATGGTTAATGTGTGTGGTACTGCGATGTGGACGCACTTATATGCACTCCCCACTCTAGGGATATCTGTTCATATGTCCTGCATTTCATGGACACATGTGTCATCACCCTTGCACCTGATTTTAGTGCATATACAGCTGATTCGTATATGCGGCTGTCACTTCCTTTGCGTCAATCGTTGCAGGTACTGTGAATGGATAACTTTTTGGAGTCCTACAATGGACACCAATATGCATGTTTAAAGTGTAGAACTTGCTGGACTGTCACTTTCTGGCCAATGAGTTTGACTGCTGCTGTATATTCCCCATTCGTGGATGTCTGTTTGACTACCCATATTAGCTATTACTTGGTATATTTATATCCATGTGTCATATATACAGGACATAGGTCTGTTGTGTGTACATATATACATGTAAACTCCTCGTTTCATACCTTGCTTTGTTAATGTCTGTGGATTGCCTGTGTACACACATCTATAACCATACCATACCTTTCCACTGTACAGCTACTGGCAGAGTGTACAGATGATTGACCCTTTATCTTAGGTGTGTTTTACATTGACCTATGTCTATCTGGCAATTTGCTGGCATTTCATTTGAGACTTATGGTGGCACCTTCTGACAAGTAGTTCAGGTTACGGATGCATACCCTCCGTCAATCCCTGCTACTAACACACCCGTTATTCTATCCACTTTCTATGTTTGTTTTAGCACATATCTTGTGTTTCTCACTATTTGTACCAGTACTTTGCATGGCATTGTCCGGTTCCATACTTTCAGAGGCTGACAGTTTTGAGACATGTATAACTAACGTGGGGGAAACAGCATTAATTTACTCTGCTGTGAGCGGATCACACACGCACAGGCGCACTTGCATTTCCTTATTGTGGGTTACGCAGGCACATGCATATCCGTATTCTGGGTTACATATGTTTACTGAGTCTTTGTGCTTACGTGGCCTGTATTAGTTGTGACAGTGCCAGTAACATATCTCTGATCCGGTTAACGGACGTATGTAAAACACACTTTCACCTTTACATATGTAACTATCTTTGCGGCACAGACGCATTAGTTACACGTTCACATTTATATGTTCTATACTCGTAATTCAAACGGGACTGCATTCACGTTGGCCGGTTGCTGTGACCACTACACGTTTGGTGTTCTGTCTCATTTATATGCATACCCATGGTACATAGCTACATTAACATATCCCCGCCCCGCACTCACTTACGTCACAGGCATCCATTCTCCTGCTGGGAAAAGTGTGGTACTACATGTTACACATTCCCTATTCCCTAATGCTCTTGACCCAGGATGCATATGGCGTAACCGCAGGGATATTCAGAACACAAAGGCTTATAGTCCCAATGCATACGGGTCTTTAATTGTCAAGGTGTTCCTGTGGTGCTCTGGGATTGGTCTTGTCCGCCTAGTGTACAGCACTTTCCTGACCGTGTACAAATGTCAGACGAGGCACATGGGCACGGTTTGTCCATGTTTATTATACCATGACGCCCCATTATTCCAAACCGTGCATGCTGATTGGCCAGCGTGCCCGTTGTAAATCGAGTTATACTAATGGAAAACGGTCCGGTCACCGGACCTTTTCCATTAGTATAACTCGATATTAAAACCTGTCTCGCTATGTTAGGTGGGTTTAACATAGCGAGACAGCTTTAAATAAGCAACGGAGATGTCCGTTGCTTACTTTAAAGCTGTCTCGCTATGCTAAACACATTTAACATAGCGAGACAGGTTTTAAAAGAAAGCAACGGGGAAATCAAGCTCTCCGTTTCTTTTTTGTAGTGTTTTGCTATGTTAACTGGGTTTAACATAGCGAGAGAGTTTTAAAATTAGCAATGGACATCTCCGTTGCTTATTTTAAAGCTGTCTCGCTATGTTAAATCCATGTAACATAGCGAAACACTACAACTAAGCAACAGAGATCTTGCCTTCTCTGTTGCTTTTGCCCACAGCTCTGATGTACCGCGCAGTACATCAGCACTGCCGCGGATGCCAGACATCTGCGAAAGGGCAGCAGACAGGCATTATACTATGCCATTATGTAAGGGAATTAATAGTTTATTTTCTTACATGATGTCATGGTATAATAGCAATAACCCACTTCTGGGTGTAGGTAATGCTGTATTTACCCACGGTTGGTTTGTTTAGTCCCAAGGGCGACACCATGGGTATATCCAGCATTACCCACACCCAGGCATGGGTTATTGCTATAATATTCAATCTGTGTTTACAGACACGGGTGGTTGGACAACCGACAATAGCTTATGCTGTTGGCATACAATGATGTGGGTGGTGCTGGTTATCATACATATTCCATGTTGTGCATTGTTCCCATTCACAATTGTCTATTCCCTGTAGTCATTCATACGTGGATATTTATGTAGCACATGACTGAACTATGTATTACCTGCAGGTATGCTGTGTTACAGTGAACATATGTGACAGGTTGGTTTGTTTGGTCCCAAGGGCGACACCATGGGTATATCCAGCATTACCCACACCCAGGCATGGGTTATTGCTATAATATTCAATCTGTGTTTACAGACACGGGTGGTTGGACAACCGACAATAGCTTATACTGTTGGCATACAATGATGTGGGTGGTGCTGGTTATCATACATATTCCATGTTGTGCATTTTTCCCATTCACAATTGTCTATTCCCTGTAGTCATTCATACGTGGATATTTATGTAGCACATGACTGAACTATGTATTACCTGCAGGTATGCTGTGTTACAGTGAACATATGTGACAGGTTGGTTACAGTGTATATGTGTACATACCTCTGTGATACTGGGGACTACCACACATCCTTCGCAGCATTTCATGCGTATGTACATACTATTATTCGGTGGCCTGTAAAAGCTTGTGAGAGCACTGATTACATGTGTCCCTATTTGTGCACGCATCGTGTTAGTCTTTGTCCAGCTTTTGTTGCTGTCATGGGTTGGACGGTGGTGTTGGTGTGTCATTGAGTTGTATTTATACTGCCGATACTTCAGTGGGGGGTAGGGTTAGCACTTGTTCCTCTTTGCGGGGGAGGCCCCATTATGGACATTTGTGTCCTGTGTCAACACTTGACACGTGCCATATGTCCTGTGATATTAACACAGTAGTGTATTTCTTACCTTCATTACTACTTGCATGTTACAGGCATTTTGTATCTGGTACACATGACTATTATATTGGATAGCTTAAGCTATTCACATGCTATGCAATAACCTTTCATTCTGGCATATACATGTTATTCTATCCTTTGCATTGGCCGTGGGTGTTTTACCATGCAAGTCCACACATATGTACGAGTGATGTCCCACCTTGACAATCTGTACATGTGGCAACCCTGCTGGGGTGACCTGCTTGGTGGACAGCTGTTCCACCCTGTGTATTATGTTTGACATGTCTGCATAGCTACTCATCAGTACCATGGCTACACATACTGCTTTGTCCAGATGTGTACAGTTATGGACACCGTGGCGTGTGAACACCTATGGGGTTTCGACAGGTCAGTAACCACACGCGGGATGTACACATTCTGCCGACACATTCACATGCAGCCATTTGGATTTCAGTACCTGGGATGGGATGTTAACATATGTGGGGTACATATTTGCAAGCCTGTCACTGCCTAGGACAATACTTCCTACTACATATGGGGTATACCCGCTCTGTGTAGGTGTGCAGCTGCGCATGGCTGCTAGCTGGATTAGGTGGACATTCGGACATGGGTGCGGGTTATGTGCTATGAAGGGGTTGTTGTGTATTACATTTGCATGCATGGGTTCTGCTTCTGGATATTCCGATTCGGCATATGCCATCCTATGTGTATGTGACAGTTACGTTGCTGTGTATAGCACATTTTACTATACATATGTTTGTGTGTGTTTGGGATATCTAGTTTCTTTATGGTTGTTATATGGCCACGACTGCCCAGCTGTGTAGTATCACTACCACTGTGGGATTGCTGGTGACCATGCCCATGGGGCTGGTCGTGTGTATTTGCGGCGCTCTGACATGATGCAGTACACCTCCACTGGGTATGACTGCTGACAGTGCAATACGTAATGGACACAGTATTCTAAGTATCATGTGTTCCATGAACGGGAACATTTTGTATGTCGTGCATTTATGTTTTGGTTCTCCATTTTGTGTGGACGGGTACTATGTAGCATAGTTTGCATACGTTTCATTATCCACGGACACTGGTAGGTGCGGTTACTATTGCAGGCAGCCTGTAAGAGTCAGCACTTTAGGTTGCTCATCGCCTGCCGACTTGGCCACGCCTCCGAGCGCAACCTAGTTAGGCTCCCTGGACTCGCGCACGTGCCCTATGCACATGGTTGTGGTTGCAGCGCACACTCATTACTATGCATGTGGTGCTGCTACGCCATTTATATGCTGCACGGCCGGCGCAAGCCTTACACCGGCCTTGCGCCGAGCTTCATGAATCCAGGGGAGAGTAATTTATTTCTTACTTTAAGTGACAACATATTCAGCCCATGTTCCTGATGACTCACACTCTTTTTGATTCTGCTGTGACCTGAAAGATAAGATGCTCTCATGGTTAAAGTATACAGCAATGATTTTAATTATGATTTTCTTGGTTATTTAAAATTATAAGCAAACATATTTCCTCTGAATATGTTAAGACATATAATAAAGCAGCTGAGTAAAAAGAAATGAATCAGACAGACAAAATACTAAATTCTAATTTTAAAATATCAGTACTGCTGTTTAATTTAAAATGGTTTACAGGGAAAATGATTTTTTAGGGTCTATATTAGAACATCAAAGTTTCACAACTTCGAATGTCCTAATATCAACCCCTATTCAGCAAAAGCTGAGAACATCGAACATGCAGAACAGCTAATTTTTTCCTAGGGAAAAAAATTGCTATTCCAAAACACATACACACAACACAAGCACACCAAATAAACAGCAATCCACACATATACATGTAAAATATTACATCTAACGCTGCACTAAACAGTACAAACACCACTAACTATCCACTTACCTTAACCTAAACACTAACCATAAGGTCTGTCACTATCACACACTCACCTCACCCACGCCCTAACCTAACTCACCTACCCCTCCCTCCGCACAATCACACACTTATCTGAACCCGACCCGTAACTTTCCACCACAACGCTGAAAATAGTGAAGCGACAGAAACAGACAACTGGATTCTTTCCCTAGGAAAAAAATTGGTTTTCTGTCATTTCGCTATTTTCAGCGTTCGCTGAATAGGGGTCGATATTAGAACATTCGAAGTTGTGAAACTTCTATGTTCTAATATAGACCAAATTTTTTAAAATGTAGCTTCCCAAGAAAATGAAATGCAGTAGAATTGTAATAATTAGTTTGCCTTTCCATTTGCGTCCCTTTTGAATGATGTCCGAGTTCAGCTTATTCTGATCATTCCAACTCAAAGTGAGAAGATTAGAGCTCCTTTCACCACAGTAAAAATACAAACTGTCCATCACCCTGCCATGCTGTCAGTCATTCTTATTATTTATTTTAAATGGAAATTTTCTACCATTTTGAAATAACAACATTGTGTAATAAGAACTTCATTCCTGTACTGTGTCTGTGTTCTGATCTGATCCCATTCAGTGAGATATCCCAGTCATTTACGACATGTAAGCATGGCCATGTATGTGGCTATAAAGATATCCCAGTCATTTACGACATGTAAGCATGGCCATGTATGTGGCTATAAAGATATCCCAGTCATTTACGACATGTAAGCACGGCCATGTATGTGGCTATAAAGATATCCCAGTCATTTACGACATGTAAGCATGGCCATGTATGTGGCTATAAAAATATCCCAGTCATTTATGACATGTAAGCATGGCCATGTATGTGGCTATAAAGATATCCCAGTCATTTATGACATGTAAGCACAGCCATGTATGTTGCTATAAAGATATCCCAGTCATTTACGACATGTAAGCATGGCCATGTATGTGGCTATAAAGATATCCCAGTCATTTATGACATGTAAGCACAGCCATGTATGTGGCTATAAAGATATCCCAGTCATTTACGACATGTAAGTATGGCCATGTATGTGGCTATAAAGATATCCCAGTCATTTACGACATGTAAGCATGGCCATGTATGTGGCTATAAAGATATCCCAGTCATTTATGACATGTAAGCATGGCCATGTATGTGGCTATAAAGATATCCCAGTCATTTATGACATGTAAGCATGGCCATGTATGTGGCTATAAAGATATCCCAATGATTTACGACATGTAAGCACGGCCATGTGTGTGGCTATAAAGATATCCCAGTGATTTATGACATGTAAGCATGGCCATGTATGTGGCTATAAAGATATCCCAGTCATTTATGACATGTAAGCACGGCCATGTATGTGGCTATAAAGATATCCCAGTCATTTACGACATGTAAGCATGGCCATGTATGTGGCTATAAAGATATCCCAGTCATTTATGACATGTAAGCATGGCCATGTATGTGGCTATAAAGATATCCCAGTCATTTACGACATGTAAGCATGGCTATGTATGTGGCTATAAAGGTATACCAGTCATTTACGACATGTAAGCACGGCCATGTATGTGGCTATAAAGATATCCCAGTCATTTACGACATGTAAGCATGGCCATGTATGTGGCTATAAAGATACCCAGTCATTTACAACATGTAAGCACGGCCATGTATGTGGCTATAAAGATATCCCAGTGATTTACGACATGTAAGCACGGCCATGTATGTGGCTATAAAGATATCCCAGTCATTTACGACATGTAAGCATGGCCATGTATGTGGCTATAAAGATATCCCAATGATTTACGACATGTAAGCACGGCCATGTCTGTGGCTATAAAGATATCCCAGTGATTTATGACATGTAAGCATGGCCATGTATGTGGCTATAAAGATATCCCAGTCATTTACGACATGTAAGCATGGCCATGTATGTGGCTATAAAGATATCCCAGTCATTTACGACATGTAAGCATGGCCATGTATGTGGCTATAAAGATATCCCAGTCATTTATGACATGTAAGCATGGCCATGTATGTGGCTATAAAGATATCCCAGTCATTTACGACATGTAAGCATGGCCATGTATGTGGCTATAAAGATATCCCAGTGATTTATGACATGTAAGCATGGCCATGTATGTGGCTATAAAGATACCCAGTCATTTACAACATGTAAGCACGGCCATGTATGTGGCTATAAAGATATCCCAGTGATTTACGACATGTAAGCATGGCCATGTATGTGGCTATAAAGATATCCCAGTGATTTACGACATGTAAGCATGGCCATGTATGTGGCTATAAATGTGTAACACAGTGACCTGATGAACTTATGACAATTATCTATGTGCCATCAGAGGAAACACAGCACATATTTTAAACAATAGCAAATTCAAAGTTATAAAAATCAAAATAGGTGCAGCCATGTATGCACTTGAAAGATTATATTTCTAAGAAAAAAATATTTAATAATTGTTGTCTTGATGCACCTGAAAATGCACTCTCTCAAGGCGCTCCTAAAAATGGAGAACATCGATATCTGTGCAGTAACTGAGACCTGGTTCAAGGCTCCAGAGAGCACCCCTGCAATACCAGGCTACAACTCTTACCACACTTTTCGGCCTCCAAACCAGGACCAAAACACTAAAGGTGGGGGAGTGTATATATTCACCAAGGATATTCACACCACCAGGCTAGTTGCCCAACACAATGCGTCTGAAATTCTCCAGGTGCAACTAACTCTAGGTAAGACTACAATCCAAATTGTAGCTTGCTACAGATCCGCCACCATGCCTCAAGATACTCACTACACCTTTCTAAACATACTGGAAAATATTAAGGTACAACCAAACACCCTAATACTGGCTGTTTTCAACTACCCTGCCATTAACTGGGAAAACTATTCGTGCACCAACTCCTTTGCCCAACGGTTCTTGGAATTTATAAATTACAATGCCCTGGATCAACTAATCCATAGTCCCACCAGGGGCTCCAATATCCTAGACCTGGTCATTATCAACATGGGAAATCGATGCTCCACACCTATGGTCACCCCCTTGTTGGTCAGGTATGACCATAAGCTAATCACCCTTGACATCCACATTCCTCCCCCACTCCCAAGTAAGGAAGCCTCCGTCAAAAACTTCTCCAAAGCCAACTTCATGCTACTCAAGTCAGAAGTGACAAATGTCATGACACCCATGCAGACGGGAACTGAAAGTTCAACTGCTGAATCCTACACTAAGGCACTGTACAAACACATCCACTCCTGCATATATCGTGTCATCCCAAATAGAACCAAGATGCTCTCCTCCAAATAAAGGAAGCCAATCTGGTGGTCTCCTGCCATAAACAAACTTTACAACAGAAGGAAAAAACTGTTGCAGAAAAGAGGAAAATCCCAGGATGCAAAAAACTCCCTTACTAGACTCAATAAGAAGCTGACATCCCTCATAAAATCCTCCAAAGCTAGTTACAAAAATAAAATTACAAAAGATTCCAAAGACAACCACAAGGCATTCTATAGCTATGTCAAGAATCTAAATAGCAACGCTCAGATCTGCTCTGAGCTACAACAGAATGGCATTAAATATACTGATCCCAAGGATATTGCCAAGATCCTGGCAGATCGATTCAGTACCAACTTCACCCCCCTCTCACCCCCTAAAGGGCCTATCTCAATATCGAAAGATTGCCAAATTCCAATAATAATGGCCACACAGGTAAAAAATGCACTCTCCAAAGCTAAGAATACAGTATCCATCGGACCAGATGACATCCCGGGCTGTGTACTACATGAACAACAAAATGAACTGGCACCTCACCTAAGTGTCATGTTTAATCATAGGCTCACCTCAGGTTTCGTGCCTACTGAGTGGTGCACAGTTATCCAACCCCACAACGGGGGATCCACCTTGGATCCTGGGAACTACTGCCCCATCAGTCTGATGAGCATGATCTGTAAGGCCATGGGACGTATTATTATGGAACTTATACCGAGGTGGAATCCTTCAAAGCCCCCGGTCCTGTGGAAAATACGGCCCAGACCGCAGAATCCTTTATAAATGCATTCTATGAACACCTTCAGGACTGCATGGATCATGCAATCCCAAATAAAACCAAGACCCAATCCTCCAAAGGCAGACGACCTGTCTGGTGGACCCCAGCCATAAACAAACTATACAATAGAAGGAGGAAGCTACTACATGATAGAGCAAAATCCCAAAAAGGGAAGGCATCTCTGATCAGTATTAGCAAAAAACTAAGGGCACTCATGAAATCGTCAAAGGCCAGCTTCGAGAGAAAAATTGCACAGGACACTAAGGATAATCACAAGGCTTTCTTTAGTTATGTTAGGAACCTGGGTGGGAATACCCAGATATGCTCAGAATTAGTCCAAAATGACAAAAAATACACTGATCCCACAGACAATTTCAACATCCTAGCTGACAGGTACAGCGCAAACTTCTCCCACTAAAAGGGCAAATATCTATCCCAGCAGAGTGCTGCCCCTGACATCTCAGATGCTCAGGTGGGAGCCGCCTCTCCAAAGCAAAAAACACAGGATCAATGGGACCAGAGGGTGTCCCAGGCTGGATCCTGCATGAACTCCAAGAAGAGCTAAACCCAAACATAAAACTACTGTTCAATCTCAGCCTTACTACAGGATATGTACCCAAAGAGTGGCGTACAGCAACAGTGGTCCCTCTCCACAAAGGTGGTGCCTCAACGGACCCTGGAAACTATCGCCCCATAAGCCTGACTAGCTTGGTCTGCAAAGCTATGGAAAGGATCATCATGGACCTCATAAATAAAGATATTGGGGACCTACAGACACTGGATCCTACCCAGTTTGGCTTTGTTAAGGGCAGATCCTGCCTCTTAAACCTGGTTGACTTCTTTGAAACAGTCACCAAGGCCATTGACCCGGGAAGGTGGTCCACACAGCCTATCTGGACCTCGCAAAAGCCTTCGATACAATACCCCACTCGGGCATTATAGATAAGCTCACCAGCTTAAATATAAACCCCTATCTCACTAGATGGGTTGCAAACTGGCTCAAGGACAGAACCCACATGGTTAGAATTGCTGGAGCCATGCCAGACTCCAAACCAGTTACAAGTGGCGTCCCACAAGGCTCAGTCCTGGGACCTCTCTTGTTTGGTATATATTTCTCGGAGGTACAGGCCAACACGGAAGGACTGTGGCTGACCAAGTTCGCAGATGACTGCAAACTGGGCGCCAGCCGACACAAGCATCCTCCAAAAGGGCCTCGTAGAAACAGACAACTGGTGCCAGAGCCATGGCCTCAAGCTAAACGCCAAAAAGTGTATAGTTATCCCTTTGGCAAAACAAGTGCCACAAATTACCACATAAGTGGTAATCCATTAAGTACAGAAGAAGTAATTAGGGACCTGGGGACCCAAGTTGATAGCAATCTCTCATTTGACAACCACGTGGCCAAAGTGGTTAGAAAAACATTTTATATAGCCCACCTAATCATGAAGGGATTCACATCTAGATTAGGAGGTCATCGTGCCTCTTTACTCATCCCTCATCAGGCCCATAATTGAGTACAATGCCCCTTTTGGGATGCACCTTACCAAACACCTGCAGCAACTGGAAAGACCCCAAAAGTACCTCACCAAGAGGATCAAAGGGCTCAAACAGATGCCATATGCTGCCCGTTAAAGAAACTCCAGCTCTACTCAGTGGCATACCACCTGCTCAGAGGTGACCTGTGCCTGACATATAAGGCCATGTCCAACCCGGAATTAAGGGACATGCTGCACCTCAAAAAATCCAAATCCCATCGAGCTACACTTGAGAGACTTGAACCTCAGCACTGAAATAAATAGGACATGCTGGAGGGACAGATTCATAACCCAGAGGCTCCCTTCACTCTGGAATAAAATCCCAGTCCAGGTTAGGCAGAGTCCCTCATTGACTCTTTTCAAGAGGAATCTTGATGAGTGGATGGGAGATCGTAGGTTTACCCCGGGTATCACTTCTGTGTCACTGTTAGACAGAGGCACAGTATACTAACCTCGAAAAAGGGCATAGCAAAATTAATTTAAAATGGGTGGCGAAAGCCAAACATACTCTGGCTAGGCTTATAAATGCCCTAGGGCAGATAGCCTAGTATGAACCTATGAACCTATGAACCTATAAACAAAGACATTGGCAGCCTTCAAACGCTGGACCCAACCCAGTTTGGGTTCGTGAAGGTCCAATCTTGTCTCCTGAACCTGATTAACTTCTTTGAATCAGTCTCCAGAGCTGCGGACAAGAGTAAGGTGGTCCACACAGCCTATCTGGACCTCGCCAAGGCCTTCAACACCATCCCCCACTCTGTAATTATAGATAAACTTACTAAGCCTGGCATTAATCCCTACATCACTCGATGGGTTGCCAACTGGGTTACTGACAGTACCCACACTGTAAAAGTAGCCGATTCCAAATCCAGCTCCAGACAAGTGACAAGTGGAGTACCTCAGGGTTCAGTCCTGGGACCTCGCTTGTTTGGCATCTACTTCTCTGAAGTACAGGCCAACACTAAGGGACTCTGTCTAACAAAGTTCGCTGATGACTGCAAACTGGGAGCCATTATTGAATCCCCAAATTATGAGGATATTCTACAAAAGGGCCTTACAGAAACAGATGCTTGGCACCAGAGCCATGGGCTGAAGCTCAATGCCAAGAAATGTATAGTTATCTCCTTTGGAAAAAAACATTTACCTGTGAATTACCACTTAGGTGGCAGTACACTAAACACCAAAAGTGTGATAAGAGACTTAGAGACACAGGTGGACAGTGGTCTCACCTTCGGTAACTACATTGCCACAACAGTCAGGAAATCCTTCTATGTGGCACACCTCATCACTAAGGTCTTTTCATCCAGGAAAAAAGGAGGTCATTGCCCCACTGTACTCATCCCTCATTAGACCCATTATATAATACAATGCCCCATTTGGTATGTACCTCTCAAGACATCTGCACCAACTGGAAAGGCTGCAGAAATACCTCACTAAAAAAAATCACAGGCCTAAAGCAGATGCCCTATGCTGACTGTCTAAAAAAATTCCAGCTATACTCTGTCTACTCAGAGGCAATCTCTGCTTAACATACAAGGCCATGTCAAACCCAGAGCTGTTGGACATGCTACACTTAAAGGAATCCCAATCCCTCAGAGGCACATGCTCCAGAGATCTAAACCATGTCATCACAATGAACAAAATATCCAGGAAGGATAGGTTCCTGACCCAGAGACTCCCCAGACTCTTGAATAGACTGGCCATACATGTCAAGCAGAGCACCTCTTTGGACCTCTTCAAAAGGAACCTTGACAGTTGGATGTGAGATAGGAAATTCACCCCCTGGATGACGTCAGTCACCCTGCTAGACAGGGGTCCAGGGAACAAAATATTGTGGGAAGAAGTAGCCAGGGAATTGTTATGGCTAGGCTTGTATAGGCCCTAGGGCCGATAGCCTAGTACCAACCTATGAACCCATGATGTCCCCTGGGGTAAACATTCAGCCATTTCAAATTCCTCATTTCGATCCTGTTTTCAATCTGCCTTTATTTAAATATCTGAGAACAATAGTGAAGCTAAGGTTGGGTGAAAGTGGCAACTACCTTGGGTGCAAAGTGTTAAGAGGCGTGACTAGCCATCCATCATGCCTATAACTTTTTAGTGCAATAATGGCTTTTAAAAACTGGTATTGCATTTGTTGTCAGACCTTAGTGCTGTATCACTTCTGTGTGGTCTAATCTATAACAGCTGGTTGATACATTGTAGCAAGCAGTTTGCTACAGCTTAAAAGTAAAAGGGAAAAAAAAACAATATATATATATATATATATATATATATATATATATATATATATATATATATATACATATATATATATATATATATATTTATATATTTTTTTCTTTTTTTCACTAAAACCTCCATGCAGCTACATTTGGTGCAGGTAATCTGTGGTACTTTAAAAGATGAAATTACTTTTTTTGTTATTAAAGTGTGAGGAAAGAAGGTTGGGTGTAGCTACAGAAATGGGATCTGAATGGCTGGGGCAGGGGGGCAGGCCATGGAGTGCATCTGTCTATTTGGTTGGTGTGCCAGTAGAAGGAATGGGCATTTTGTTGTTCTTCACTTGGAGTTGTGGGTTTGTGGATTGGCTTGGGATTACCTGTAGATTTGGTTGGTGTGCCAGTAGAAGGAATGGGCATTTTGTTGTTCTTCACTTGGAGTTGTGGGTGTGCGGATTGGCTTGGGATTACCTGTAGAAAGTATCCTGAACTCATTTTTGCTCTTCACCTGAAGAGCTGAGGGGCTGAGGTGGGAGCGCTATTGAGCTATGGCTGAGACAACTGCACTTCTGCCTGGAAATAAGTCTTACAAAAACTACAACAAAGATTACAGCTCTTGCTATTAGATTATTCAGTCCCAATTGTATTTTCATATACAGTAGTAGGAAGCATGGAATATTTCTTTTGAGATTAAACTGCTCCTGACAAGACTGGTATCATACCCCAAGTTGTTATATATATCTATATTAGAGGCTCTACCTAAAGAATCTCTGACCATACATTCGGGGAGTAGCATTTGGCTATCTTTCATTTCCATCTTGTCTAGAGGTCCACTAGGAGCCGTTATTCTTCTCAGTCTCAGGAAGGAATTAGATGGAGTATGAGAATTACTTATCAAGCTGCTAACATATGGCAACTTCTCCCTTTCCATAGATGGACCCCCTGCATATCCCTCACTCAGCTTATAACAAATATGCTAAACAGCTTCTGTTGTATCCAACTCTGGTTCCACAGCTCAGTCACAATATGTAAACATGCTTTATATGGAGACACTTAAAATAACAAGACTCATAGATACTTCTAATGCTTTACTACCCAGATCTTTCCTTATGGCACTCATCCCCCTTCTTTCCTCTGGAAAATTTTGTGACAAAGTTTCCCTGGTATTTATCCTTCAGTTATACTCCTGGTCTGTGCTGAAGTCACCTGAAGACCTTATAGAAGAATTTGACCTTTCTCCTGGACATTAGATTTATGTATACCAGTTAGGTTCCCTATTATATCATCAAAGACGCATTCTTTCAAATGCGTCTTGATCGAACTTGAAAGCACAAAATGGCAAAATATCGAAACGGCATATAAGTGAATTATTTCCCTGGGAAATAAATTGTATGGCTGCCTTCATTATTTTGTCATTTCCATCACTGTAGTGTGATCTTGGAGTTGGTATATTTAAGTAGGCGGGTGTGGGGGGCACAGCCCCCTATGTCGGGGATGTGGTGGGTGAAGCTCCCCACTTAATGTAATGTTTTAAAGTTTTTTTTTCCTTTTTTGGAACAATTATTTTTTTCCCTGGGACTGACAGTCAAGAGGAGAAGGGAATTACTTGCATCACACCACCAGTCTCACATAGACCTACTAAACCAACACCGGCAAATAACACACATAAATACACGAAAACATTCTCAGAAGCTCTAAATAAAAATCTACAAAAGCAACAGAGACCTCCAAAGCAGACACCCAAGCAATGTCCACACCCCATCACAAACCATAAAACACATACTTCATATAATCAGTGTGCCATGGAATCACAGCCCTTAAGGCAAAATAACATACCCGACAAACTAGTAATAGGCGACTCTATAGTCAGGCACACAGATGTCCTACTAACTAGGCTGGACAAGGAGAATATTACAGTTAGCTGCCTGTCAGGTGCCAGGATCCGCCACATGACACAAGCACTCAGGTCGCTCCAGAACAAGTACAAATATGACTCTGAAAACCACTAAAGGAATGTAAGTAACACAAGCGATATCCTTGGAATCCAAGCAGTTTAATGTTCACACCAAACACGAACCAAGACAGCAAACCAACACGTAAAACATTAAAAAATTCAAGTAGTTCAGTTAGAAATTCAAAAATACTGAGCGCTTTCACCCGCTCGATTACCTGCGGGTTTCATCAGAGTATATCACCAACATGGGCGACCGGTGTTCTACACCAGAGGTTAGACACTCACTGGTTAGATCAGACCATAGACTAATCACTCTGGATATCCACATTCCGCCCCACCCCTAATCAAGGAAACCACCGTGAAAAACTTTTCAAAAGCAAACTTCACATTACTTAATACCGAGGTGGAAAGGTTCACAGCTCTCATGCTAAAGGACAACACTGTCCAAGCTGCTGAATCCCTTACAAAGGCACTCTATGCGCACCTGCAAGAATGCATGGATAGTGCTATCCCAAGCAAAACCAAGACTCACTCCTCCAAGAAAAGGAAACCAGTCTTGTTGACCCCTGCCATAAACAAGCTATACAATAGAAGGAGGAAACTAGTGCAGAAAAGAGTAAAATCCCAGAAGGAAAGACATCCCTGATCAGTATCAGCAAGAAACTACGTTCCATCATAAAATCATCCAAGGCGAGCTTTGAAAGAAAAATTGCCAAGGACTCCAAAGATAACCACAAAGTGTTCTTTAGCTATGTCAAGAACCTAAGTGGAAACTCTCAGATCTGCTCTGAGTTAGTGCAGAATGGCACAAAATACACTGAACCAACTGATATTGCCAACATTCTGGCAGACAAGTTTAGTGCAAACTTCACCCCCCTCTCACCCCATAAAGGGCCCATAACCATACCAGAAGAATGTAGTGCCCCAGCAATCACTGACACACAGGTTAAAACAGTCCTATCCAAAGACAAAAATACAGCTTCAATGGGACCAGACGGTGTCTCTTAAATGAGCTCCAAAATGAACTAACCCCTCACCTAAACACACTGTTCAAACTTAGCCTCTCTACAGGCTACCCATAGAGTGGCACACAGCAACAGTTATCCCACTCCACAAAGGTGGAGCCACAATGGACCCTGGGAACTATCGCCCTATAAGCCTGACTAGTCTGGTCTGCAAGGCTATGGAGCACATCATCATGGAATTCATTAACAGAGACAATGGGAACCTTCAAACTTTGGACCCTACCCAGTTTGGCTTTGTTAAGGGCAGATCATGCCTGCTAAACCTGGTGGACTTCTTTGAGATGGTTACCAATGCTTTAGATGAGTGAAAGGAGGTCCACACAGCCTACCTAGACCTTGCAAAGGCTTTCAACACCATTTCCCATTCTGGTATTATAGACAAGCTCACCAGCCTGAACATAAACCCCTACATCACGAGATGGGTTGCCAGTTGGCTCATTTATAGAATCCACACAGTGAGAGTTGCAGGCTCTAGGTCTGACTCTAAACCAGTTACAAGTGGCGTCCCCCAGGGCTCAGTCCTGGGACCCCTCCTGTTCGGTATATACTTCTCAGAGGTACAGGCAAGCACAGGAGGACTATGGCTGACCAAGTTCACAGACGACTGCAAATTGGGGGCCATAATTGACTCAAAATACACCTTCAAGAAATGTTCTCCATAAACATATAAGCCACGACCAATTCAGGAACAGAAATACCACAGGAACACCACTTCAAGGACAAGCATTTATTAATACAAAATGTTCTGGTACCTCGGCGTCTTGCTTTCTAATGGAACAATTCTAAACACAGCTCTTGTCCTTATAAATGTATACACCACCAGCATAAATTACATCAATTAAACTATCAATATTTCAATTAATTAATTAATTGACCACTTAGGCAAAAAGTCTGTGTCCTGACCAAGAATGATACAATGGCAAATGTCATGTGATTGTAGGAAATAACTATGTACCATACTTCATGTAACAGTTGCCTAAAACAGTTATTTCTGGATGTAAAATATGTAAATCGTGCAAGAAACAGAATAAGCAACTAAAGTGCTACAGGAATAGGCTCTCATCTAGGAAAATAATGAATGATCTAAACCCTGTACTGACCATGGGTATGTGTTGGTCTAAACAATCTGGTGTGTTCAGAATATATCTCATCTTTAGGTGGGGGCGTGGCCAAGGATGAACACAGGATAGCAGCAGATTTCTTCAGCTCCACCAATTTCATTACACTGACAGGAATTAATTACTTAAAAAAATAATTTTTGAAGTAATTTTCTTTCTAAATATGTTTGTTTTATATAGTTCTTGAACTATATCTAAAAAAGAAAGGAAATTTTAACAATATTCCTGTCAGAAATCACTTTGGAAATTTTCCTGTCAGTTTATCAGTCTGAAATGAGTTCCAGTAAGACAAATTCTCAAGACTCCAGCATCAAGAAAGAACTTCAGTCTCTGATAACTATAATCCAGCAACTTACTGCTAAGATGGATAAAATGGATACTAAAATAGATACCTTCATAGAAAAACTACAAAACAAATAGACTTGTTACATATAGACCTGCAACAACAGAAGATCCAGATGACAGGCATAGAAGAAGCTGTGAATGACATGGAAAATAGAATCCAAAAAGAGGAAATCAACATTGAGTTTCTGCTGAAACAAAATACACATTTACAAACAAAGCTGGATGACCTGGAAAATAGATCTAGGCGCAATAACATTAGGATTTTTGGACTGCCAGAAAATATTGAAGGTAACAATATTACTTCTTTTTAACAACATGGCTCCCTAAAACTTTAGACTTACCAGAAGCATTCTCTTTTGGTATCGAAAGAGCACATAGATCTATAGCTAATACTAACTCTAACAAAAACTATCCTAGATCAGTTATAGTTAGATTTCTATCATCTTTTGATAAAGAGATGGTTCTTAAATCTGCTTGGGCTAAAGCTCCTGTTAAGATTAATGAGACAACTGTGCTTTGACAATGACTATTCTTCCTTGGTAATAGCTAAAAGAAAAGTTTTTCTGCCACTAATAAGGAGCTTAAAAAGCACAGTTTAAAACATACGTTCTGTTTCCTGCCAAGCTAAAAATCTTCCTTCCTGATGGTCCTAAAATTTTGATGACTTAGACTCTGCTTTACTGTTTATCAAAAAAAATAAGATTTTGGATAAAATAGAGGAAATGGAATGGGCTAGTCCTTCATTAAAGAGACTGGCAACTGAAACTTCGTGGAAGACTTCAGAGAAGAAGAAGAGACTAAAAAAAAATGATTTGTTCTATGTTTTTTTTTTTTTCTCTCATCATTTTACTTCATTATTAATCTTTTAAATATAGTTCCTGCATTTCCAGAAAGCCACAAATATTCTGAAAAGATTTAATCAAAGTTATTCTCTGTGTGCAAAGAAATGTTTTGTTTCATAACCAGTCAAAATATCTGAGGAACTAATAACAAGCTATTATTCAATTTGTTTCTCTTTCTGAAAAAAAAGAAGTAAGGTCAGTAATTTGATACATTTTTTTCTCTTTTTTTCTCCTTTTCTTCTTTTCTTTGTTTAAACAATGACATTCTATTTAGATTATGTAGTGGGTAAAGGGTGGGGAGGGCAGGAGAGAAGAGTAATGAAAATATGATTAATAGAATAATAACATATTTATTCCTTGTAAAAAGTTTATATGTTCTTCAAATGCTATTCCTAATTATACTTTCTTGATTATACTGCTTATGCTTGTTTGTAAATAATCTGTCATGCTTTAACTAATAATAATTAGAACTAAATAATAGTAAATAATATGTTTTATTTTTAACTCTATTAATATAAACAGTAAGTAATATTCCATTGTATATATATCTTATAGCTTTCTCTTACATTTTTTTTGTATTTCTGCTTTACACTCTTTTATTTTCTACTCTCTTTTTCTTTTCTTTATTCTTTCTCTTTATTTTTTTTTCATATTAATATATAGAAATGCTTTTGATCATATAGACACAGTAAATAATAAGATTTGCATACAAATTGAGTTGGGACATAAATATTGAGTTTTATTACTTATTAATAACTTTGGGCTTAATTTCACTTACATAGAGGCTGTAATAACCTGTAAAATGCATTGCGAAGGTTTTGTCATGTTTAGATGCATTTACACTGCTAAATTAATGTTTGTCACTAGTTTTAACAAGTTTCCGCCAAAATGTTAAGGGAGACAATCTGGGATGTGGGCTACCTCATGAACAGTGTCCTCGAGTTGTTTTAAAAGCTTCAACTCTCAGAATTCTCACAGAGAAGCTGAAAGCAGTCAGTTTGACCTTTGACCCAGATATCACACTGACACATCGCAGATTCAGGAAGAACACTCTACCAGGAAGTAGAACTGATGCAAATGCGACTATGTGAAGGAAAATGAACTCTTTAACATTTAAATGTGAGTTATTTTATATAATTACTTAAATAACTATGTTATAATTCATAAAATATGTCAGTTATAATGATTTTAAATTATGCAGTTTCTTGTAGTAAGTAAATGTCTTATTTTAGAAGGCATAGAAAATGAAACATTTATTCAAGTGTTTTTGAAAATCTACTTGACTGCAGCATACTAATCTGTGTTAAAACTTATGTTCCAAACATATACATTACTATAACTCATTTAATTCATCTGATTGACAAGCATAAATAACTTTATAACTCTATTCTGTAAGAAATTGTCATGTGATATATTTTAAAGCAGTAGTATAGACATACAAAATACAGATGGCTTTTTCTACAATAATGCAAGTGTTTCTGAGAATTTGCATAACTATGCAGTATGATTTATAACAATTTCTATAAATATAATATTTTATTCTATTGACAATAATGAGTATGAGTAAAATGCTCATATACAAGCAATTCAAGTTTTTTTTGGAAGCTGTTGACGGCATTTACATGACAGAAAATAGATGCATCTTAATATATGTAATGTCTGAACCATATTAGCCAAAGTTTTTGATTTAAATGAATGTTAGAACTTATTTTTACATACTTTGAATAAATTAATATGTAAATATGCCTTCCCTTTTTTTTTTTCTCTCTCTCTTTCTTTCACTCTCTCTCCCTCCTTCACGTCTTTTATTTCTCTCTCTCCTCTTTGTTCCTAATATCAAGATTATTTGAATGCTATATGAATACAAGTGTATTATATTACATAGATGTATATAGTAGTATGAATAGTTTTAAAAAAAAAAAAAAAGGTTATTTTAGTTTATATGATGCTGTTTTATCAAAGGTGTAGTCTTGTCTTGCTAGATAATTGAATTGAAAGCTGTTAATTTAAGTTAAATATAACCAGTATTAAATTGATAAGGTGGTAGCTGAGGTACTGCTGCTTAGGGTAGGGGTTAACTTGAGTGGTAAATACTACTCTAAGTTGGAGTTTTTAACTCCAGGCTGGATGCAAGGTTTAATCCTTACATTATTTTCACTTGTTCATTGTTATATGTATATAGTTTTGATATCCACAATATATTTTGTACACTCATTGTCACTACAAACAAAATTGAATCCTATACAAAATCCCATAAGAGATTCAATAAATACAGCTATATTTAAAGGTACACCTAAAGGAGGAGATGTAACATTACTTATGTTGTTATTTGTTATTTTGATCATAAGATTCTTAAGTTTTAAAATGCCAAATGACATCTTTAAAAGGAATTTCTTTAAACATTAATGGATTGAATAATCCGTGTAAAAGGGCAAGCCTAATAAGATACATTAATTTACATAAGGCCAACTTAGTCTTCCTGCAAGAAACCCATCTCTTGAAAAAGATATTGATAAACTAGCCACAAACAAATATACAGTATTGGTTAGTTCAGAGCACACTCAGAAAAAAGAGGAGTGGCTATTTTATGGAATAAAAGTATGCCCATTCCTAAAACCATTAAGTCTTATCAGGATGACAAAGGAATGTTTTGTATGGTTACAATACAAATTAATGGGAAGACTTACACTTTAATTAATGTATATTGGATACCTGGAATTGGTATTAATACAGTGAAACATCATCTTGATAAGATCATATCATTCTCTATAGGAGATATTATTTTAGCTGGTGACTTTAATTGTATACTACATGAAAGTGATACTACCACTATAGGAAAAAGAAGAATTACATCTAATGCAAAACATTTAAATGATTTTGCTAATTCTTATCATTTGAATGATATTAATAATCAGATAGATTCAAAATCATTACCATACACTTTTTTTTCTAACAGATACAAAACTTATTCAAAAATAGATAGGGTCTTTATTTCTAACCAGATGGTAACAGATTTAATTAATTCCAAAATCATTTCATGTCCTATATCTGATCATAATTCAATTGTTTTTGAATTCATGATAAAAAATACTCATAATGTTCAGATCAAAAGGATACCAGCATACTTAACTCAACTAAAAGACTATAAAGAATATATACTTTCAGAAGTAAAACATTTTTTAGACATAAATAATACTCCTGAAGTCTCCATTGTCTATGTTTGGGATGCCTTAAAATCATATCTATATGGACAAAGTATCAGATGGTATAATAATAAAAGGAAATCTTGGGATAAGGAATTGTTAGATATTCAAAGTAAATTAGACTCTTATAAACATAATAATAAAGAAAATATTATGGACAAGAAAGTTATTGAAGAAATAAACAAACTAAATGAGAAATACAAAGAAATTTTAACTCATAAAGTTAAAATAACTTTAGAGAAATACAAGTTTTGTCTTATTCAATAAGCCCCAAATATTTACATAGACTTAAAAATAAAACAAAAAGGTTGAATAAACAAAACCATATCAAAGAAATCTTTTCTCTAAGGAAAAGAAGAATGTTTCTAGTATACCAAAAATACTAGATGAATTTAGAAATCACTTTCACAAAATTAACCATAATAACATTAACATGGAACCTAAATATAAAATAAAGGAGTTTATAACCACAAACATGAATAAAAAGCTTAATAAACAACAGATTAAACTATTGGACAAAAGTATTTCATATACAGAGGTTATTACACAAATAAATAAGCTTAAATCAAACAAAGCACCGGGTAATGATGGTATTATACCAGAGATATGTAAAATCCTTTCTAAAAGTGCATATTCATTAATACATAAGGTTTTTATTTTGGCCCAAACTGAGTTAATAACCCCCCATCTTGGCAATATACATTTATTTCACCAATTTTAAAACCTAATAAAGATCCAACTAGATGTACTTCATATCGGCCCATCTCATTACTTAATGTTGATTATAAAATGTTTATGAGTATTTTTGCTGATAGATTGAAGACAATCATCCCCGGCATTATAGATATAGATCAGACAGGCTTCATTGTAAATAGAAAGACTTTTGATAATATCAGAAGAACTTTAACATTAATTGATTTTGCAAATAGGAAAAAGAAAGTTTTAACACTTATTAGTCTTGATATAAGTTCAGCATTTGATTCAGTAAGTTGGGACTATCTGTTTACCTGACTGAAGTGCACAAACTTCTCAGATGCATTTGTAAATCTAATTGAGCATTTATACAAAGGAACATTGGCTTATATTAAGGTAGGAACATATGTTTCACAAAAAATACCCATTTTTAAAGGTACAAAACAAGGATGTCCACTTTCTCCACTATTATTCACTTTAGTAATGGAGCCTTGGGCTAATTTGATCAGAAACAGTACTGACATAGAGGGTTTTGAAATAGATGAAAATACAACATCCAAAATTCATGTTCTAATTACATCAGCAGGATCTAATTCTTATATGCAGTCTCTATTTGATAAAATGATGAATTTTAAAAGTATTTCTGGTTTAATATTCAATGAAGAAAAAACTAAAATACTACCTATATATACACGAAAAAATATTCTCATTAGTGATTTTACTAAATATGTACCCAATTCATATAATTAATAATTAATATAATACTATCTAAAGATATTAAATCTATTATATATAATAATTATAATACCTGTTTTCTTAATATACAAAATCTTTTTAATACCTGGAATAATATGTTTTTTACTATGGAGGAGAGACTTACAATTATTAAAATGATAATATTCCCCAAGATTTTATACTTAATACAATCAATAATACTTCCACCTACAAAAATAATTATCAAGAAACTGAATACACTAATGTTAAATTTCCTATGGGCACCTAATAGACGTAGGATTGCATTAAAGAAACATACTAATAGCTGGTCTCAAGGGGGTATTTCTTTTCCAGACTTTAATTTATATACTATCTCTTCTATTGTAAAAGTTATTACTTTATTAATAGATCAGTCATATGTCGCACAATGGAAAGATTATTGGGAGCTAATTAGTATGCACTTCATGAAAATCTCCTTAACACATAAAAATATGATTGTAAATAACTCCATGTTATGGTTACTAAAGGAATTTTGTACTTCACCTATTACACCTAAACATATGGTTTGTTACCCACTAAATATTATTATTAGCTATCGTAACTTTATATTCATGCACCCTAAGTAATAGGAATGGAATTTTATTATATTCCTATAATGTATACTCAGGGTATGCTTTTGTCATCTACTTCTGAAGGAACTCATTTAGCTATAGATAATGATCTAAAGTACTGGTATCAGTTGATATCTGATAATAAAGTTAAAAATCTAGATTTCTTAAAACAAGAATTTGATCTAAGAGAAACTTGCTGGTTAGAGGTTCAGACCTTTAGACAACATCTCATTAATAAAATAGATCTAATGTCTATAACAGTTAAAGAATCTATTCCAACACTGATTGATTACTTGATATTAAATTTACAACATAAAGTTTCTGATAAAGGTAAACTTTCATACATACATAAAATTATCAGACAAGAAACTTTTTACAGTGTAGATTCATACTGGAATTATTTCACTTCTATTAATGGGGACCCACCAAATCAACAAGATAAACAATATATATTGGAATCTGCCTATAGAACTAAGTCTTCCATTGTCTGGAGACTTTATACATGGAAATTTTTACATAGATCTTTTTATACACATTTGATGTTGAATAAAATAAATAATAAAGATAATCTATGTAAGAGATGTAATGTAGAAATTAATGCTGACTGGACTCATATATTTTATGACTGTATAAAATTGAAAGAATACTGGAAGTCAATTAATGAATTTTTGCAGGCTCTTTTTACAGATAATTTAATTATTTCTAAATCTCTTATATTATTCAACACACCTGTACCTCAAAGTGTTAAAAAGGTTAAGCTTCCCTTGTTATGGTCTATTCTAGCAGTGGCTAGGAAAATAATAACCAGAAATTGGATTTCAGATACACCTCCTTCGTTCAATGAATTTAAAATGTTATGAATATAGTGTGCCATATGGAAATAAACACAATTAGGTCAAGAACAACTAGAAAAACATCTTATTATATTGTATGGGATAATTTACAAAATTTGTTAAAAAATCCTAATTTCAATAGCATGGTATTTTAGTTTAATTAATTGATCTGATTGTAGTGGATGTCTTTGTAAATACTTTAGTTGCTTTGTTGAATGTTATAATCATATCTATTTTTAATTACTTGTATAAAATTGTTATGATATTTCTCTTGTATGTTAAAACAATAAACCTGTTTTTGAAAAAAAAAGAATATATCTCATCCTGTACATATGAAAATGTGGCAACCCTACCAACAGTCAGAGTATTCGCACAATAACTGGCCAGCCTCTTAATCACTCACAAAACCAGTGACCTTTGGTGGAAAGGTGTTGAATTACACTTGATTGACTAATGACAATAATTAAGAGTAATAGACGCTTTTAACTGCAGAAAATAAGTATTAATACATATGGCTCTGAATTTGTCAACACGTTTCAAGTTAATAGTACTAATATTGTAGAAGTGTCCATGATTGTCCCTGATTTGTCATTGCCTTGTCGCTGTCACTGTTGAAATTAGTCCCTGAGTATTACAGAGGTCTGTACACATATGTACACCAACCAACTGTCACATTTGTTGACAGTACTATTGCATACCTGTAGTGAAGTCATAAGTGATGTCCAGAATAATATTCATCATATATATGAATTAATGAAATAATCAAATGTGAAGGGAAACACCAGTGGAAACACCCCCCACCCTGTATTATGTAGTGGAACCACCCACCACCCAATATTATGTAGTGCCAACATAATAATCTGGTCAGAGGTGCCCAAACCCCTGCGTTTGTAAACACAGGTAGAATGTTAAAATTGGGACCAACTCTGTCCATGTGCTCCATCTGACATTTGAACAGGTACAGGGCAGTTCCGGTCACCTGTTGGACAAGCCTAAACACAGATCACCACATGAACACCCTGACAATCAAACACATGTATGTGTCAGGACTATAAGCTTTGGAGTTCTGAATATCCATGGAGTGAGTAAACATGCAGCATGGGTCCAGTGCAGTAGGAAATAGGGAATGTCGCATGTGTAGTACTGCAGTTTTCCCAGCAGGAGAATGGATGCCTGCTGTGTAAGTGAAGTGGTGAGGCCTATGTTAGGGTAGCTATGAACCATGGGTATACATATAAATGAAGCAGAACACCAATAGTGTAATGGTTAGAGCATCCGCCTAATGTAAAGGCATTCCCGGTTCAAGTACGACTGTAGCACATATCATTTTCTTGTGTAATGAATGCTTCTGTGCTGTAAAGCCAACATTTAAACATGTAAAGGTGAATGTGTGTTTCGCATGGGGCCATTAACCGGATTCCATCAATCAAAGTGGTACTGTCATAATGAATAAGGCACACCTAAACACAAAGAAGTGACAGTAAACATATGTAACTCACAATAAGGATATGCAAGTGCACCTGCGCAGGTGTAAGCAGCTCCCAGCATAGCAAATGTATGTTGTTTTGTACAGATGTAACTTAGATATATATATATATATATATATATATATATATATATATATATATATATATATATATATATATATATATATATATATATATATATTTGTGTATAGATATCGATCCACAGACATAAAATAAAGAAATATATGAAAAAAAATATATATATATATATCTATATATATATATATATATATATATATATATATATATATATATAAAAATGAACGCTGAAAGAAGAAAGCATACACAAGGGTTGTGAAGGGAATCTAGAGCAACTAAGGTATTATATAGTGCTTGCAGGATATGTCAGATAAAGCTGCACAAGAGTGAGTAGAGCACCGCTATTCACACCAGAGGCAGGGTTATACCAGTGGCCATAATATCGTTAAACTGCTACGTCAACATTACACACAAACTGAATGTAGTTCATGTTGTGACCACCTACACTTGTAACCCGCAAATGTTCATAATCCATAACACCAGGAAAGGCACGTATGTGCAAATATAAATGGCGGGAGACCCTGTGAATACACGAGGTGGTACAAAATGTGTGTAGGGCCCCTAACGCTCTGGACAGGGCAATGTGTAAAGGTGTGTCATGGCTGCGATATCAGGTGGATAATGGCTGTTATGCGTGGAAACTCAACACGGGTGGGCTGGAGAAACTATGGCTATGCGATTATGGAAACAGGAGTGCCAGGGTTGGTTGCGGCGGTTGCAATGGAGCCGCCCATGTAGGTCAGCTAGTACGTAGGTACGATTCTCAGCTAGACCGTCTTCTGCGTGGAGACATGCATGAATGGACGTACCTTCGTTGAAGGTTGTGCATCAGGGATGGCAACTCGGCACGTAAAACCTATCTGCCAATCATTAGCGGACCGGAGTTCTGCTGTGGTGACCCCTAACTGGGAAAAGTTGAAAGACACAACAACATGCAGACATCGATATGTTGAAGTACATTCTCTGTAACACATGCACTCCATTTATTGACATAAATAATATGAATGTGCACAGAAACTAATACAGTAGCAGGAATAATAGGATGTGCAGACGAGGAATAGGTCAAATGACACTGCATCACATCACACTTATCAGCGGTACTCCATACATGAACAAAGTGCAACATCTGTCCGCTGTATAACATGCTATATACTGATTACAAGTTAACCGGAGTGAAGTGTCGGTGTCATAATGACTAAGGCAATAGTATGCTGTTGAAGCAGAGATAAAACCCAATACGCATGTGTAAGTGTGTTTGTCCGGGAAAAGTATTGGTCAACGGACACACAGATGTGTGTGTGTATATATATATATATATATATATATATATATATATATATATACACACACACACACACACATATATATATATATATATATATATATATATATATATATATATATATATATATATATATATATATACACATACAACATTTATTGATATATACACATATACACACAAAAAAATATATATATGTCATTGTAGATATGCACATGTACATAACTAGGTTACTTTACAGCAATTACGGGTAACATATGTTCAGACCGGGTATATGTTACTGGGAGGTCCAATAAACAAACGTTTACTTCCTACACTGCCCAGCTAGACCGGTCAGACATAGAGACAGGCAATAAAGATAAATACACTGCTGCTTTCCAAACCACCGGCAAGAAAGTACCAGTGGGAGAGATCTGCAAGGTCTATACTTTAAACATGGATAACGGGGTCCCTTGCAGAACACCAAAAATTCACTTTATGTGTGAACCCTTGGTTATCGATGCGAGAAGGATGTAGCTCTACATGGAACAGTAGGTTGTACAAGTGTAATAACACATGAGATGACAAAATGTATGACATGTGTCCCGAGACGTGGAGAGTGGGCAATGTGTAGGGGGTGTGTTCATACCCCAGCTGTGCTCACAGTAAGTATCTGTCATGATTGCTGTAGAGGGGTGTCAGGTAGGTGAATCATGAGTATGCAATAATGGGCCTAAGTGTGCAGGTGTTGGTTGGCAGAGATGTAGTAGGCCCGCCCAGTGGAAGTAATTAATATTCCTGTGTGGGCATAGCAGATGCCTATACCTCCCAAACCTGAAGAGCACATCTACTGGATAGTCCGTAAACCACTGGGGGAACACATAGGGACTATATCAGTGCCTTGTACCCGATTATCATGGATGTCCATGATTATGACTCAGAATGTAACACAGTCCTAACTAAACACTTCCAGAACTAGTAATATTAGGTGGACAGGTGGCGGAATACAGGTAATGACTAAAGACAACATGTATGAGCCATAAACAGCATGTACCTCGACAAATGTGAATCAATGCATATGTCCTGTGACTGCCAATGTGTCAGGTTAATAGAACCAATCATCTAAATGTGTCCCTCAGGGTGTTATGCAGTGTCCCAGATGCAGTGTTCATTCTACCCCATTGGTATGTGAGGTCTGCTAGTAACGGAAAGTGCATATTCCGCCGACCACCTTAGGTAGATGATAGCATAATAGTTTGGGATTACCACCTGTTCGCCTTTGTGAGGGACACTCCACTCTGGGCAGTTGTGTCCTGCAAAATGAATGTTACGGCACATGGCCTGTGATTTCGGGAAAAGAGTTCATATATTGTGTTTAGTGGTGTCATAAAATGATTTTGTTGTATCTGAAACAGCTACATGTTATAGGAAACAGTATTAGCAACTATAATGCTACAAGAATAACCTTAACGTATGCAAACCGGTGAAGTAGTCAGTTTACTACTGGCTGTGGGTATATGTTGCCTTGCCAAATGTGACAGCTCTACATATACGTCCTATAGGGCTGCCACCTTTCCAAATGGCCAAAGTGGGACCTGCTCTGTAGATATGTCAGACGTACCAGGTCAGAACATACCTACAGCCATGCATAGTACAGAAATATACATATTAGCAGAAATCAAAGCTTAGTCTAGCAGCAGTCAAGTTGCTTATGCTACTTCACATAACATATCGACGTGTCATGTATACAATAACCATTACATGCAACTATTACAGACACGTAGAATATAATAATGTCCTCTAATCAGGACATTTGCTATGTCTAGAGTATTCTCGCATGACACATATGCCTAATGAGGGACTGTCCCATGCAAAGTGGGAAAGGTGTTACTCCTAGAGTCTCACGTCGGCCAATCTAAAAGGTGGAAAACCTACAATAGGTATGCGGTAGCATGACCTGGCAGAGAGATGCGTTTCCCAAAAAAACATTTACATGTCAGCATTGCAGAGTATCAGTTCCCATGTATCAGCCAGATGGGAGCAGATTGTATGAGGAACACGCATATAATATGATTATGTCACTGGACAGGCCGCCGATTCCGTACAGTCAAACGCCTGCCGTCACCTAATGGTTAGCAATACCCAATACTGTAATCATGTAGTCCGATGTAATAGGCATCACAAGGGATTGTGCCCACCCAGCGTGAGTGACAAATGTAAGCACAAATGTCGGTGCACGTGCAAGTGAGTGAGCGAGCGGGTGTAAGCGTGTTTGTCTACCAGTATGCGAGTATTGCACTGTTAAAGAAATGTGGAGTCTAAACAAGTATAAGGAGCTGTAACCAGATGTCAGCAGTGCTTAACACTGCACAAACCCATGCACAACCGCTCCCACCTGCTGGAATGTGCCGTACCCACTCCGTATCCAAAGGTGGCGTTCGGGCCGCAAACAAAGAACCGTCTTTTGCATGTGTTGGTAGCAATATCCTGCGCACACAGCTCATGTGAATTACCAATACACCATGGCATATATACAGACAATAACTAAACAGAATTACTATGACCAAAAAGACAAAAAGTTCTGTACCACCGACAGAGAGATCAATTCTTTTATTTTCCAACAAGCAGTAAAATCCAAGGAAATGAGCGCTTTCGTCTGCCCAAAGCAGACTTCATCAGACAGACAATAGACAGTACCACACATATACCATACAGCACAGTCATCCAACAGTATAGCAATGTACTGGCAGATATGTCTGGACCACTGGTGTTTGCAGACCTGGCCGTCCTGTGTTTCAGTGTGTGAGCATGCCCAGTAGGACTGTTACACATGTTGTCGACTGACATTACCGTCATACCTTCATGTGTTTGAGCATGCCCAGTATGGTCAACTGGATCACATGTGTCACATGCCCAGATAGTCAGCACTGTGGTGCCGACCCCTGCATTGTACACCGACAGGTGGCATGCTGTGTCTGCAGGGTAGCTAATGGTCATGTGGCATTGACTGTTGCTACATTTCTGCACAGCGCAGGGGGACATCCAACTGTATTCACAGTCCTACACAGCACCAGGGGTGGCGCACATGACTCTCACATGTGTACATTGGAAGGGGGGTACAGCTAACAGTTGTACACATTTGCTACTACTGTACTGGTATGCCAGGTACTCTATTTCAGTGTGTGGACCTATCTAAATTGCTGGTTGGAGGCATACCAGTGTACGTCAGATCCTAGCTTCAATTACCAGCATAGTGGTTTCAGACATCCTAGACTTCACAAACTACATCCAACTGCCTGGCCTGCTGTAGTCTGTGGGGGTTGGGGTCATCCATTCGGCATATCCAGAGGCCATTGTATAGCATTTGTCTGTATTGGTCTACACCTGTCCAGCTGTATGAGACTTGTGTGGGCTGTATGGACACATATGATGTTCAGCCCATAACGTGCAGTGGGTTAGGACACCCTGTGTACTACTGGCTACTATTGTGACCCTGGTATGTGCTACAGATGTCATGGTGCCACTATGGACGTGTACTGTCTGCTGCCCTAACAGTCAGCCACCAAATTCCCTTGTATGCTCACATCCGTACCATAGCTACAGGTAAATTCACATTCTAATACAACTGCCAATTGGTAGGTTGATTGACTTACCTTGGGGGTGTTCCAGACCTGAGGATGGTGCTGGAGGGCTGCCTATGTCGGATGCACACAGTGCACTTCCTATACATGGCTGAGCACAGGTAGTGTCATGTTTGGCATCCATTGTACTGTCTGTGTGAGTCAGAGAGGATGAAATTCCCTGGATACCGACTGTGTCAGTGCATATGCCATGTGTTGCCTCTTTGCCAAGGGCAGGTCATACTGTGCACGCCTCCTTTCGCCTACTGGGTCCAGCTCAGGTAGTTTCTCCTGCAAGTCACACTGTGCCTGTACAGGCCTTGGCATTGGTGGGGAGCTGTGTTTCCCTGCCCCATGCTTTTCCTGCTGCAACTGTTACTGCAGGATCAGATTGTGAATACTGCAAGGCTCCACCGGATGTGTCCGGACACCAGAACCTTGACGTGAGCATCCCAAACACACGCTCAATTATTTGGCTTGCCTGTGCGTGTGCCTTATTATGGTTTAGTTGCTCAGGTGTGTATGCATTGCTGATGGGTGTCATCAGCCACGACTCCAGTGGTTACCCAGCATCCCCCACTAGGAGACTGTAGGGTTTTCCATATTGGCAAAGGTGTGGTACAGCTGCGTCAGATGCCATATATCAGAATCGTCATAGCTTCCAGGGCAGACAGCACACACATTCAGTTTAATGCCCTGGCCATCGCATACGGCCTAGCTGTTGGAGGGTATGCACCTGCAGTTAATGTAGGCCCTACCCCACTCACTGGTTGGTGCTTTGATGCATACGTGCATGCAGGCTATAGCACCCAGTACCCCAGGGTAGTCTGCCATTTGGTGGAAGAGATGCATATTGCTGGTCAACAAATCACGTGTGTTGAGGACATGTACGTGCTCACTGGCATGTGGTGACATGGCGTCTGTGAACTGGTGCAATACTCTGCATGCAGATGCCTGTGAGATCCCCATGATATCCCCAGTTGTGCTTTGGGAGGTACCTGTGGCTAGTATACCTAGGCCAACACATAACTTGGTATCCACTGGGATGGGTTTCCCTCGGCCTGTTCGATGTGTCAGGTGTAACCGGCACAGCTCAACAAGCTGCTGTAGGAGGTTTCTGTCCACCCCGTAGTGCTCCACTATCTCCAGCTCATGTATCCCCTGGTAGGTTATCCTGGGTCTGTGCAGTCTTCTCTGTCTCCTCACTGAGGTTGTTCGGCAGCATTCACATCCTCACCACCCTCAGCCTCCTGCACATGTTGGTCTATGTTGCCTGCTGCAGCCCTTCTCATTTCATAGGATTGTTTGTTAAAATGTCCCCGCTTGTATACACCGGTGGTGTAGAGTGTGGAAAAACCCATGTGTATGGTGCTTGCTCACTTTACCGTAGTGTTCTGGGCCGGGCTGGGCCTGTAATCTGCTGATTGTGATAATTATCACCTGTTTGCCCAGCTTGTTCACCTTGACTGCTCTCCTACTGCTGTTGTCTCTCCCAATTGCACTAGGCAGGTACAGACACACCCCTAGCTTAGGCGTGCTAAGGCATGAGCAATCCCGAGACACAGGGCTCCAATCTACGTACAGTATGCCTGACACCCCCCACCATGCTTTCACCTATATTCGAGTCCTGCACTCGGCTATCTATACACATACACTCTTGGGATCTGCATCACACCCTGGGGATAAACGGGAGTCACTATTGTCAACCTCATTTGCATAGTATTGTCTTCTAATGCATAGTTATATGACCCATACTGAGCCTCCAAAATAATAACAACTGCTTACTGTCACGCACATCCGCACACAACTGGTTAAAAGTGCCTTATTATCACCGTATTCGATGTCCCTTCTTCTTCCCAGCAACAAAATATCCGGTCTCTACATGACTATAACCCAGGACCCTGCACACCACAGATGATGTGCTTTACCACTACGTCATGGCAGATATACATACATCTGAGGTGATCACGTACAGATCATCCAGCACAAACATTCAATAGTGCTAATGTCCGCATATATATATATATATATATATATATATATATATATATACATACACACACACACACACACACACACACACACACACACACACACACACACACACACATATACACACACACATACATAGATATAGAATTTATATCACAACAGTGGGCCACATGACACCAAAGCATTAGACAAGAATGAAAAGGAAACCACATGCACTTCCTGCATTATGTACTGGTGTTACTATCAAGGCAAGTGTGTTTCGTTGCATCACACGGGGTCAGACTGTAGTAAGGGTAAGAGTAGGGCTGCTGACATTTACTCACCAGACCTATTGGCGAATGTATGTGCTAACAACCCAGTCTCTTGGGCGATTATGACATTTGTGGACACTATATAGGAAATCAACAAAACACACTCAGCACATCCTGAAGCTAGCCACCCACAGATACTAACACATAGAATATAACTGCCAAACACACACACACCTGTCATGCCTTGGAATCGAGCACCTACCTGTCTATTCTATCACACTACAGCATTACGTAGTTATGTAACGCGCTACAAAGATTACTGGATAAAGGGGCTCAAACATATGTCATACGATGCCCGACTGAAGAAACTCCAGCTCTATTCAGTCGCATACCATCTGCTCAGAGGTGATCTGTGCCTGACATACAAGGCCATGTCCAACCCGGAATTAATGGACATGCTCCACCTCAAAAAATCCAAATCCACCAGAGCCACGAGTGCAAGAGACTTAAACCTCAACATGGATATAAATAGGACGTGCTGGAGGGATAGATTCATCACCCAGAGACTCCCTACACTATGGAACAGAATCCCAGTCCATGTGAGCCAGAGCCCCTCACTGACTCTGTTCAAGAGAAATCTTGACGAGTGGATGGGAGATTGTAGGTTTACCCCGGGAATCATCTCTGTATCACTGCTGGACAGAGGCACAGCAAACTAATGGGTATAGTATTCTCATCCTAAGGGGTGGTGAAAGCCACACACACTCTGGCTAGGCTTATAAATCCCCTAGGGCAGATAGCCTAGTATGAACCTATGAACCTATAGACCTAACTACCTTATCCCACTACAGCATTACACAGTTACAGAACGTGCTACTGAGATTACTGGATCACAGTACTCCCAGAGGCATACTTCTAGGTGGGTGACATCATCAGCAAAGGCAAAGATGCCAATAGGGATTGTATGGAGAGTGAGCAGTCTAAAAGCATTACTCTGACCCCAGGCAGCTGGAAACACACACACACACTTGGCAGGGCTGGGATTAGAACATAGACCTAACTACCTTGTCACACTACAGCATTATGCAGTTACAGAACACGCTAATGAGATTACTGGATCACAGTACTCCCAGAGGCATACTTCTAGGTGGATGACATCATCAGCAAAGGCAAAGACGCCGATAGGGATTGTATGGAGAGTGAGCAGTCTAAAAGCATTACTCTGTCTCCAGGCAGCTGGAAACACACACATGGCAGGGCTGGGATTAGAACATAGACTTAACTACCTTATCACAATATAGCATTACGCAGTTACAGAACGTGTACCAAGATTACTGGATCACAGCACTCCTAGAGGTATACTTCTAGGTGGGTGACATCATCAGCAAAGGCAAAGATGCCAATAGGGATTGAATGGAGAGTGAGCAGTCTAAAAGCAGTACTCTGTCCCCAGGCAGCTGGAAACACACAGTTGTCAGGGCTGGGATTAGAACAGAGACCTATCTACCTTATCACACTACAGCATTACGCAGTTACAGAATGCGCTACCAAGATTTCTAGATCACAGCACACCCAGAGGCATACTTCTAGGTGGGTGACATCATCAACAATGGAACAAACGCCGATAGGGATTGTATGGAGTGTGAGCAGTCTAAAAGCATATTACTGTCCCAAGACAGATGGAGACAAACACATGGCAGTGGTGTGAGCAGGACAACTGCCTATCTATGGAGCACTATTACAACACTACATAGATATGAGATGTGCCACAGACAGTACACCTTTCAAGACATTCAATATGACCTTCTAGGAATGCAGACATCGACATGGATGCTGGCAGTTACGGTGTACATACCTGTGAACCAGTGTGTTCTATGTAGGAATCCATCCTGAAGTGGGGTATGGCTATCTGTTGCCTGGATGACCACTATCGCTATACAGGATTATAATGGTCATGCCCATACACAGAGGCACATAACTGACACAAGGTGTCACTGGGCATGCTCACACACTTAGTAGCACACATCCGTTTGGAATGCACTATGTATCCATCTACACAATGGCATACTGGGCATGCTCACACACTTAGTAGTGAAGGGCTGTCTTGTATGCACACAAATTCTAAACACGGAAGGGCACAGTGTGTCGATAGTCATCATTGTTAGCATGAACGCTGCACTACATATGTCTGACACCGGTCTTCTACACAACGTCTGCTGCTGTCCATCACCTTAGCTGTATCAATCTAAAGCTGGCACACTAATACCACCAGTGGTGATGTCCTGGCAGGAGTGGCTACTTCGCACATATAGTACCTTACATAGACGAAGAACCTGAGACCAGGTAAACACCCTGACACATACAGGACAACTGCATTGTATGTGTATGCTAAACATTGCTTGATGTGTAGCGTTTATAATCATAGCTGCCAATCTAGATCCAACAATGGGGAATACTGACATCTGTGCAGTGAGGAACATCTGGCATAAGGCTCAGTTGTGCACAATAGCACTACCTCCGTATACCTCAGATACAGACATGTGGGCCATAAGACCATTACGGACTACTTAAGGTGTTAGTGTCCCCATGTACATGAAGGCCACTCACACGTACTGACCAGTACACTCTCAAAAGCCATCACAGATGTGTCAGGTGCAGATCACAGTGGTAAATGCCGCATTCTAGTATGTAGCCCTCAGACATCACTATGTCCTTGGACTAGCAACACACATCCATACATTAGTACAACACCATGCTACTCATGACCAGTGGACTGTACCTAGCTCTACAGAAACTGTGCAGACTACCCATGTACTGACAGGGTTCCATCATGTGTTATGCAATGCACTGATACCACTATTCATAACCAGGTCGGCTGTACACATAACAGGAGCCCTGGGTCTTATACAGCTGTAACAGATAACTGTTGCTGTACACCAGACAGCACAGTCATGTTTGAATATGACATACATGTAACTGCCATGGATATGTACATGCCCCACACACACACAGCACATATGTACATAGCATAGCTTTTGCTGTCCTTCGTGCAAACATGTGGCTACAGCAATTACATGCATGCACACAGAAGGTAGGTCCATGGCTGTTGAATGTAACAGTACATAAGATAGCAATGTTGACTGAGTTAACAATCCCTCTGTACTGGTTACCCATGACAAAGATCATATCATACAACAGTCCATGTGTCATGTATGTCATCACACATGTCCACCAATTGCAATGCATACAAACATGGCTACATGACAGGAATGTAGGACCTACACACATGTATATGTAGTGGTGTTCATTCAGCTACCATGCATGTGCAGTAGCTGGTGTTTGCAGTTCATCTGTGTCTTACTTCAACATGCAGTTGCAATGCAGCCCCATCACTGACACCTGTATATGGTGAAATACTGACAGTATGGTAAGATGTACATCAGGTATGGATGGATGTGTGTACATAAAGTGGTGGGCCACCTTTGCAGATGAATGTTTGCTGAAGACAGCTCACAGGTGTGTCACAAGCCATCCTACCATAACATGTGCAAACAGTAAGCTATGTTTCTGTTAACTGAAGGTGAAGACATACAACCTACACAGTGGTCAGGGTGTCACTGACTGTAAATCACTTGACACCTGTAACACTTAAGTCCTCCTGTGTGCATATAGCAGCACAATTGCCGAAGGTAGCATTGGTACACATTGTAATGCGGGCAATACTGCTGCATGTCTGTCAGACATATCATAAGATAGCAGCTGTTTGATTCACAGTACTGCCATGTGTGTTTGCTTGTGTGACCATATATGCCATGTATGGTGGGGAATATATCCCAATTGTTACACACCCCTGTACATTGTTGTAGAGATCTGTACATACTGCAGTGTAGAAAGCAAGACATAGGCAGGGGTGGTGTGTGTATCACACACATGTTAGCTATCTGTATGCGCATGACATTTGTGGACTCTTGTGTGTGTGTATGTATGTATGTATGGCTGTCTGGTGCATGGAGTGAGGATGTATGCTACCATTGAGAACAGATATGGCCCTTAACCCCTCAAGGTGATGCAATCTACTACTCTGTTGATGCCATCAGTCTTAGGCATTACTGACTACCTGTACATGATCATTCTCTGTGTCACGTCATGTGGGTGCAAAGTACTGTAATGTTGATTACCACATAGGCAGGGGTCCTCATCTCAACACTATCAAGTGTGTGTTATAGTGTCATTGACCCCGTGAGTGTGGGCGTGTTACTGTGTTTGTCTGTGTATGTCTGTGTGTGTTCTCATCCTGTAATGTGAAAGTGTATTACTACTACACAGTGAGGCCTCATGCTAGCAACTGGCCTCTACCCTTGACATCAGCTAGACTGCTGTGTAAGCCCCCCACACCATGTAACTGTACCTGTGATGTCACCCGGTATGGATGTCATGTCTCTAGCCACTGTAGCCTAGTACACAGCTCACATGCTCCTGGATCAGTAGATGTGTAGACATATTTGGAATGTTAGCCTTTCTAACAGTGAGGTTGAGGCTACGTATAGCATGCTGGTATTGCAATACATGCCTGTGAGTACTGCACATTTACAAATGGGAAACTGCAAACACTGGTACTTAATAGCACATGCAGTTAGACCTTAAGGAGGGAAGCAGGGCATCATTACCAACATGCTGTTACTGTTGTTACCAAGACACATACTGTGAACATAAAACAATGCATTCTAACTGAAAACACTGTTACATAATGGCACATGCAATTAGACCTTAAGGAGGGACACAGGGCATCATGACCAACATGCTGTTACTGTTGTTACCAAGACACATACTGTGAACATAAAACAATGCATCCTAAACCTGTACTACATGGTATGTCTGCTGTGTGTCAACAGTACACAGCAATTGTAATATACACTTATCTCAATATTCTGTTCACCCTGTGCATCAGACCATATGAGCGTGTCCCTGCACAAATGGTGTGGATGACAGGGATGCGGCACAGGCATCATCATATGCACAGGGTGATAATGTTTGCTAGGGGCCTAGGCTGCACCAGTGGATGACATCATGTGTGTAGGTTAGGGCCTGTGATCTAATTGGACATGTGTGGTTGTTATGCATGTGGGTGTTGCGGTGCCCTACAGATGTTTCTGGTGTGTGAGTGTATGTGTGCACACAGTTCTGCCTTGTGTCCAGCCTACACAGGGGTATTATTGACAGCTCCAGATTGTACAGACCAGGATTTAAAGCTCACTGTGTCCGGCCACGGCCACGTGACTTGTGCCTGCCAGGGGTTGCATGTGCACTACCAGACAGAGGTACAGATTGGGTACTGTCCGATGACACATGTCCACTGGAACCGTGTCCCCACTGGGACCATCCAGGGCCACGTCCATGTAGCCTGCTGTGTCCTGGCGTGGACAGCACAGCACCAGCTGCACTGCTGCTGCTACCGGCACTATGAGAGCAGGCATGTGAGGTATCTCATTCATGTAGACCTGCACCAGGTGGTGTAGCTGGCCTATGTCCACGTGGCCTACGCCTCACTCCTACCAGATGTTCCAGCACAGACAGCTCATGCTCGTGAACTACCATGCCACGGTCAAGGATTCCAACCATGTCACCCAATCGCCTGTCCAAAACGTCAGCAATCTGCTGTTGAGCATTTGCCAATGCCTGAATGTTGTCATTTAAAGAATGGATAGCAGCCCTCTGAAGCCTCTGCCCTTCTCTGTTCTGCCATTCGCCACGTGCCTGTGCCACCATTACAGTCTGAAACATGTGTCTGGTGACACCAGCTGCTGCGCTCTGTCGTGCAGTTGCATGTCGGCCAGAGGTCCTACTAGGAAAGCACTGGCCACATGCCTGTGTGGCACATCTGCAGTCATTTCACTGACACCATGGTGTGAAGACACACCTTCCGTAGCCACCACATGTTCCTGTTCCAAGCTAACACACACTAACTGTCCTTCCTCTATGGCCACTGGTGATGGGGTATGTGTTGGCATGAGAACTGTGTGCAGGGAAGAGGGGGATATAGGTGGGATGGCAACCAATGGCACATATTCAGCCCCCAACAACCCTACCTGTACCTCAAGTATATGTTCATCACTGCTAGAGTCTGTGGGGACACTAACATCAAATGGACCACAGGAGGGTAATGCACCTACATCACCTGTGAAGGCAAACAAAGACTCTACATTACAATAAAGACACACACACACACACACACACAGACATACACACACACACAGACACACACACACACACACACACACACACACACACACACACACACACACACACAGACACACACACACAGACACACAGAGACACACACAGACCATGCATGTGATATGACAGAAGGCATGCAGCATGCATGTGATACAGCAGACGGCATGCAGCTCAGACATTAATAGTGGTAGTTAGCATACATCCCTGGGTTGCACACAACAGCAAGCATGTGTCATAGCAGAAGCCATGCATTTCACACAATCATGGTAGTAAGCATGCATCCCTGTGATACACCATGTGGACCAGCACAGGTTAACAGTACACATGGCTGATGTGAGGCATATGTCCTTGACATTAACATGTAGTATGACATGTAATCTGCTGAAGTGTGCATTGACATGCATACATGTTTGACACAATGGTGTCCTGACACATGTACAGCTGTGTAATGGTGTCACACTGCAGTGCTGTCTGTATGCTCTACAGATAGAATGCACTTTAAGCAGATGTGCATGACCATTGAAGGGTAGTATGAGGCGTCTATATTGCTATACACTGTGCAGTACACTGTGCCACTGCATGGAATCATGAGGCATCTCTATTGCTATACAGTGTGGAATACATACACAGTGCATAGCCATGACTGCGTGCATACACAATACATAAATACTGTGGATTGTGACCCACGTCGCTGAAGTGGGGACTGCATTTATACATATTCCATATGTGTGTGGGAGCTCCTTCCCTAATTGAAGACCTATCATTTAGTAGACTAATACTACGGTTATTGCAGGCTTATTCATTAAGCCATTGTTAATTGGTTCCTATATAGCATGCAGGTGATGTTGATCCTTCAATCCCTCCGGAAATACATCGATATGTAATGAAATGTTGCTACATGAAAGCTGTCTCGTGTATTTCTGTCACAGATATTTGCACTCATTGCAGTTGTGTTAGCGACTGAACCTCTTTGGCTTGGGTTGCCACCTTTTCAAATGGCCATAGTGGGACATTTGCAGGACACACATCGGGGTTTAGAGGCCGACACATACCCACTGTCAGTATAAAGGATAGAACTTACTTTTGTCCTAAATAAAACCTTATTCTTGTAGCACTTCAGTTGCTTATTATGTTTCTTGTAACATTTATGTATTTTAGATACAGGAATAACTATTACATAATATATGGGAAATAATTATGTCCTACAATCTCAGGACATTTGCCCTTTTTAATATTTTTTGTCAGGACACAACTGCCCAAAGTGGTAACCGTATGCCTAAGGCCGGCTACGACCACACCTACTGTAATAATCTACCTCCGAGTTAGCACGAACAGACACATGATGCAAACACACGCACACACACACACACACACACACACACACACACACACACACACACACACACACACACACGCACACACACACACACACACGCATTACAGTCCCACGGAAACATACACCGCACTCTCAACACACACTTACACACACTACAGCAATCAGAAACACACTTAAACACAGTACCTAACACACTTAAACACAGTACCTACCTGGACCACAGCACAAGCAGCAATAAGTAAATGTCCCTTAACATCGTGATAATATTACTCACGGTTCTAGTTTTCTGGTACTGTGGTCTTTCGGTCTTTAAGCCTCGTGATTACGCTTGTCTGTATGTAAAGCATTCGGTAGTTGGCAGTATCCTATTTATTTGTACCTCAATGGTTGTGTACATGTTGTTAACCTGTCTATATATTTGCAGATATATGTATATCCGTATATATCGACATACATCTCTCTATCACCCTTTCTATCCCTATTTTATATATATATATATATATATATATATATATATATATATATATATATATATATAGAGAGAGAGAGAAAACACACCTTTCGTTGGGTACATGGCAGTGTATACTGTTTCCTGAACTCCGCCCTTTTGTGTTTTAACCTGTCACAATACACACCTGCCATTGGTACATCTCGGGTAGCTTAGTGGTAGGTGATTGTGTACAAGGTTGTGTGTTCTACTCCTGGCAGTGGTCGTTTTACCTCTCAGAGCAGGCACTATTAGTACAAGAGTGAATAATGCTGGTTTCACCTGTTCTGGACATCTTTGACCGTGATCTGCGCGAAATTCAGCAAAGCTTAGACCTGTTTTGCGCATATCCATGTAGTCATGTTTAAACAATGCTTACCGTCACTTGCCGCTGCATAAACCCGCTAACGTGCTTAAACATGCTCTAATGACCTGCATCCAGCATCCATTATTCATGCCATCGGGATTACATGACGGACCTTGCAGGACGTGGAACTGGGAACATGCACGACACAGTCAATGGCTTTACCACTTGGTCATCTGGGATTTGTTCAAGTGTTATGGTGTTTCGTATGTGGACTGTACTACGGCTGTTCCTATTAATGGTATATCCAAGTGATGTTTAATGGATGTGCTCCAGCACTGGGAATCTATGTCACAGTGAGACACACACTGTAATGTGCTACACCTTGACACAACCATAACTGGAGAATGCTGGGGTGACAGATACCTGTCATGGGTACTCCCCATGCTTTGGCACTACATCCCTGATTACATTATATGGAGCCCCTCATTAACACACCGGGGAATCCATGCAGAGTAGGTGGGGAATAGTGGTTACACACATGGATCCTGCAATTGGCTCTGCTCCACAGAGGGACAGTTAGTTAATCGATGGGTTGGTGACAGCAGGCACATTTTGCCTAGGCTGATGAATGGCCTCTGACAATCGGGCATGTACCTACCGATGTACCTAGGAACCTATACATACAGTATCAACATATGCTGTTAGCTTCGTTTACTGTTCAGGTGTTGACTTTCCTTGTTCCAATAGCTGTTGTGTGTGCAATAGTTGAGGGCTGCCTATATAGGATTCACACAGTAGGCCACCTATACATTACAATTTACAGGTGGTCGTGTGTGTGTGCCATCCATTTTACTGTGTGTGCAGGTGGAGAAGTGTGTCAGTCTGTAGGGGCCTACACTGTCAGTGTATGTGCTATACGTTCCCTCTTTGCCAAGACATGGGCATATTGGGCATGCCTCCATCCGCCTACTGGGGCTGGCACAGGGTGTTCGGGGTCTGAACCCCTCTGTACCTGTGATGGCCTTGGCAATTGCGGTGGGCTTTGAGGGCCTTCACCATTATGTTCTTGCTGCAGCTGTTTCTGCAGGATCATATTATGTAGCATGGTACATACTGTAAAGATGTGGGCACATGTGCCTGGAGAGTACTGCAAGGCTCCACCAGATATGTCCAAGCACCGGAACCGTGATTTCAGCATCCCAAACACACACTCTATGATGATTCTGGTTTGTGCGTGTGCCTCATTGTGGCATTCTTCCATGGGTGTGTGTGCATTTCTGATGGGAGTTATCATCCACGGCTCCAGTGCATAGCCAGCATCCCCTAAAAGGTGGCCATATGGGATGTCCCCCCTGACAAATACCTGATACAGCTGTGAGGCATGCCAGATGTGGGAGTCGTGGTAGCTTCCAGGGCTGCCAGCACACACATCTGTGATAATGCCCTGGGCATTGCACACGACCTGGCAGTTGATGGAGTGGTATCCCTTGCGGTTTATGTAGTGCCTACCATGCTCACCGGGTGGTGACTTGATATGTATGTGCGTGCAGTCTATTGCACCCAGCACATCTGGGTAATGTGCCACATGGTGGAAGAGACGCATATTGCTGGCCAACTCCTCCTGAGTTCGGGGGAAGTATATATGCACATTGGCATGTGGTAACATGGCATCCAGGAACTGGTGGAGTACCCTGGATGCTGATGCCTGTGAGATCCCCATGATATCTCCAGTTGTCCTTTGAAAGGTACCTGTGGCTGGTATTCTCAAGCTTACACATACCTTCGTATCCACTGGGATGGGTTCCCCTCTGTTGTTTCTGGATCTCAGGCGTGGCTGGCACAGCTCAACTATTTGCTGTATGATGTCCCTGTCCACCCTGTAATGCTCTACTATCTCCAGATCATGGAGCCCCTGGTAGGTTACCCTTGGTCTGAACACTCTTCTCCTCCTCCGGGGCCTGAGGTGGTTGTCAGCATCATCCTCCACAACACCTTCAGTCTCCAACACATGGTGATGAATCACAGCTATGGCAGCTCCCAACAAGTACATTGTAAAAGTTCCCCATCTGTTTACACTGATGGTGCAGTGTTTGGGAATACACAAGTGTGTGTGAGGTGTCTTCACACTTTATACTATTGTGCGTTGAACACTGATGTCATAGGGTGTGTATGTACAATCGGAGCTGCAGGGTATCTTATATGTTTTATCACAGGTACTGCTATTATGGTGCCTTTGGTGTTGAATTACATTTAGCTGCCATGGATTACCTCTTGCCCTTGCCTTTACTTTTCTTAACGATTCCCCTCCCATTGTCCGGCATGCATCCAGCAGCCTGCTTTCTTGTTTTGTTCTTTCCCAAACCAGGATTGTCTTGAGAAATGTGTTCTATAGCCAATCTACTGCAGGTTTGCTATGCTCTGTGGTTACAGTTCTCTTTTCTTTGTAATCCGACACCTTCCCTATCCTGTTCTGCAGGTTGCTGCTAGCAGCCTTGTTAGCTGCCATCAATGGCCCACTGTGAGTTAATAGGTGTTAATTGCTCAGTTGCACTCCAATTACCCTACTGCGGCATTTCCTTATTGTCTTGCCCTAAACTTCCTTTTTGAGCTGTGGTGAGTGGCACGTGCATCCGCTTATCAGGTTTCGGGCACATTTTCATCCACGTACACATGCGCATTCGGGTACCATGTGTGCTCTCAGCTAAGCAAAGCTATATCTACATCCACACCCCTATCTTGAAGCTTTGCTTAGCAATGGGCAGCCTGGATTTGCATTGCTCCAATGTGCTTAAAGCTACGGTGGCACACCCCACTGCTGATGTCATGTATTCCTCCAGACCACTCCTCGTTGTTGTAGCGCTGCGCCGTATGGTACATCCTTAGGCCGGCGGGACATTTGCGATTCACTATTACTTGCCTCATTTGCATGGCATTGACTACTAATTCATAGTTACCATGCCAAACACTGTCACAGACCCTTAGCAACCCTTACAGCTTGGTTGTGGTGTAGCATGCATACTATTGACTATTATGGTGAAATCATGATTTGTGTTACATTGCAATTTTATGACATTTGTATATATTTTCCTTGTGTTCCCATTTGTGCACACATGCCCTGTGGTTGTACTTTGCGTTACTGTGGCCATGACATTAAATGTTATTTTTTAGGTGTTGTGCATATTTTCTTATGCCATTGGCTGTATATTTAGCCATTGGCATATGTTAAATTTGTAATACATGAGTCTGGTCCACTTTCATGGCTCCAATGTTCTGTTTGGCAAAATGTAAACTGTTTTTTTTTTTTTTGGCTTACATTTCTGTAGGCTTATGCTATGCCTGCACCACTTCATGAATCACTATGTACCTTCATTTGCATGCTGCAGTACTGCGCATGGGGTGATTGGCATACCTGAGCTGAGAGCTGAGCAGATCTGGCATACGCTGGTAGTGCACTTGGAATTGGATCGTACCTGAATCGCTCGGCGGCCATATTTGGCATTATACCACCTATGCTACACCTGCGCCTGGCGCAAGCTTCATGAATCCCAGGGCATATGTTGTTTCACAGAGATTTTAATGATTTCAGCTGTTAATTATGTGCGTGACATAGCATGCAGAGCTCTAGTAATGAAAACAAACAAAATTTAAAAAATACAGATGAGAAACGTATTTATTTACTTAGTTAAACTTGGTATCTTGGAAGTTCCAAATGGTCAGCTTCATGTTATCGTAGTTTTATTTATTTATTTATTTGACTTAATGAAATGCTTTCAATTGTATTTTCAGCAACAGGTTGTAATGGAGAATAGGATATAAAGAAGCTATTATCAGTTTTCGGGTCTATATTAGAACACTGAAATCTTAAAACTTAGAATGTTCTAATATTGACCCCTATCCAACAAAAGCTTAAAATATCGAACATGCACATTTTTTCCCTGGGAAAAAATTCACTGTTCCGAAACACATGCACACAATGCAAGCACACCAAAAAAACAGCAATCCACACACATACACTTAAACTCCTACATCTAACCCTACACTAAACTGTACATACACTACTATCTATCCACTTACCTTAACCCAAACCATAACCCTAAGGTCTGTCACTATCGCACACTCACCTCACCCACACCCTAACCCTAACTCACCTACCCCGCCCTAACATCCATCACAATCGCACACTTACCTGTCCCACGCCCTAACCCTAACTCAACTAACCAGTGCCCTAACCCTCATGTCCATACAATCGCACACTTACCTGAACCCGACCCGTAACTTTCCACAACAGTGCTGAAAATAGCGGTGACAGAAATGGCCAACCAAATTCTTTCCCTAGGAAAAACTTTGTTCTGCAGCTTTGCTATTTTCAGCATTCATTGAATAGGGTTCGATATTAGGACATTTGAAGTTTTCAAGACTTCGATGTTCTAATATAGACCCCAATTTAATTGCATGATTACTCAGATTTCTACAGCTAGGAGTAAGCAGTACTAAATCGTGATATTCTGTAATCCGTCCTGACTAGTAGTTCTAGATCCAGCTCTATGGAAGTCTCTGCTATCTAAATTAAAACTCATAACAGCATTATCCACATTTACTAAGCAATGAAAACTATTTCTGAAAAATGTGAACATGCAAGTGTATTTGGAATGGTATTATATGACAAGCTCTGATACTGCATTCACTGCCAGGTTGTGATACAGAAGGTGATTAAATCACCAGCAGATACACTGCATGCCCTGACCAGACTGTGCCACAGAAGATGATTATATGACCAGCTGTGATATTGCAGTGACATTTGGGCTTTGCTACAGAATGTGATTATATGACCAGCTATGCTACTGCATTCACTGCCAGGCTATGGTACAGAATATGATTATCTGACCAGCCCAGATGCTGCATTCACTGCTGGGCTGTGATACAGAATATGATTATAGGACCAGCAATGATACTGCAGTGACTGCCAGGCAGTGATACAGAACATGATTATCTGACCAGCCCTGATGCTGCATTCACTGTTGGGCTGTGATACAGAATATGATTATAGGACCAGCAGTGATACTGCAGTGACTGCCAGGCCATGATGCAGTACATGATTATCTGACCAGCCTTAATGCTGCATTCACTGCTGGGCTGTGATACAGAAGGCGATTCTATGACCAACACAGATACTGTAGTGACTGCCAAGCCGTGATACAGAACATTTTTATTTATTTTATTTTATTTGCATTTGTTTACCAGGAAATTCCGACTGGACGCAGGTCCTTTTCAGCGGATGCCCGGGGAGAAAAGCTCCACATCATGTACATGATAAATAGAGATACAAAACTGCAGCAACAGTAAACAACGTTACAGGTTGTTGGCTTTAATACAATAACAAGATATTGATTATCAACAGTATATACAGTAAATGTTGCAAGTTAAGATAGTTTCTTATGATTATATGACCATCCCTGATGCTACATTCACTGCCAGTCTGGTATACAGAATGTGATTAAAGGACCAGCACTGATATGGCAGTGACTGTCAGGCTGTGACACAGAACATGATTATCTGATGAGCTTTGATGCTGCATTCACTGTCAGGCCGTGATACAGAATGTGATTATATGACCACCCTTGATGGTGCATTCTTTGCCGGTCTGTGATACAGAAGGTGATTCTATGACCAGCACTGATACTGCAGCGACTGCCAGGCCATGATACAGAACATGATTATCTGACCAGCCCTGATGCTGCATTCACTGCTGGACTGTGATACAGAACATGGTTATCTGACCAGCCCTGACGCTGCATTCACTGCCAGGCCGTGATGCAGTACATGATTATCTGACCAGCCCTGATGTTGCATTCACTGCCAGGCTGTGATACAGAATGGATTATAGGACAAGCACTGATACTGCAGTAACTGCCAAGCCATGATACAGAACATGATTATCTGACCAGCTCTGATGCTGCATTCGCTGCTTGTCTATGATACAGAACATGGTTATCTGACCAGCCCTGATGCTGCAGTCACTGCTGGTCTGTGATACAGAAGGTGATTATAGGGCCAGTACTGATACTGCAGTGACTGCCAGACCATGATGCAGTACATGATTATCTGACCAGCCCTGATGCTGCATTCACTGCCAGGTAGTGATAAAGAACACGATTATCTGACAAGCCCTGATGCTGCAGTCACTGCTGGTCTGTGATAAAGAAGGTGATTATAGGGTCACCACTGATACTGCATTCACTGCTGGCCTGTGATACAGAACACGATTATCTGACCAGCTCTGATGCTACATTCACTGCTGGTCTGTGATATAGAAGGTGACTATAGGGCCAGCACTGATACTGCAGTGACTGCCAGGCCATGATGCAGTACATGATTATCTGACCAGCCCTGATGCTGTATTCACTGCTGGTCTGTGATACAGAATATGGTTAGCTGACCAGCCCTGATGCTGCATTCACTGCCAGGTAGTGATACAGAATACGATATCTGACCAGTAATGATGCTGCAGTCACTGCTGGTCTGTGATACAGAAGGTGATTATAGGGTCACCACTGATACTGCATTCACTGCTGGTTTGTGATACAGAACATGATTATCTGACCAACCCTGATGCTGCATTCACTACTGGTCTGTGATACAGAATGTGATTATAGGGCCAGCACTGATAATGCAGTGACTGCCAGGCCATGATGCAGTGCATGATTATCTGACCAGCCCTGATGCTGCATTCACTGCTGGTCTGTGATACAGAAGGTGATTATAGGGCCAGCACTGATGCTGCATTCAAGGAGAAAGAGCTGATGAAAAAGATGATTTCTGAGACAGGAAAATAAAATGAGAGAGAAAGTTGTAAGATTTTTGGCAGTACATGACCACCAGTATTTGTGGCAAAATAGAATAGAGAAATAAATGGCTGACGTATTCAACAAGTTCTCTGAGCTTTCGGTAAAATGGGAGTAATGAATGCAAATTAGGTCTGAAACTCCTAAGCCAAGAAAGAGAGAGAGAAAAAAAGTACAAAGTGACTTGATGTTGGAAATTCAAAGACAAAGGGTTAACAGCTCCCTGCCTGACCTAGCAATGAAATATCACAGCAAGCAAAGTAAGTGCGATCTATTAAAACCAAAACTTTAAGAAGTCAGAAAGAGAGTTGTGGATTTTACACAGACTCCTACTTACAAAATTAAGTAGCCTAGTCTCTACAAGAAAAGGAATCTAAAAACATAAATGAAAGTAAACAATTCATAGGATCATAGGTTCATAGGTGTTTACTAGGCTAACAACCACAAGGGCCTTTTTAACTCATTCACTCCAATGGAGCTCAGGAAGTTTGTAATGTACCTTCCAATGGGTGGACCCTAAGCCTTTTGACAGAATCAAATTATGTCCTCACATTTCAAACAAATGTTCATATATCTGGAACCATAGGAGTTACGATCGAAGTATGAATGGCAAACCCTTCAGCACAAACTATTTTTATAGTCGTAGCATTCGTTAAGTTCTAGGTCTTAAACTAAAATTTTTAAGTCAGAGTAAACACTATTACTCTTGTAATACTTTGTAATCAACTTAGAATATCTCAGCACTCACTCGAGTTACGCACATACTGTCAGCAACATTTTATTCATGTCGCTGAGAGCTTTCATATGAGGGTAAGGAGTTCTAACTGTGTTACTTGGTTGTTGAGATATTTAGAAAAAATATGAAAATATATATCTATATAAATTAATATCATGAAAACAAAACAACAGTTAATATCTCTTTACCTGCACTAGACAGATATCAAATATTAAAACAGTTGAGTTTGCCATTGTGTAAGCTTAAGATGAAACATTTTAAAACCATGCACATGGCATGGTTTTGCAATTACTGATGCAAATATGAACAAACAATATTTGACGCCTTGAGACATCAATAAGAATTAAGTGCAGATGCACCTGGCAGCGTCACTCGGATATAATGAGTTAAACATACCCATGCATCCCAAATCTCTGACAAGTTCTGATACCCTTAATAAGTGCAAGCAGGGGTTTGAAAGATGAAACATTTACAAGCAGGGACCTGGGAGATGAACCATTTACATGTTGCCTGTGTCCAATAGAGACATAGGTGCCAAACCAGGGATGAATTTCCTGTTTCCCATCCAGTTGTCCAAGTTGCCCTTGAATTGAGTTTGGGAGGAACTCTGCTTCACACTGATAGGGAGCCTCTTCCATAAATGGGCTAGTCTCTGGGATACATACCTGTATCTACAGCAGGTCCTATTTATATCACAGGCAAGGTTTACATCTTTAGAATGGGTAATTTTGGTGCTGTTTGTTTTGCAGATATGCAGGAGGCCATCAGAGTGGGGTCTGACAATGCCCTGTATGCCAGGCATAGATCTCCCCTCAAAAGCCTGTAGGAGACAGAATACAGGGATAGGTCCTTCAGGCAGTGGCATAGGACATTTTACTTATTCCCTGTATTATTTTAGTGAAGAACCTCTGAGCACATTCCAATTGTTCGATATGCCTGGCTAGGTACATATCAAAGGAGATACTGTACTCAATGATAGGTCTGATGAATGCCAAATACAGTGGAACAATGACTTCCTTGGACTTATATGCCATACCTTTGTTTATAAGTTGTGCAACATAGAATGATTTCCTCACTACTGTAGACACATGATGGTCAAAGGCTAGATTACTATCTATGTGTGTCGCTAAGTCCCTGACTACTGGGTCAACTCTAAAGGGTGTGTTCTCAATATGATAGTTACCAGGGGTGGATGACTTCCCAAAGGATATTATTATGCATTTCTTGGCATTTAGTTTTAGTCCATGGCTCTGACACCAGTTTCTTGTCTGTGTCAGTCCTTCTTGGAGAGCATTTCTGTCACTGTGGGATTCAATGACATATCCTAATTTGCACTTATATGCAAATTTAGTTAGCCAGAGACCACTGACATTGGCCATGACTTCAGAGAAGTAAATGCCAAAAAGGAGCAGTCCAAGGACCATTCCCTGAGGGACTCCACTTGTGACTGACCTCTTTGTAGAGGTGAACTCCCTAATTTTAACTTCCTGTTTCACTGAGCTCTCCAGTGACACTGATCACTGGATTGTTTAAAGAAACTACACTTCCTAGAAATGGAACATGTTGTAAAAAGAATAAAAACAGCCAAATGTACTACTGGAAGAAGACAGAAGAGGCATGCTGGATAGTCAGCATTTTGTTAACCTAATACAGGGAAAGTAAAGCCTCTGTGTAGATGAAATCTCATAAGCTGGACCAGAGACTAAAACACAACTCATAGAACAAGACAGTAGCTTCAAGTGGCCTGAGGTCACATGAGACATAGTCAACCATACAGCACATAAGTGGGAAAAGTCTGGAACCTGAACAATGGCCTTTAAGTCCACTGTAGCAAAACTGAAAGACCAACTGATATTATTAATCCAAAACGGAATGTACTTCAGAGAGTAAAATCAAAACTATTTGAACATGCCACCCAGTATAAAGTTACACAGGATAACTATACCTTTAGAAAAACCTAATAAAATCAAGGATACCTTGAGTAAGACACTGGATACCAATATGGAGCTAAAAAAGATGGGAATGTAGATATTGATACATGAAGAATAAAAACTTAAATAAAAAGTGAACTACAGTTGCAGAATTTGAGCCCAAACATAAGAGACCACAAGAGGTAATTGTAAAAAACATTAGAAAAACTGAAGCTTAGAAGAAGAAGTGTATTAAGAAAAACTTTGTCCCAGTACTATGAGGAAAGCAATGTTCCTTAGGGCTAGCAACTGAAACGATACCTAGGAGGAGGTCCTGCCATTGGGAATTGTGTAAAGTGCTATGCGATTCTGGTGTTAGGTCTTTTCCCAAATCAGGCATATTTCCAGATCATGACCAATTTGGGATGTTGAAAATCATATTCCAAGGAACTTGCAGGCCAGTTGAGGTGGAATGTAGCTGGCCAGTGGTGATCATCCCCATAGACCTCAGCTAGGGAGTCATGTGGTATAATGCATCCTGAAGACTGTTGTAGGGTGTATTGATCTGCAGTTTTTGGGCAGTCTGGATGGAGGATCCACACCTACCCTTCTAAGAAAAGGGAAAATAAGACAGAGAGAGAGAGAAATGTGAGCCACCTTGCTGAAAAGAGGGAAGCACTGTGTGTAGCGGTAGACAGAAAAGGGCCTGCAGAACATGAAGGTCAGACTACCTGAGTATGACTTCCAGGAGGGAGAGGATATGAGCTGTTTATTGTTTACTTGATCTAAATTTTGAGTCATTTACCTGAAATGAATTGTGTGGCATGACTACAGTCACTGAAAACTTATGAGACTGACAAAGGAAAGGGTGACCATCAGTTCTCTGTCAGGCACTAGGATCTGGTATACCACTAAGGCTGTTCGGGCCATGAAGTGTCCTAAATATGAGTATTACATTATTGTTTCTCATGTTGTGCTCAATAATCCCCAGTAGCACCACCCCTTCCCCTTGTTGGAGATGCAGAGATACATGGTGGAGCTCTCTTTGTGTGTTTTACAGAGGGAAACTCTTTTGCATTGACAAGCTTTTTTATTTATTTATTTATTTTATTTGACATTTATTTGCATGGAAAATTCAACTGGGATAATTTAGTTTTCACCAGAGGCTCAGGGAAAAAGCTCCACATTGACATAATATGGTTAAAATTAAAGGTATTACAAAGCCTAAGAGAAGTATTCTTTCATTCTTTCTTTATTTAGAATGATGACTGCAAATGCAAGACAGACACTAATGCTAAAAATAACCGTAAGTTTTTTTAATTATGTACATAACATGTACAACACTGTAAGTTGTACCACCTGTGCTAATGCAAAAGCCATACCTAACATCCTGGCTAATAAGCTCACTTGTAATTTTACTCTGCATACTAGATCCTTAGCCCTTCATGCCATCTTAGGCACCCCCATATCAATATTAACCATGTTGCAGCCAAGAAAACATACCCGGCTCACTACTTCTAAGCCAAAGGTGTCAGCTATCCATGAAGAATGAATGTCTCTGATGTATTCTTGTATTTAGATATCAAACAGACCACATATGAATGGCTGGAGGCACCGGAATGGCTGGGCCTGGCCATGAAACTTGAGAGTCTCTGCATGATACTACAGACATATTCTTATGTAAAATTACAATGTGGCAATATTTCCTAATGATTTTGTCATGCTTTGAGCAAAATGGATATAACATGTTACAAGGTACTGAGTTTTTTTATTTTTTGTGGAAATATAGAGTTTCTGGAAATATTATTTGGCTTCTATATGAGGAAGAATGTAATTTTTTGTCAGACTAACTTCTCTGCTTCTGCACTAACTTTCTACATACTAAAACTCCTGAATGTTTGATATGTAACAGAGATTTTGCATAATAAAGTAGCTTATCTTATCTTTGCTTACAGCACTTTACAGCCAAATGGTCTGAATAATTTTAAGTTTCTGCTTTTTATTGTAATTTGCCTCATTAATTATTCAGTTTATGCTTTATGCATGGTGACTTTCCATAGGGTAATCTCTTTGGTAAGTGCACTAAATATCAGCCCAAGTGTCCTGAATATGCTGTGCTCATAAATTTATGTTTCAGACTACATATAATGATGTCCACTGCTTCGTGTGGACCCCCATTCAAAACCCGCAAGCCATGATGTAAATGACATACAACACCATACTGTTTCAGACACAGAATAGTAACAAACGTGTTTGGATTCATGAAGACTTGTTTCTGCTACTTGCATACATCTGGCAGCATGCTAAAGTGCCCAGCTGAGACCTGCAGTAAGATATTTGTGGTGCGTACCATGTTAGATAAAGTGGTAGTACATGAACACGTACAACAGCTCCATAATGCCAAACACACCTATGACAGTAGGGAAGAAGCAGTTGCTGGAGGAACAGACTGCAATGCTACCCCATGCAAGGCAGAGGGAAGCACAATGTATAGGAGTACTAGGAAAGAAAAGGTATCTCATCCTCAACTATGGGCCATGGCAAGGGCAATAAAGAATAAAAGTGATGCATGCAGTAACACATCCATTGTGTATTATACAATAGCAGACATTATGTACCCACACAGGCCGGAGGGTAACAGAGACACAGTCATCATTATTTGCTCAGGTGAGTTAACATTATCATGGTAGGTATGTCGATGTCACAGCCACACAAATGGGTAGCTGGTTGGTGAGAGTCAGGAGATCACATCCTCCAGTGTCAGGGATGAGATTTCATGTTGTGAAAGTTGGCTGGATGTGTCATGTGATCCTGCAGTATCTGGGCTGGATGAATCATGATTGAGGGATGATGTGCAATTTGGGAGCTTGGAAGATAACCATGCAGAGCCTCATTTAGCGAGGCTGTAAATGGAAGTTGACAATGTCCTTGAGGATTGCCAGGTCTAGGCATTGTACTCCGTGATGGGAACAATGCAGTGCCTCATTTGGTGAGGCTGTAGATGGATGTTGATAGTGTCCTTGAGGATTGCCATGTCTAGGCATTGTACTCAGTGATAGGAATCATGTAGTGCCTCATCTGGCGAGGCTGTAAATGGGTGTTGACAATGTTTCTGAGGATTGCCATGTCTAGGCATTGTACTCAGTGATGGGAATCACACAGTGTTTCATTTGGTGAGGCTGTAGATGGATGTTGACAGTGTCCCTGAGGATTGTCAGGTCTAGGAATTGTACTCAGTGATGGGAATCATACAGTGCCTCATTTGATGAGGCTGTAAATGGATGTTGACAGTGTCCCTGAAGATTGACATGTTTAGGCATTGTACTTACTGATGGGAACCATGCAGTGCCTAATTTGGTGAGGCTGTAGATGGATGTTGACAGTGTCCCTGAGGATTGCCATGTCTAGGCATTGCACTCAGTGATGGGAACCATGCAGTGCCTAATTTGGTGAGGCTGTAGATGGATGTTGACAGTGTCCTTGAGGATTGCCATGTCTAGGCTTTGTACTCAGTGATGGGAACCATGCAGTACCCCATTTGATGAGGCTGTAGATGGATGTTGAGAGTATCCCTGAGGATTGCCATGTCAAGGCATTGTACTCAGTGATGGGAACCATGCAGTGGCTCATTTGATGAGGCTGTAGATGGATGTTGGCAGTGTTCCTGTGGATTACCATGTCTAGGCATTGTCCTCAGTGTGCCAACAGGGTTAAGAATTACTCAGAACTGCAGTACCCAGCATGACCGGCTCACAGGGGCATCCTCATAACAGTGGCAACACTTAGGAGTGGAGGCAGCAATGGCAGTGGTCATATGATCTAACCAATACCATTTAATGACCATGGTCAGCATTTTCCAGAGTCCTCATGGATATATTAATGGATATCACTTGGACCACAGCTGCCTTCAGCAGGAATGTTTGCTCCAGGTCCATAAATGTCATGTCACTCTGCATGTTTTGCAGGTTATCTCACAGTCACTGCAGTGACTGTAGTTCCTTATAAATGATGTATTGCACACTTAGAGTCTCTGACATGATATGCAGAGTAGGGCTCTGTGCCTTGGTTACTGACCTGCACATCCACTGATTGATACCAAGGATGGTATACAGCAGTGTCAGCTGGTGACTTCAAATCAAAGGGGGCTGCAGGAGACAGCTGAATGGGTGTGGCCAATCAGAAGAGGTGTGGCCAACTAGAAAGGGGTGGGGCTATGGTAAAAAAACACAAAAACAGGGACTTTAATTAAATACGCTGCCCTGGGTGCCAAACCATCATTATGAGAGTCCAATGAAGACAAAATGAAGTGCAGAAGAAAAATTATTTCAACGCATTAGCTACATGACAGCCAACTTATGATCTAGATGGAAACAAAAAGGTTGTGAAGCATGAAAAACTAAATTATCTTTTAAATACATTACTGGAATGACAGTCAAAATCAAGTATAAAAAAAGCAGCACTCAACTCAAACCACTTCTTCTTGCACTGCAGTTCTAATTATAATTTATATTCAGCTTTATAAAAGTACAAAGTAACATGCTGAAAGTAGCAGTCTCTGTGATATCCCCACTTGTAAAAAATTTTCTTATCCATACAAGACCTGCTGCTTGACAACAACTATCTACTTGTTTATTGGGGAAAACATGATCAAAGTAAAAAATGAACAGCAAAAAAGAAACAAGCTCAAGATAAATTGCTTAACACACAGTACAGTATCAGTAATGCATCTACATACTGTGGGAGTAGAACCCACAGCCTTCTACATCAGAAATAAGGACACTACCTGTTGTGCTATTAACACTGCAAGTCTCATCAGCATAAGCAGCACTAAACATCTCTTCCCCTAAAGCTCTCAGCTCCTTGTAAAATCCACTCAACACTCAACTGTATATATCAACTTTGCAGCACAAGAAATATGGAAAAAGCCAACATTTATTGGGAGGGGGCAAAAGCCCAAAAACCAGCGACACATTTTAAACATTGCTTGTATAATCTTGGAAAGTTCTTTGATTAAAATGCTGTATTACCACCCTGCATTTTACTGCCAAGACTTGAACCCAGGATCCTGTGCACTACAGTCAAAGCAACATACCACTATCCAAATCAACTGCTTCTTGAAGCTAATACAGAGAGACTGAAACTTAAATGACTATCATTAAGTGAATTCAGTTCTCACCATAGCTCTCAACCTCTTAGAATAAAATAACCTGGACAAAGCCAATAATGGGGGAATAAACACCCAGAAGTTGGGAGAAATTTCAAATACTGATCTTATAAACTTAGAAAAATGCTAGAATAAAAGGTTTTGTGTTACCATGCACTTTCTGAAGAATATGAAGTCTGAAATTGAAATGCTTGTCATTATTTAGTGAATTAACTCCAGAAAACCACAGATTTTATGAGGAACAGAATAAAACTATGAGGCAAAAATCTGAATAGCTTTTACAAGTGGTGGTGGCTTGGGAATTCAGGCTCTTGCTACCTGCACTCAAGGTACAGGGATTGAGCCTGAGTTATTACCACTACTGTCTGTCTAGCCAGCAGGTATTTTACACACACACACACACACACACACACACACACACACACACACACACACACACACACACACTGTTCCATAAGAAATAGATTAAAAGCAAAAGCTCCATTCCATTGTAGAAACACATTGATAAGTCTGGTCCCATTGAAAGCTTACCTGAGGGGATCTGTCCGGGCTATGTCTGTCTCCTGCTTTGTGTTACAAAATCCCCGTGATTACACAGTTCCTGCGAGAGCAGGCTGGATTATCCAGCCTGCAGATGTTGCAATCCAGTCCCCTTCCAGTCTATGTAGTCTGATGCTTACTTCCTAATCCAGACTGCTGTTAAACCAGTCTGAATTCATCAGCATGCATGTGTGGAGTTGCGGGAATTTTTTTATTTTCTATTTTAGTTGTTATTTTTGGGGGGTTTTACAGCTGGAGGCTGCAGTCCTGCAGTCCAATAGCATGAGCCACCCCTGGTATACAGATGAGAAAATGACCTGGAGTCATGGTGATGACAGCCTTAGACATGCCTGTATGCTATGGTGAGTGGTTGCACCTCAGAGACAGGATATCTTATCAAACCATTTGTGTTTTTGGCTCCTGAGCAGCTGGATAGGGTTAGCATGGACAGGACATCCAGTCCTAAACAAAAGTAATGTCGAGTGCTCAGATTGCCACTTCTCCTTTATTTCATATGAGGGGATGTGTGTATGCCATTCAGTGTTAGTACTGAAGATAGCATAATCGTACGCCATCCAGTGTTAGTACTAATTATAGTATAATCATATGCCATCCAGTGTTAGCACTGATGATAGTATAATCATATGCATTGTGCCATCATCATTAATTACAACTGACCTGCTGAATTCAAGCATATGGCAACCAGTTCTTCTGGTGGTGCTACCACCAGATCTTGTAAAGCCATAAAAATAACATACCTGTGGCAGTGCTTTCATACAGGTTCATAGGTCCAGAGATAAGTACTAGGCTAGCTGCCTGGGTTCATAGTTTCAGAAGAAAGTACTTGGCTAGTGAACTAGTCTGTTACTTTAAAGTCAGAGGTTAATACAGGATTAGAAATGACACAGGCACCAATGCTCAAACTTAACAATTTATTAAACAAAAACTTATTAAATAAACAGTAAAACTAATACTAAATCAACAGAAAAACTAATAGATCATGTACTTACAAGCATATGCATAAACAAAATCATCTTTGCCACTGATAGGGAGACTTCAATCCTATCCAGTGCAGATATCTGTTCAGTCAAGGCAAGGCCGACACTGGCAAAATGTCTCTAAGCTCAGTTCAGGCTGGTGCTGTGATCAAATCCAGATGATGATGATGATTTTCATTTTAGCCTTTGAGCTTTTTTATAGTCTTGAACAAACAACAGGGTCAGCAGGTTCAACTAATGACATATTGATCACAAGCTCATCGTGAGTTGATGGAATATTGTAGAAAATATGACATTACAAGCTCATAATGAGTTGATGGAATATTTTAGAAAATTACAGATCATTTCCTAAGTTGTAAACAAGTCTCATAATGTCTGGTCTTGTGCCTTAATTCCCTTTTGCAAAGAACAGTTAGCTCACAAACTTGTGATATAGTTCCTCTTTGAAATCCCCACATTCTGGTAAACATCTTTTAAGCTGATAAACAACTTATAGGTTAACAAAAGTTCAGTTATAACAGTAATCAGTGAGCAAGGCCTGCTCTTAAGCATATTGTATTGTTACAATATTAGCAGCATATAGTGAGGTAGTGGCATATCAAGATCTAGCAATAATCAATCTAGCAATAATTAAACATACACAGTGATATGTGGCTCAAGGCATAACAAAACAAGGTAGACTGTGTGGATCCGTCACAGGCCACCCCTTGCATCGAGCAACGTATGCTGTTTATCCCTTATAAGAGTTAAAACTGATAACATCAATTTGTACCTTCTCATGACTTTACAGTAAATGCAGCATGATACTAAGCAAAATAACACTGAAACTACTGTGGTCAAAAGTAAAGGATGCAACAACAAATTAAACCACACTGAAGCTTTAGATGACCACATAAAAATATCATACCAGTGCGAAACAGTTATATCCTGTATTTCATTTGCAATTTTTACAATGGTACCTTTGTCTTTAATCATTTTAATCACTGTTTGATGCACATCATTTAGTGTTTTATTTAAAAGTTGCAACACTGTTTGTCCTTCCTGCTTAATCTGTTGAAAGTCCGGGTGGACTAGAGATGGCCATCTAAAAGTGTGTAATAGTTTTATGCTAGCATTAAATGTGACGCCCATCTATTTAGTCAGTCTAATCAGTTCTCCAGTACAAAAATGAATAATTGCACTGATATTACTTTTACAGTATGCTCCACCAGTTGTGATTATCCCATCACTTCAGGCTAATTTACAGGAGGATATCACACAAACTGTGGTATCATTTAGTTGGGTAGATGTCTGTACCATTTACTACATACCTGTGCCAGGTGCATTCTCCAGTTCCATTATGTAAGCATGGGTGAGGCTTCCTTTTCACCATCATGCATACCCACCCCTGGGGCCAGGTTTCACAACCTGGCACATCAATGGGTACATCATTATAATCAATCAAAGTAGATTCAATTTGAGGTACCCACCAATTGTTTCCAAATTGCAAGGGCAATGTAACAAATGGACAGACTTGCTTTGTCCCTTTTTTACTAACAAGATAGTCAAAAATCAGTATACAAGACTTATTTTCACATGCAAAATCTATTGGCTTTAACCAATGATATAGTTGCAGTTCCCTTTGCCAATGGGCTGCCTTTTTAGCCCCCCCCCCCCCAAGTTTTAGTGAATTGCAAATATTGCTGGTTGGCAGCCAACTGAGATAAGATACAAAAAGTCTGATTTACTTCTGCTGTGAGGTTATTTAAAATCTGTTCTGTATATGTATTTGCATGTTCAATCCACCTCCACAAGACAGTTTGAGTTAAAATACCATCTACAGTTCTTTGTCCCATCTTGGGATCATGGTCTGCTAGTAGCATAAAGGCCATATTTAGGTCAGTGCCCAAACGGCTCAATTTGCTATGTAGGGTATCTATGTCTACACTGTTTAGGAATCCAGTCCCTGTTCCGACTGCACCTAGTGCAGTACCAAGAATACCTGTAACATCACGTTTATTCCTTTTATATTTGTAATGTCTGTATTTGATATGCAAAGAATTAACCGGCCATAATTGTACAATTTTACAATGTGGATACCTGGTGGTAATATCAACTGCTGACATGTTAACTATCATTTTAATACGTTGTATAACTCTAGCACTACTTACAGTTTTACATCCTCTGGTATACCTTACCACATGTCCCAAACCATCAAATACAGTTGAACTATTGTCCATGGCATATATTTCCAAACTTGGAGATAGGGTTTCTGCAGTGTCATTTTTCCCTCTGAAATTCAGCTATGCAGGAGGAATCTAATGGAGACTTGGCTAGTGGAAATCCTGACTCATTTAGCCTTTGGTACAGACCTCCAAAAGCATTGGAAACACATTTTTCAGGATGTCTATCACAGTTCAGTCTACATACAGTTGTAATGTTCTCCGTCTGAGTGATGTTCAAAGTTAAGGCAGGTTTAGGTGTCACCGCATATAGATCATCTCCCAATTTCCAATAAAAGTCACAGTCCGCCGTTAAATTTGCAACATCTTCCTCTTCGAATAGAGGGATAGGATCAAGACAGTCATATGGTCCATCTAAGTGTTGTCATCGGAAAAGGTTGGCACCTTCCCAAACAGTGGCAATAATCTATGGAGAGGAAAGTACAACGGTTGTTTAGCAGAATCAAGTAATACTAAAACAGTATCACCAGGTCCATCACAAATCACAGTCCCATGTTCATTTGGCTGATTGGGTGTGGTCACTATAACTTTCATTCCCAGCCATTTGCTTGGTTTAATATCACAGTCTTGTAGTAAAATAACAGCATCTTGATGCATACAAATCTCTACTAAAGGTTGTCCTTTTTGAATCATCTGTGTCTTGTTATCTAAATTAATAGCCTTCACTATCACTTCTCGTTCTGGCTCCCATAATGTAAAAACTTCCCAACTTTCTCCTAATAGTCCTTTTTGCCCCCAGTGCCAATTTTCTGGGAGAAAGAGTTTCCAACCTGTTTTAACTAATACTATATTTTGTGCTGGCACTCTTTGTTCAGTCAATGCACATAGCCAGAACCGAGTTTGATCAGTATTTGTCAAAAGAGAGTATATGGCATTTGGGTTCAGCTTTTCTAGTTTTAAAATACAGCAGTTGGACCGAATGTCATTCATATGCATTTGCAAAGGAGTTCCTTGGTGCTTTCAAGGCCTATTATTCAGCTGACTCACAGCTAATTCTAATACCTTTGCCCAGCCTCGTAATGTTCCATCATTTGTATTCTTTCGGATTTGTTCATTAAGGAGCCCATTATACCTTTCAATCAAACCAGCAGCTTGAGGATGATATGGGATATGCAGCACCCATCGAACTCCATTTTCCTTTGCCCATTTTTGAACCTCTGCTCCGGTAAAGTGGCTGCCTTGGTCACTTTGGATTTCACTGGGAATCCCATATGTCACACATAATTTATTCAATCCTTTTAATACTGCTTGCTGGTTTGCCTTTTTGCATGGGGATACCATTAGTAATCCTGAATAAGTGTCCACCATCGTTAGGCAATATTGCTGATTTTGATCCAGTGGTAAAGGACCAATAAAGTCTATTTGCCAGATTTGTGCTGGACGACTGCCTCTGTGAATGTGTCCACATGCTTCTGCTTGCAGTTGCTTTTGTTTATTTCTTTGACAGGTTTCACACTGCTTTATAACATCTGTAGTTATTTCCTTATTCAACTGCATACCATGCCTTCATGCCCATACTATTGTTGCATCTCTTCCCAAGTGCCCGCTCCGATCATGGGCCCATCTTGCCATGCTAGCACTTTTGGCTTTCTCTTCAGCAACACGTACCATGGCCATCTTATCTACCTGCTGGTTATGCCTCCTTTCATTTGTTACAAGTGATGCATGGGCATCTACATGTCCAACACTGATTTTGCATTGTTGAGCTTTTTCCCAAATCCGTTGCCAGTCTTCTGAACCTATGCATAGAGGTCTGCCATGGATCTTCCAATTCTGTTGTTGCCAGGCAGGTAACCAGGTTGTCAGTCCCTTAAAAACTGCCCAGTTGTCAATATAGATGTACACTTCATCTCCAGGTGATAAACTATCGATGACCAAGGCAACAGCTCGTGATTCTGCCTGATTATTTGACTGGCAGTGGTTCATCAAATAACACAGTTTCTGTTCATGGGCAATAAGCCACAGCAGTCCAGGTCTTACCATTTGATCCAATTTTGGCAGAACCATCAGTAAACCATGCATGTTTCTGTTTTTCTGCATCTAAATTATCAAATGGTAATGCTTCAGTGATTGGGGATTTTGGTAGCTCATGTTGCTATTGTTCTGTCGCATCTGCATCATCCAAAATTACCAGTCCAGCCAACTGTTGTTGTACTTGAGATACTCCAGGCACGATGTTGGCCCTTTCCTGTAAATACCACTTCCATTTCTGCACAGTTGAAGGTTGTGCTATCAGAGCTTTCATCAAAGTATTATCTCGTAACCACCCCTGGATTGGGTAGTCTATCTTAACTGTCACTGTTTATTGTTTAGTTATTCCTTCCACATGAATCAATGCTGTGTACACTGCTAGCACATGCTGCTCAAGGGGGCTATATCTCACCTGCGCTCCAGTCAGGGATTTGGACCAAAATCCCAAGGGTCTCTTTTTCCCAGTGTCATCCTTTTGCCACAGCCCCCAAGACATAACATTATTGGCAACTGTTACTTCAAGGATAAAAGGTTGCTGTGGATCAACTGGGCCCAGCCCCACACTCTGCTGTAGAGCCTTTTTTGCTTCTTCAAAAGCCATTCGTTGCTTGGGACCCCACTGAAAGTCACATTTTATCCTTGTTACATAGTGAATGGGTCACAAAATCAGTCTGAGGTGAGGTACAAATGCTCTCCAAAAGCCCATTGCTCCCAAGAAGGCCTGTGCCTGCTGTTTCATTTTTGGGACTGCAATTTTCTGAATACTCTCTAGTGCTGCTGCAGGAATTTCCCTTTTTGCTCCATTACAAATCATACCAAGGAATTTTACTGATGTCCCTTGTTGTGTTTTATTCTCATTTATAGCTCACCCTCTGTTCTGAAGATGCTGAATTACAGTTTTTAGTGTAATATCCACATCAGATTTTTCTCCAGTAATCATTATGTCATCAATGTAATGGAAAATGGTCACTTTGTCCAGCTGTAACTTGGCTAGGTGTCTAGCCACTAGTCCATGACACAGGATAGGGCTGTGCAGATATCCCAGTGGTAATACTTGGAAGGTATACTGCTTCCCCTTCCAGGTAAAAGCAAATTGGGCTCTGCATTCTTCTGCTATTGAAATGGAGAAGAAGGCATTTGCTAAGTCCAAAACTGCATGATATGGTCCAGCAGATGAAGACAATCTTTCCACGATCATAACAATGTCTGGAACAGCTGCTGCTAAGGGTGGGGCCACCTTGTTCAGACCTCAATAATCTACAGTCATTCACCATGATCCATCAGGTTTCTTTACTGGCCATACAGGACTGTTGAATGGACTCACTGTTGGCTCAAGTATGCCAACCCAAAGCAGTTCTTGGATTGTCTCAGTGATCTCAGTGTGCCCACCTGGGATACGATATTGTTTGATGTTTACTATTGTTTTAAGTGTGGGAATATAAAGCGGTTCCCACTTAGCATTGCCTCAAACTACAGCCTTAACTGTGTTGACTGAACAATGCCGCACTCCAAACCTAAATGGCCCTACAGTGGTTTCCAAAGTTCTACCCTTTAACACATCTATTCCTAAAATGTGCTCAGGTACTGGAGCTATTACTGCTTCAATGAAAATAGGAATACCATCCCTAAAAGCTATCTTAGCCTTGGTTTTGGTACCTAGTGTCCCCCCCCCCCATAACCATCAATCTCTACATATTGTCCACAACATTTACGGGGATTGCCTCTAAAAATGGTTACTTCTGATCCTGTGTCTACCAGAGCCATCACATGTTGTGGCCCTCCCCTCCAAAAAATGGTAAGGGGTACGTAAGGGCATCGGTCCCTAGGTGTAATTTCTCTTACTGTACCCCTAGCTACTGGGGACCCATCTACTAGTCAATTTGTCTCTGTTTTTTCAACCGGGGTTCTCCATTCCTTTTCTCCCCAATCTCTCTCATCATTAAATTCCCCCTTTTGCCATTGTGCTAGCTCCTCATCAGTAGGGATGTCAGGATATAATTGATTCCACCCTACCTTCCCTTCAGTGGTACTTCTGATTGGACTTTTTGTAGGAGTTTGCTTTTTACTCACAGAGCTTGAGCCTTTCTCCTTTTGTTTTTGTTTCCACATTTTATATAATTCCTCAGTAGCTATCCCATCTATTTCCACAACTTCTACCCCCCCACCTTACTAGATCCAGAAACAATTGTTTTCTTGTAACTTTTTCACCAGATTTATCTTTTGATTTCTCTGCATTTGCCTTTCTAGCTCTTCTCTGTTCTTTTTCTTCCACTAGTTCTGCCATTTGATTTAGAATAGCTATTACATCCCATATCTGCTGACCTACACAGCCTTTCCACCACTGTGGTGCACTTTTGATCAATTTACTCCTCATATTGCTGGTCATAATTTGTGCATCTGGTCCTTTTGGAAGCACTAATGCCCCATTCCTTAATTCCATTGAATAAATGGTAGCCAACATAGCCATTTCTCTTAACTGTTGTATTGCCTCTGCTATTGTTTTTTAAGGCTTATGTTCATCAGCTACTGCTGTAGCATCAGGCTAAGTAGCTCAGAAAGCCGAGGCTAACCACACCACCAGTGTATTCACCTGGGGATGATCATGGTTCACATTGTTTACTATTTGCTTTAAACGTGGGTGGAACACCAAACATGCACATTGGTGCATCTCTTCAGCATTTAGAGACACTGCTTCTCCCCCTGTGTCCCAAAACTGAAGAAACCATGCTAAAACAGTTTCCACTGGCTTATGCTTATAGATTTGGATTATATTCAATAATTCAGCTTGAATATAACTCCGCACCTCAACCCATTGTTGTGGCGCTGCTCTCCCAGTATACTGTCCCTTTTTCTCAATAACTGGACGTGCCTCCACTGATGGGGAATTTACTATTTCAAAATCACTATCACCCTCATCAGTTGAGGGGAGATCACCTTCCCACCTCTCGGGATCAAACACTGCCTTACACAGCAAAGCACGAACCCGAGGCCTTGAGGGCGGATGGCGTAATTTTCTTCCATTTCATTGTCTACGCTGTTGAATTATTCGAGTAGCTAGAGTCACTGAATTAGATTTCCAGTGTTCGGCTTCCTCTCCTACTTTAACAAGTGCCATATTTGCCTTCTCCAAGGCATCTCTATCAAATCTATGTGTATGCATGTGTTCTTTACATTGCTCTTCTAACTCTAGGATTTTTTCTTATAGTTTCTCTACATCTCTATCTAATTCCTGAATTGCCTCAAAGAACAGCCATCCAGCTGCTCCCACCCCTTCCTTCACCTTTTTCCCCTTTTCATCCAATTTTAGCTCTGATAAAGCTCTAGCTAGACTATCAGGGTCTGCCTTAGGTCTTTCTTGCAAAGGTTTTGGGGAAGGAGGTGGTGAAACTTGACTTAATACCTTAGCAAGAGGATCCTACTTCCCGAATAATTCTGGCAACATAGTATCCACGCCCAACTTATTTGGGGTGCCTGACACAGCATCCTTCTTACCTATGCCTATATGTTTTAAAGGAAAAAACATTGGTTGTTGTTGTGACATTTCCACTGCAAACCTCAGACCCTGCTCGCTGCGCCAAATGAACTAGTCCGTTACTTTAAAGTCTGAGGTTAATACAGGATTAAAAATGACACAAGACACCAAGGCTCAAACTTAACAATTTATTAAACAAAAACTTACTAAATAAACAGTAAAACTAATACTAAATAAACAGAAAAACTAATAGATCATGTACTTACAAGCATATGCATAAAGAAAATCATCTTTGCCACTGATAGGGAGACTTCAATCCTATCCAGTGCAGCTATCTGTTCAGTCAAGGCAAGGCTGACACTGGCAAAATGTCTCTAAGCTCAGTTCAGGCTGGTGCTGTGATCAAATCCGGATGATGATGATGATTTTCATTTTAGCCTTTGAGCTTTTTATAGTCTTGAACAAACAACAGGGTCAACAGGTTCAACTAATGACATATTGATCACAAGCTCATCATGAGTTGATGGAATATTGTAGAAAATATGACATTACAAGCTCATCATGAGTTGATGGAATATTTTAGAAAATTACAGATCATTTCCTAAGTTGTAAACAAGTCTCGTAATATCTGGTCTTGTGCCTTACTTCCCTTTTTCAAAGAACAGTTAGCTCACAAACTTGTGATATAGTTCCTCTTTGAAATTCCCACATTCTGGTAAACATCTTTTAAGCTGATAAACAACTTATAGATTAACAAAAGTTCAGTAATACCAGTAATCAGTGAGCAAGGCCTGCTCTTAAGCATATTGTATTGTTACAATATTAGCAGCATATAGTGAGGTAGTGGCATATCAAGATCTAGCAAAAATCAATCCAGCAATAATTAAACATACACAGTGATATTTGGCTCGAGGCATAACAAAAACTGGTAGACTGTGTGGATCCGTCACAGCTAGCTGCCCTTATGGGCCATTTTGAGCCTAGCCAGTTTCCCTTTTTGTGTTCATAATAACCTATCCCATTTGGTTATAGTCTGGCCTTACCAAGCCCATGGCTGATAATTATATATTACCCCTAAAGCGAATAACTGGGATCATACCACAGATAATTTGAGGTGACCCATGCATAGACTAAAGCATTTAGGAGCTGCCTCTGTCCATTAGTGTTACAAGGAGCAGTTCTGGTCTACATTTTCTATTTTCCATCCATAGATCTAAGTTGCACTTAGATGGACAGGGATGAACTTTGCCTTTTGTTGGCAGGGACATATTGTACTGATTACTGTATGCTTTATATCTTGCAATGGCAGACAAGATTCCTTTAAGTCTGGAAGCCTAACCAAGAAGAAATGGTGGGTTGTAAAGAAAGTGCAGTATAAAGATAGTTATCCTTTAAAAATAAAAATTAATTTGTCATGGACATGGGAGCTAATGTGTTTAATTTGTTTCCCTTTTTCTTTTTTCCCCTGGTCTACTGTGGTGTGATGTGCTACAGTTGCAGAGTTAAGCCATCATTGCCTGCACCAGCCAGAAAGCCTAATGATAAGTAAGTAGTGGTCACTTGACCTACCTGTCTCCAAATGGATAATGTATTCTCTATGGAAGGAGACATGGAGTGCTCACTTGTGGGTTCCATAGCCAATTGTCAAAAAGTGGAGTATTATATCTTTCTCTAAGAGTAGACTTGAAGTATCCCCTTGGGTCACTTGGCATCAGGTATATTGGCTGGTCATGAATGAGGTCACCCGGCAGTTGAATACTTCATTCAGACCCTGAAACATCTCCTTATGCAGGTGACAGAGTCACAGCATTTGCTGGCCCCATCCATTGGACCACTGGAGGAGGGGCTTGAAGTAATGTCATCCACAGAGATGGCTAACGTCTGGCTGGGTTCTCCTCTGGATCAGTCAGGCATGTCTTCTGTAGCCCACTCTATCCCATATCATAGTATTTCTCTTTGTTCAGTTTTAGTCCCCATGTCCTATTTGGAGTTTTGTCCTCCCCATTACCATTTTTCCTCCTTCTGTTTCTTTGAGTCTCCCCATTGTTGTCCCCAATTGTGCCTATCACTGTCTGCATCTGTTTGTATCTTATCCTTGTCTGGCTCCCCTGATACATCCCCTCTTCCCTCTCTTTACCTTGTACTTGCTCCCTGCTTCTATTTTTTCCTCTACCTTTCTTCTTATAAAAGAGAAACTGGGCACCTATACCCAAAAAAATGATTGTCCTTCTCTCTCCTCATTCACTTGCCTCTCAGATTATCTGTAGGTTTGTTATTCTCCTTGCACCTGCCCCATTTCTGGTTTTGTTATCCCCACCCTTTCCTTCACATGTCTTTAATGAAGTGAGTTTGCACTTCACCGTGCTGTACCTCTGTGGCCAGTTCACAGTGCTTGTGTTGTAGCTATGAAGCACTTCCTTGCACATGTGCATATGTATTATATGAGGAATGCTACCTCATTTTGTCTCTTACATGAATCCTGTCACTACCAATAGCATGGCCACCACTTCAGAACTGAGATTGTTGCCATTACCATGGAGATGTCATACCCCATCTGATATGGAATCGGCCTCATTGCCATAGTTAGCACAGTACCCTGACATTACAGACAATTCTCTTGTATTTACTCATAAATGATTTTACTTTGACATAATATTGCATTTAAATGGGCTGACTCACTCTTAAGCAAATCCCTATGGAAAAATACTCTATGTAATTAGAAAATATGTATGTGAGCTTCTAAACTGACTGATAATATTTAAAAAAATTGTAAACAAGACCAGAGCTTCCAAACTGGGCTGGATTCATAAAACATCACCACATGTCAAGTTGCTCAACAAGCAGTGAAGAGCAGGGTGTGTGAGATTCAGGAAAAATAACCACAAAACCTGGCTAGCAGAAAAAGCATGGACTCTTGTGTTATATGCTAATGACTGACGTGTGCCATGTACTAATGAAGTAAGAAAAAGATGCCAGAGTGTTTAAGAAATGTAAAGTAATTCACAGCCATGTTGCTCTTACGTTAGCAATGAACATGGCCATATGTTCCCATTCAGGCAGTGGAGAAATCAAAAATATGTTAAGGGGTGCTGCAGCAATTGTAAACTTGTATCTGCAAGAGGCTGCTGTTGTCAACAGTACACAATGTTGTGCCCCGAAGCACTGGGTCATCCTACCACACAACATTCCATACCCTTAGTGATACCTACAGATGGGATTGCTACCAGATGGGCAGGAACACAATGCAAGAAATAGTGAATATGCATTGACCTTCTCCGCAGCCCCTTGTGAGTCTTGGAGAACCCATCCCTGTCATACTAAGGTATGTATGGCTTTATGTATATTAGCTACAGGGACCTTCCAGTGATCAACTGGGTACACAGAGGTGGTATCTTAGGCATCCACCTTGAGAATGCTCCATCAATTCCAAGATGCCATGCTTCAGCATATGTAGTTCTCATTTACCCCAGAGGACAGAGCTAGCACCATGTGGAACCTCTGTGCTATAGCCCATTTCCTGGAAGTACTGGGCGACAAAGATTATACCCAAATTGAAATAAAGGCCTCACCTATTGAACTAGGAAGAAAGTACATGAACAGCAAAGGGTGTCACTGTATGTGTGTGCATTCCTCCAAGGTAGTTTTCATAACTCATACATGTGGCACTCGTGGCAATTATCAGTGGTTTGTGAGGGTGACTGCCCACAGGAACATCTAGTGAGTGATGCTGGATGTAGCCTAAAAAGCTGGCTACTGACACCCATGAGAAATCCATATAAACAAGCAGAACAAGATTGCAAGCATGCCCTATCAAAAACCAAAAACATCATCGAGTGTGTGTTTGGGTTGCTGAATTCACAGTTCAGTTGCCAGATGCAGCTCTGCAGTGCAATCTTGCACCATGGATCCTGGGAACTACTGTCCCATCAGTCTAATGAGCCTGATCTGCAAGGCCATGGAACGTATTATCATGGAACTTATAAACAAAGACATTGACAACCTTCAAACACTGCACCCCACCCAGTTTGGGTTTGTGAAGGGCCGATCATGTCTCCTGAACCTGACTGACTTCTTCAAATCACTCTCTAGAGCCGTGGACAAGGGTAAGGGGGTCCACACAGCCAATCTGGACCTCTCCAAGGTCTTCTACACCATTCCCCACTCTGGAATTATAAACTTACTAAGCTGGGCATAAATCCCTATGTCACTCGATGGGTTGCCAACTGGCTTACTGACAAAACCCACACTGTAAAAGTAGCCGACTCCAAATCCAGCTCCAGACAAGTGGTAAGTGGAGTGCCTCAGGGTTCAGTCCTGGGGCTGCTCTTGTTTGGCATCTACTTCTCCGAAGTACAGGCCAACACTAAGGGACTATGGCTAACAAAGTTTGCAGAAGTCTGCAAACTGGGAGCCATTACTGAATCCCCAAATGATGTGGATATTCTACAAAAGGGCCTTACAGAAACAGATGCTTGGTGCCAGAGCCATGGGCTCAAGCTCAATGCCAAGAAATGTATAATTATCCCCTTTGGGAAAAAACATGTACCCATGAATTACCACATAGGTGGCAGTACACTAAACCCTGAAAGCGTGATAAGAAACATAGGGACACAGGTGGACAGTGGTCACACCTTCAATAACCACATCGTCACAACAGTCAGGAAATCCTTCTGTGTGGCACACCTCATCACTAAGGGCTTTTCATCCAGAAAAAAGAAGGTCATTGTCCCACTGTACTCATTCCTCATTAGACCCATCATAGGGTACAATGACCCATTTGGTATGTACCTCATAAGACATCTGCAACAACTGGAAAGGCCGCAGAAACACCTCACTAAAAGAATCACAGGCCTAAAGCAGATGCCCTATGCTGACTGACTAAAAAAACTCCAGCTATACTCTGTGGCATATCATTTACTTAGAGGCGATTTCTGCTTAACATACAAGGCCATCTCAAGCCCAGAGCTGTTGGACATGCTACACTTAAAGAAATCCCAATGACCTAAACCTTGTCATCAAAATGAACAAACTATGCTGGAGGGATAGGTTCCTGACCCAGGACTCCCCATACTCTGAAATAGACTGTCCGTACATGTCAAGCAGAGTGCCTCCTTGGCCTTCTTCAAAAGGAACCTTGATGACTGGATGGGAGATAGGAAATTTACCCCAGGGATCACGTCAGTCACCCTGCTAGACAGGAGTCCAGGGAAGTGAATATTGTGGGAAGAAATAGCCAGGGAACTGGTATGCCTAGGCTTGTATAGGCCCTAGGGCCGATAGCCTAGTACCACCCTATGAACCTATGAACATGTGCAAACATTCTAACTATTTGTACCATTCTGCATGATAGAATATTCAGGAAGCAGAGGATGAAGATAGAACAGGGTGACAGTGGCCAAGGAGTGCAGTTCCCAACATCACAGACAGTGGCAGCTGAGAGAGACGAGGAGTGAGAGGAAGAACCAGCAGGAGATGCCAATGCTAGATGTAGGTGGAGTCAGAGGAGGAGCCACCAGTACTGAATGATGATGTCAGCTGGAGGTGGAGTCAGAGGAGGAGACAGCAGGAGGAGATGGCCATGACCAACATGGGCGACTGGTGTTCCACAGCAGAGGTCAATTCCTCGTTGATCAGATCTGACCACAAGCTAATCACCCTAGACATCCACATCCAGCCCCCACCCCCCATTAGGGAAAAAAACGTAAAAGATTTCTCCAAAGCCAACTTCACGCTTCTTAAGACAGAAGTGGTAAACTTCACGACACCCATGCAGATGGACAATAGAGGTACAACTGCTGAATCCTACACAAATGCACTTTATAAGCACTTACATGAGTGCATGGATCATGCTATCCCTAACAGAACCAAGATGCTATCCTCCAAAAAAAGGAAACCAATCTGGTGGTCCCCTGCCATAAACAAACTCTACAACAGAAGAAAAAAACTTTTTCAAAAAAGAGTAAAATCCCATGACTGGAGGAACTCCCTGGTCAGCCTCAGTAAGAAGCTGAGATCCCTCATAAAATCCTCCAAAGCTAGTTATGAAAACAAAATCACCACTGATTCTAAAGACAACCACAAAGCATTGTATAGCTATGTCAAGAATATCAATGGCAACACTCAGATCTGCTCTGGGTTACAGCACAATGGCATGAAATATACAGAACAAACTGATATTGCCAACATCCTGACAGATAGGTTCAGTGCTAACTTTACCACCCTCTCACCCCCTAAAGGGCCCGTCTCTATACCGGAAGAATGCAAAGTTTCTGTAATCACAGCTGCACAGGTAAAAACCACACTCTCCAAAGCTAAGAACACAGCATCCATGGGACCTGACAAAATCCCAGGCTGCATTCTACATGAACTGCAGACTGAACTGGCGCCCCACTTAAGCACCATTTTTAATCATAGCCTCACCTCAGGCTTTGTGCCCACTGAATGGCACACAGCGACGTCTATCCCACTCTACAAAGGGGGAGCGACCATGGACCCCGGGAACTACCCACTAGCCTAGCGAGCTTGGTCTGCAAGGCCATGGAATGTATCATCATGGATCTTATACACAAAGACATTAGTAATCTCCAAACTCTGGACCCCACCCAGTTTGGGTTTGTAAAAGGCAGATAATGTTTCCTAAACCTGATAGACTTCTTTGAAGCAGTCACCAAAGCCATAGACAAGGGTAAGGTGGTTAACACAGCCTATCTAGATCACAACAAGGCTTTTGACACCATCCCCCACTCTGGAATTATAGATAAACTCACTAAACTAGGTATAAATCCCTATGTCACAAGATGGGTTGCCAACTGACTCACTGACAGAACCCACACTGTGGAAGTAGCAGACTCCAAATCTGACTTCAGACCAGTGACAATTGGAGTACCACAGGGTTCAGTCCTGGGTCCTCTCCTGTTTGGTATCTACTTTTCTGAAGTACAGGCTAACACAGAAGGTCTTTGGCTAATGAAGTTTGCAGATGACTGCAAACTAGGAGCCATAATCGAAACTCCTAACGATGTGGACATCCTGCAAAAGGGCCTCATAGGTTCATAGGTTCATAGGTTCATACTAGGCTATCTGCCCAAGGGCATTTATAAGCCTAGCCCATAGTTATGTGGCTTTCGCCACCCCTTTAGTTTGAATAAAAACTATGCCTATCATTTTTCTGTGCCTCTGTCAAGCAGTGACACTGAAGTAATCCCTGGGGTATATCTGCGATCTCCCATCCATCATGGAGACAGATGCCTGGTGTCAAAGCCATGGCCTCAAGCTCAATGCTAAAAAGTGCATTGTTATCCCCTTTGGTAAAAACTCTGTAACCATGGGCTACCACTTAGGTCTACTTAACACTGAAAGTGTGATAAGAAACCTTGGGACACAGGTGGACAGTAGTCTCTCCTTTGATAATCACATCGCCACAGTAGTCAGGAAATCCTTCTACGCGGCACACCTCATCACAAAAGGTTTCTCATCCAGGAAAAAAGAGGTCATTGTTCCCCTCTACTCGTCACTCATTAGACCCATTATAGAGTACAATGCCCCTTTTGGTATGTACCTCACAAGACATCTACAACAACTGGAAAGGTCACAGAAATACCTCACAAAGAGGATTACCAGCCTCAAACAGATGCCCTACGCAGACCGTCTCAAAAACCTCCAGCTTTACTCCATCACATATCGCCTACTCAGAGGCAATCTCTGCCTAACATACAAAGCTATGTCAAACCCTGAGCTGCTGGACATGTTCCACTTAAAGAAATCCCAATCCCTCTGAGCTACATGCTCTAGGGACCTAAACCTTTTCACTACAATAAACAGAACATGCTGGAGGGATAGATTTCTGTCCCAGAGACTTCCCATACTCTGGAACAAACTACCTGTCTATATCAAACAAAGCTCCTCATTAGCACTCTTCAAGAAAAATCTTGATGCTTTGATGGGAAATAGGAAATTCACCCCGGGGATCACCTCTGTAGCTCTGCTCAACAGTGGCACAGGAAAATAATTTTCTTGGGTGGCAAAAGCCAAGGTACCTTTTTGGCTAGGCTTATATAGGCCCTATGGCCAATAGCCTAGTACCTACCTATGAACCTATGAACAGATGGAGATGGAGTCAGAGGAGGAGCCAGAAGTACTGAATGACCATGTCAGCTGGACGTGGGTAGAATACTCCATGGCATTAGTTAAGAAGAAGCAGATTCCACATAGCTACTTTTCATAACTTACAAGAGCTAAGCAGGTACAGACAGTAAGAATGATGCATACAAAAATGCCAGACCATTTTGTGCATCAGGCACAGGGAGCGCAAGTCAGAATGTGCAAAGGGCTGGACGCAGTTAGCATCATCTGCACAGGTGAGAAAGCAGGTACAAGAGTGCATGTCTTTCATAGCAAAGTGTGTGACTGTGAAGGAGTGTTAAGTAGAGCAAAATGAATGTGTACTTATGGGCGTCATAAAAAGGTATATGGTGAGAGGGTTACTGTGCTGAAGGCCCTGGCTCACTCTGTGTAAGGGATGTGGTAGAAAATACATGTGTGTGAAATGCCACATTTAGGGATGGCAAGGTGGTTAACTCTTCCAGGCTCAAACTCTGTACCTTCAATATAGGACCCTAGAGCCTGAATTCCCTACACAACTGCCAAACTGTTGAGCTTCAGTGCATTTTAGACTGTTGAGTTCTGTGTATTTTCAAAGACTATTAAGCTTCTGTGCATTTTCAAGGAATGTTGAGCTTCTGTACATTTTCAAAGAATGTTGACTTTCTGTGAGTTTTCAAGGAATGTTGACTTTCAAGGGAAGAGAAGTTTACTGCTCCTCATGCTAAGTCTGTTTTCAATGTGTAAGTGTTTTGTTTAGCAAATGTTAATCATCAGTGTTTGTGCTATAAACTTTCAAAACAGTGTTAGTGGCACACTGGGTAGCATGCTTAAATTTGGTGCAGAAGGCTGTGGGTTCTACTCCACATAATTTATAAGGAGTGTACAGTGCCTTTTTTTAGGGGGATGGGGGTGCCGCACTTCTGTGTGTGTCCTGGCTTGGATGAGATGCCTAGTAACTATGAACTTGTTGTCAGTTTTACAGCCATTCCCTGTTTCAATATTACCAGCTTACCATTTTTTTTAAATGCAATATGGGCAGTTTATTCTTCAAGGTCAGCAGGCACTGAATTTGTAGTTGAACCACTGAAATGTAAATTTGCTTGCCAGCAGCAACCTCTTAATTAGTTATAGAGCTCCTTAACGTGGAATTATTCAGATACCTTTTATTTCTGTAGAGATTATGTATATTGACTGATACTGGTGAATTATAATGACAGAAGTTTGAGAGGCCTTTTGTGGTAAATGTTATGTAATGAGTAGTTTTGTCCTTACTGGTTCATACGTTTTCTTTCATTGCTTACTGGAAGAATGTTCAAACCTACAAATTTAAAACACAGTGCAACAAGTGGTACTGTATTATACAACGAATATAATTTAATGTAATCTAGATGGTGCATCAAAGAACACATGCATGTATGCATTGTCCAAAAAATGTGTGCAAGGGTATTATGGTTTGAAAACAGCCCGAAGTTAAACTTAATCCGCCACTGGCCAGATCGATTTTCTTTGCATGTGGGTTTCAATGCCTTTTCATGAGTGTGAGTTTCAGGGGCAGAGAAGTTTTCAGTTGATGCTTTGTGTTTTCATCATGAGATTGTATTGTTTTGTTCATCAAATGGCTATCAGTGTTTGTGCTATAAAATTTAAAACCTTCTTCTAAAAGCTTCTGAATCATGGATTAGCCTGGGACTTGCTGCTCTCCCGCTCGGTCACAGGAATTAGGATAGCCCCCCTGCCAGACGGACAACGCGTATAACCCTGCCATTGTCGTTGACTCCTTGGACTCCCAGTGCGAATGCACACACCTGCCTTCTCTAATCCCCAAAGAACTTGACTTAAAAAATCTCCAAAAGAGACTCAGGATAGCCCCCCTGCCAGACGGACAACGCGTATAACCCTGCCATTGTCGTTGACTCCTTGGACTCCCAGTGCGAATGCACACACCTGCCTTCTCTAATCCCCAAAGAACTTGACTTAAAAAATCTCCAAAAGAGACTCAGGGTAAAGAAAATTTACCTAATTTCAGTACTAGTATTTGTTACATATTTTGCTGTAGGCATTAGGCAGTAACTGGTTATAATCACCAGCCTAAAGCCCTACTGCTAAACCCAGGAAGGTCTAAGTAAACTAACATTGTAAAGAAATTAAAAAATGAAACATACCGACATCAGTTACCTTTAGGACCCAGGAACACCCTTGTGGTGTAGGCCCCACTCCGCTTCGCCCTCGCTCTGCTCGGGCTCGCTCCGCGCCTCACCCTGCCCCCTATTCCCACCCGCCCCCACTACCTCTACATTTATTAGGTCACTAAGCCCTTCCCCTTTTCCACCAACCAATCACAACCTTCCTGTGCTCTGACTCATCTCCCCCTCATTTCTAGCTTGTCTACACTGATTAGGCTATCCCCACCCACTCATCTTCCTCTCATTCCTTGTTAGACTATTCTGACTAGGTAATCTCCACCCACCTGCTAACCTCTATCTAGTTAAAACTCCATCCTATACCCCTCCCTTCCTACTCTTCCCACACCCTGGTTTCTCCAACGAAACCTCCCCTAGCTCACTACACTCACTAACCTCTTCAAACCATGGACAAAAAGTGTTTCTCTACCCTTCCCTCCATACTATTACTCCTTACTGTTTCCTATCTCTCAACCAGATATGAAACCCTAACCCTAACAGGTGTCCTCCTCTCTAAAGGTCACACCTCCATTCATTCTCATAACCACTCCAAACCCATCCCTCCGTCTCACTACCATGCTAATAACCAGATTCCTAAAATAAATCATCCTACCCTCAGCCACCCAAAGGTGCCCTCAACAAAAGATACCCTAAAATTATTAGTCAAACTCCAAAAATATTTGACTACTTAAAAAAATCTATCACAATAGATGGTGATATCCACCCCAACCCAGGTCCTAACTTTGACTTAGACCCCAAAACACTGAAAGATACCAGAAACCTAGTGGGCTCCCTCCTTATCCTCCATCTTAACCTAAGAAGTATTAATAATAAGATTCACAGCTTACATGCCTTGCTTGCAACTCACTCCCCTGACATCATGTGTCTATCGGAAACATGGCTTAAACCATGCACTAAGGATGAAGAAATTATCCCACCTGGATATAGCATCCTTAGGAGTGATCGAATAACCAGAAAAGGTGGGGGAATAGCTGTCATGTTCAAGAACTCCCTGAACATCACCATGAACCCACTCCAACCCCCAAAAACCCACAACCTTGAACTAATTGCTCTAAAGATTCGCCTTAACAATCAAAAAAGTATTAATCTCATAGTGACTTATCTACCACCAGGCAAAATATTGAAAACCTAGAACTAATCCTCAGTTGGCTTGCCACCAACTATCCCCAAGAAAAGATAATTCTAGGGGATGTTAATATAAACTGGGCCCTCTATTCCGAACTCCCAAATCCTCTCCCCATTAACTTACATGGCTTCTCGCAGAATATTCTAACTCCTACCAGAATGGGTAATGCCCAACAAAAAGAGAGCATCCTTGACTGGATACTTACAAACAAGGCTCCAAAGAATTATACTACAGGGACCCTTCCCAACGACCTTAGTGACCACCTGATTACCTTTATTATTAAGCACAAGTGTCCAACTTCAAATCAACCACAATCCAGACTAGTCAGGAACAGTAAGAATTTCGTCCCGGACCAATTCATTGCAGATCTTAAGGCATGTAATTGGTCCATCCTAAAAACATTACCCTTAGATGACAGTGTGTTATATTTCAATAACACTTTCCTAAGAATACTCGACTCGCATGCTCCTAAGCGTCTCACTAAAACTAAGGTGCATTGCACCTTGGCTAACAAAGGACACTAAAGCCAAAATTAAACATCGAGACAAGGCCTGGCACAAATGGAGAGCCTCTAAAACCCCACTAGATCGCATCAAGTTTCTCCAACTTAGAAACTCAACCAAAGCAGCCGTATTGTCTGACAAAAAACAGTATTACTGTCACCTCCAAAATAAACACCAAAATAATCCCAAGAAATTCTGGGCCGGTTTTAATCACCTCCTTCATCCAGGCAAACCCACCACCCCTACCCCTGAAAAACTCATTGGTAAAGATCCTAGAGAAATAGCCAACACCTTTAATTCATTTTTCACAGAAACCATTCAGTCCCTGGCCAACCAACTTACCACTTCCCCCTTGGCTACACCCTCAACCAAAGTCCAAACTCAACCCGCCTTCAACCTCCAACCTGTACCTACCTCCTATATTAGAACCCTCCTAAATAAACTCAAACCAACCACCTTAGTGGCTGACTTACTCCCAGCCAACTACCTACAAATTGCATCTGAGGCCATAGCCTACCCTGTTTCTATCTTGGTTAACCGGACCATTTCAGAAGCTTCTATTCCCACTATTTGGAAAATCTCCCACATCATACCTCTTCATAAAGGTGGATCTTCCACAGACACATCAAACTACAGACCCATAGCTATACTATCTCCTCTAGCCAAAATCATGGAACGCTGCATTCACAAGCAGCTCATTACCCATCTTACTCGAAACAACCTCCTGTCTCACACCCAGCACGGCTTTCGCCCCCATCACAGCACAACTACTGCTCTCCTTTCCTTTATTGACTCAGTTAACCACAATCGTAACAATAAATTAATAACCTCGGCGCTCTTTCTTGATCTTTCCAAAGCCTTCGACATGGTCAGTCACCAACAGCTGATCCACACACTGGAGGCATACTACCTTAGCAAGACTACCATAGACTGGTTTAATGACTACCTTTCTCATAGAAATCAGGCTGTGCTATGGGAAAATAGCTTATCCGACCTACTCCCCACAAATATCGGTGTTCCCCAAGGATCTATCCTTGGTCCTCTTCTTTTCTCTTTATTTATTAACGATCTGCACTCTATCATTCCCAAAGCCACCTGCATACAATATGCAGACGACTCCACCCTGATCTGCTCCGACAACTCCCCCGACAAACTCCAAGTTGCCACCCAAAACTGTTTTTCCCTAGTTGAAAAATGGTTCTTGGAACTAAAACTCTTACTTAACCCATCCAAAACCAAATTACTTCTGTTTTTCCCACTACTCCCACCCCTCAAGGAAATCATTCTCCTACCTCCAATCACCCCAACTTTCACGTGATATCCAATAATGGGACCAAAATTGACCCTGTCTCTCACACCAAACTGCTTGGTGTGACCTTAGACCACAAGCTTAAATTTGACACTCACATTAACCTGACCATTAAGTCGGTAAACAAGAAACTCGGGTCCATGTATAGAATTAAGAACTTCCTAACCCCACATACTAAATTAACCATTGCTCGGACTCACCTCCTTTCCACACTCCTCTATGCCTCCCGATATTCTCCTTCCTTAATAAAACAGAACTCAACAAACTATCTACAACCTATAACCACATAGCTAGATTTATAACAGGAATGCCCTATCGTACACACCACTGTAACAATCTCAGAACACTACACTGGTTAGAACTACCTAACACTCTCAAACTCAATCAACTTACTGAGGCATTCAAAACTATCCACCATCCTGACAAAACCCCGGCAATGACCAAAATATTCATTCCCTACTCTAACCTTAATTCCCTTAGATCCTCCAAAAGCCTACAAATTCAAACTATTAAAGCTAACAATTCAGGAGGTGAAGCACTCTATGCTAATTCCATTGGAAAATCCTGGAATGCCCTCCCAAACAACCTAAGACACGAGACCTCACTCAACCAATTCAAAAAACAACTCAAAGATCTACTAAAATCTAATTGGTTATGCCCATGTTCTAATCCTGATTAGCAGCAAACAGCCAACTACTATCTATTATCCATCCAATCCATAATTCAAGGGTCTTCATTTGTAGTTAGGGTACTCCAACTACCTAAGAATGTTTCAACTATTTAAACTATCTGTATAACCCTTTTAATTGTTCATGTGACCTTGAAAGTAATACTTTGTATTCTTATCTCCTGTTGTTTTTTGTCATAACTACCCTCTATGGAGCTTTTCTCCCCGGGCCTCCACTGAAAATGGACATGTATCCAGTTGGACTAGCCCGGTCAACAAATGTAAAATAAAATAAATAAAATAAAATAAATAAAACCATTGAAGAAGCACAGAAGAAAATAGTGTGCATGTTGACAGGTTTGAATGGCGCTTATGGTAACTGGGCAGCTACAGCTAAGTAACAGGACACTGGAATGGCTGGGGTTGCTGCCAGGGGGGGGTCTGTTCTGGGGGAGGCCATGATCTATTACCCTGCCTAGGGCCCCACTTCACCATGATCTCTCTCTGTTTCTGTGGGTAATACACATTGTAACACTTTGAAATGATATTAATAAACCATATAACGCAGTTTACTAGATCCTGGCAGTGATATAACTATATCCACAGAAAACAGCACCCCAGTCTTAGCCATTTCCTTTTCTCCTACACCCACAAAGAAAAGAATAACAGGTACATGATTGCAAGTTATCAAGCACACAACCTTACAAGGACAGGTGCAAGATAAGGATACTTCGCAGTCGTGGTTGGGAGAGTGACCTAATGGTTAAGGTGTTTGCCTTGTAAACACAAGGTGCAGGGTTTGAGTCTCACAAGGGACAGTTGGCTAGGCTTAAAATGGCTCGCAAGGGCAGTCTGCTTATTACTAACCCATGAACCTATTATCTTGTATAAACAGCACACAACCTTACAAGGATAGGTGCAAGTTAAGGATATATTCTAGTCATTATCTTGTATAAACAGCACACAACCTTACAAGGATAGGTGCAATATAAGGATACTTTATAGTCATTATCTTGTATAAACAGCACACAACCTTACAAGGATAGGTGTAAGATAAGGATACTTTATAGTCATTATCTTGTATAAACAGATGGTGAACGTAATAACCAAGATTGTACTGGTGTGGCAACCTACGTTCAACAAACAGAAGTTTACATGCTGACATACTACTTATGGCCAATACAAATGGGGTGATGTATCCCTGCAGGCCATATGTTTCTATTGTTAGAGCAACAATGCCAGAAAAACTGAAAATGTGCCTAGTAATCAAAGTACAAAGCACACATAAATGCCAACATTGTACAGGTGTAACAAGTAACATACCTTAAAGCTGGTGGACTATTGTACCACAACCACAGATTTCTCACTAGTGTCCCATACAAAACAGAAATGTTCATCATTTACAGCACAGTGATGATTCCTGCTAAACATCATGCCTATATTGTAAAGATTTCCCATCTGAAAATGACGTGCATGCCAATGAAGGCCCACCTCTTTAAACTTTCTGAATTGCTCAGGTTGCACAGTGAGAAAACCAGGTAAACATTGTGTTGAGTTCTACAAAATATCATACAAGTGTCTGAACTCCTAAGGTGAGCTTGAGAAGGCAGGAACAGCCCTAATAGCAGGGGTTGTCAGGCTCATACCTTCCAAGTTTACCTCATTATTGGGGGATGAATAAGTTTGTATTCTTAATTTCCTGTGTTTTTTTATCATAAAATGTTTTTTATTCCCAGATGCCCTGGGATAGATTACGAGGAATGTGTAGCTAATGCACTGCTTAGAGTCTATCAGGGACATAGTCATGTATTCAAATCTATAGCTGTTTAATTTTGTTTGTTGTTATTATGTGATATATAATCACTGAAAGAAACACTTCTGTCATTAATATGCAAATTATGTTCATGAGTTTTGCACTTTCAAACAAAATGTATATAAGCAATTCTTGTGCATAATTTCTGTACTATGTTAACAATATAATGTAAAACAGCATTATAGTTAATGCTTTGACTCTACTTCCTCCAATGGCTCAGTGTTAATTATCACATTATTTGTAGTACAACAGAGGACTTTTCTTGGTGGGTGTTTTATAAACAGTGGACTATTGTATGTTGTTCTACAATAGTGTATTTGCAGACTTGAAATGCTCCGTGTGTGCCTCAGGAGCTGTCTATAGCCTGACTCCTCCAGTGGCTACCCGAGGTAATGCAGTTGTATGGAGACTATCTCAAGGACAGTCATGGTTACACAGCAAACTAGGTGATTCCCAGAATCAAACATGCCATTATTCTGTGCATTCTGTAGTTACTCGTATTCTCGACATTTAACATGGTGCAAAATTAGACAAGCACAACACAAATAGATACCCACAATGGAATTAGCCTAGGCTTATAAATGCCCTAGGGCAGATAGCCTAGTATGAACCTATGAACCTATACCCCGGGGATCATCTCTGTATCACTGCTGGACAGAGGCACGGCAAACTAATGGGTATAGTATTCTTCAACCTAAGGGGTGGTGAAAGCCACACAACTCTGGCTAGGCTTATAAATGCCCTAGGGCAGATAGCCTAGTATGAACCTATGAACCTATGAACCTATAGGAAACAACAAAAAACTTTATTGCATTCAAACATTGCGAGACAGTGGTTAGCACTGAGCAACATCACTACCCAAAGGTAGTAAGTGATAAATAACAGTTCTTGTCTTATGGAAAAACCTGAGAAAAATCCTTTGGCCTTGCTAATGATTTGTTGACAATAGCAAGAGTGAACTTACCCTTGAGGTATGGTAGAAAGAAGTAATTACCTAACCATTAATTGACATTATTAGTTTAAATATAACAGCTTCAATCATGTTTCCTCTGATGTGATATTCAGTTTGTCATTAAGGTATATGGTGGGTTTTGATTCCCTGATTACTTCAGTCTGCATAGCATTGCTCATTTTGCAGCCTTCCTTACCATTGCAACACTCCCTACAGATGTGTGCTCTCAAACCAATACATTACAACTTCTGCAGTGTCTGTAACTACTACACAGGGCAAGAGATTATGACTCAGGTAGGGTTTCAGTTCTAGTGAGGTGTACGTTTTGGCAGTGCGGTCACTGGGTGAAATGATTATGCTAATTAGGTCTCTTTTTTTTCTGACTCACTCCATTTGCACTTTGAAGGCTCTGGAAGCAAAATCTGCCAACTTAAATACAATTGATTTCTCATTTTTAACTATTTTAAGCTGGAGTTGTTTTTCAGCATGTATACCAGTCAGCAAACAGAATGAAGGAGGATGGCCAACTTTAGGGAGAACAGCCATATTTAGCACTTTAAAGTGGTCCTGGAGCCATAAAAGTGTAGTGCATACATTATATCTCCTTTGGAATTATTGCACAAATGCAAGTCTCACTAATTCTTGTCATTGTGTGAAGGATAGGAAACAGGAGATTTGTTAGGGCACAAATTCAATGCAATTTTTCCGTGACATCTCTGAAGGAGAGTTACTTATGGCTGACAGAGGTGAAGGTAGTGTTTCCTTTAGATGAAAGAGGTGGTGTGAGATGGAGATTAAGATATTTATTAATATTTTCATTAAGCAGGAGAGCTGCAGGCCATGGAGGGTGGGGTGTACCAGAGTTCAATACAAGGCTGATGTCTGGAATAGTTTGGTCAATGGAAAGCTGAAGTTTGAGCTGAATCACCACCTCCATACTATAAGTATAACATAATGTACCTCCCCATGCAACCTGCCAATGCATGGAGCCATGAATCTCTTTATTCTGCTTCCCTTTTCACCCTCCAGATCTTGAACTGATTTCAAGGTAATGAAATATGAATAGGGAATGCCTGTAGTGCTAAAAAAAAGTGCCAGGGTGGGTAAAGGTTATGTTTATAGGGTCATAGGTTGATACTAGGCTATCGGCCCTAGGCCTATACAAGCCTAGCCATAACAATTCCCTGGATATTTCTTCCCACAATATTTACATCTCTGGACCCCTGTCTAGCAGGGTGACTGACATGATCCCCGGGATGAATTTCCTATCTCCCATCCAATCATCAAGGTTCCTTTTGAAGAGGGCCAAGGAGGCACTCTGCTTGACATGTATAGGCAGTCTATTCCAGAGTATGGGGAGTCTCTGGGTCAGGAACCTATCCCTCCAACATGTGTTGTTCATTGTGATGACAAGATTTAGATCCCTGGAGTGTGTGGCTCTGAGGGATTGGGATTTCTTTAAGTGGAGCATGTTCCAACAGCTCAGGGTTTGACATGGCCTTGTATGTTAAGCAGAGATTGCCTCTGAGTAGACGATATGCCACAGAGTATAGCTGGAGTTTTTTAAGGCGGTCAGCATAGGGCATCTGCTTTAGGCCTGTGATTATTTTAGTGAGGTATTTCTGTGGCCTTTCCAGCTGTTGCAGATGTCTTGTGAGGTAAATACCAAACGGGGCATTATACTCTATAATGGGTCTAATGAGGGATGAGTACAGTGGGACAATGACCTCCTTTTTTCTGGATGAAAATCCCTTAGTGATGAGGTGTGCCACATAGAAGGATTTTCTGACTGTTGTGGCGATGTGGTTATCGAAAGTGAGACCACTGTCCACCTGTGTCCCTAAGTCTCTCATCACACTTTCGGTGTTTATTGTACTGCCACCTATGTGGTAATTCATGGGTACATGTTTTTTTTCCAAAGGGGATAACTATACATTTCTTGGCATTAAGCTTGAGTCCATGGCTCTGGCACCAGGCATCTGTTTCTGTAAGGCCCTTTTGTAGAATATCCACATCATTTGGGGATTCAATAATGGCTCCCAGTTTGCAGTCATCTGCGAACTTTGTTAGTCAGAGTCCCTTAGTGTTGGCCTGTACTTCAGAGAAGTAGATGCCAAACAAGAGTGGTCCCAGGACTGAACCTTGAGGTACTCCACTTGTCACTTGTCTGGAGCTGGATTTGGAGTCAGCTACTGTTACCGTCTGGGTTCTGTCAGTAAGCCAGTTGGCAACCCATCAAGTGACGTAGGGATTTATGCCCAGCTTAGTAAGTTTAGCTATGATTCCAGAGTGAGGGATGGTGTCGAAGGCCTTGGCGAGGTCCAGATAGGCTGTGCGGACCTCCTTACCTTCGTCCACAGCTCTGGAGACTGATTTGAAGTAGTCAATCAGATTCAGGAGACAAGATCAGCCCTTCACAAAACCAAACTGGGTGGGGTCCAGTGTTTGAAGGTTGCCAATGTCTTTGTTTAGAAGTTCCATGATAATGCATTCCATGCCCTTGCAGATCAGGTTTGTCAGACTGATGGGATGGTGGTTCCCAGGATCCAAGATGGATCCCCCCTTGTGGAGTGGGATAACTGTAGCTGTGCACCACTCAGTGGGCACGAAGCCTGAGGTGAGGCTATGATTAAACATGACACTTAGGTGAGGTGCCATTTTGTAGTTCATGTAGTACACAGCCTGGGATGTCATCCGGTCCCATGGATGCTGTATTCTTAGCTTTAGAGAGTGCAGTTTCTACCCTTGTGGCTGTGATTACAGGAATTTGGCAATCTTTTGGTATTGAGATGGGCCCTTTAAGGATGAGAGGGGGGTGGAGTTGGCACTAAATCGATCTGCCCAGGATATTGGCAATATCCTTGGGATCTGTATATTTAATGCCATTCTGTTGTAGCTCAGAGCAGATCTGAGCATTGCCATTTAGATTCTTGACATAACTATAGAATGCCTTGTGGTTGTCTTTGGAATCTTTGGCAATTTTATTTTCGTAACTAGCTTTTGAGGATTTTATGAGGGATCTCAGCTTCTTACTGAGGCTGGTGAGGGAGTTTTTTGCATCCTAGGATTTTCCTCTTTTCTGCAACAGTTTCTTCCTTCTGTTGTATAGTTTGTCTATAGCAAGAGACCACCAGATTGGCTTCCTTTTTTGGAGAAGAGCATCTTTGTTCTATTTGGGATGGCACGATTCATGTACGAGTGGATGTGCTCATACAGTGCCTTAGTGTAGGATTCTGCAGTCGAACTTTCAGATCCCATCTGCATGGGTGTCATGAAGTTTGTCACTTCTGACTTCAGTAGCATGAAGTTGGCTTTGGAGAAATTTTTTAAGGAGGCTTCCTTACTGGGGGTTGGGGGTGGGATGTGGATGTGAAGGGTGATTTGCTTATGGTCAGACCTGACCAATGAGGGTGTGACCACTGGTGTGGAGCATCTATCTCCCATGTTTGTAATGACCAGGTCTAGGATATTGGAGACCCTGGTGGGACAATGAATTAGTTGATCCAGGGCGTTGAAATTTATGAATTCCAAGAACCATTGGGAAAAGGAGTTGGTACCCGAGTAGTTTTCCCAGTTAATGGCAGGGTAGTTGAAATCACCCAGTATTAGGGTGTTTGGTTGTATCTTAATATTTTTGTTTATGTTTCAGTAGTGATCGGCAGCAAATAAATTACATTAATGTGGCAAGAATACATTAGCCATTACTGGCATTATTATAATTGTGCAACAGGTGAATGTATATGCTGCATGAAACCATCTGCATAGCTAAAGAACTGGTTCATCAACTTAAGTGCATGTGTACTGCAATTTGTATTTATTTATTTATTTAGTTGACATTTGGTTACCAGGAAAGTCTGACTGGGTAAGAAACCCATTTTCAGCAGAGGCTTGGGAAGAAAAACTCCATTATAATAAACAAGAAAAAGAACATTTGACATAATTAACAACAAAGCATAGAACATAAAACAAAAAAATAACTGTTTACATGAATAACAATAAAGTATAAAACAAAGTCAGCATATGGGTGAAACCAGAAAGCTGTATACTGACATTTTTTCATGAAAGACTTGTGAAGCATGCAGGCATTTTGCAAAGAAGATTAACAATTATAATTTCAGACATACATTTTAGAAGGAAAGGTTAGCAAGATATGACAGATAATATATTTTTCATGAGATGCAAAGTTGCACCATTAAGGAATTACACAGATAAGAGACTTAACAGTGAACAGAGGCTAAATAATTGTTAAGGTTATATGATAAGGTTATATTTTTAGGATGGTTGTAGGTTCAATCCCTACCACCATGAAAATAACAGAATTGCTGTTTCAATTGCCTAATTTTAAGTTGCATAAATAGTGAAACTAATACAATTATAAATAAAATGCATACAATTTTAAAATAAATGTGCACGTCCTTTGAACAAAATATTGTTGTCCTTCGTTGTATTTTATGAGTGAGAAAGCATAAGAATGCAAGTTCATTATTTTTGTATGTCTCTTCCCCATGACACTCATGGCACTATGGTGACCAGGGGTGGAATGAACACTGGCCACTAGGGATCTTACTACTGCGTGGCATAAAGGCACATGAAAGAAATGGTGCAAAGGAACCACTAGATACCAGAAAATGCTCATAAGAAGGAAAAAAATATAACAAAAAGGGAAAAATACAGTCTTGACACAAGAACACTCTGCATTAGCCCAGTGCAGCTTTTTT
>NC_056733.1:987258602-987288602 GCF_019279795.1 Protopterus annectens
ACGATGGGTTTTATAAACACTGATGCATAAACAGTCAATCTGCAAAGAAGTTTAAGATGTGATTAAGAGTTTAGCTGCAGACATTAGTAAGGTTTTGTACATTCAGTTGTAGCAGAGAACACACACAAAAACATTTGTCATGGCTGTAGTCCTTGTATTTCTTATGGAAGGCAGAAAGACAGAGATGAAATGATGTCACTCATGAAGAAATCCTTTTGTGTCCAATTGGTGATCTGGTCACTGCTGTTTCAGTACACATGCTAACAATGTTTTAATTTTTTTTCTTTTTTTCTTAGTTTTATTAAGTCAATACTAACTGGTGTATGCAATCTAACAGTCATGCTAATAACTGTACATCACATTTATGAGTTATGTCAAGCAAATACTAACTGGTGTATACTATCTAACAGTCATGCTAATAACCGTACATCACATTTATGAGTTATGCTAAGCAGTATAATGTAATTCAGACAGTTATCTTTAAACATTTGCCTTGGACTATCTGATCCAGTGCCAAGTCCGTGTTTAATACAGTACATCTGCATGTTTTTTCCCTCTGTTGCTGAACTCTTAAACACAGCTTGGAATTGTTTACAACTGTTTGTCACTAAAGAGAGTCATTGCTAAATTCTGATTTAGTTTTGTTTATTTTTTAACAACAAACTGTTCAATATGTTTGTGTTACATTCTTTAAACTCTGCAATGTGCTATACAGCTGTTTTTCTGACTAACTGAATATTACTACACATTCCATATGCAAAAAAATAGCTCCGCAGCAAAGGAGTTCGGCCAGCATAATTTACTTTTTTGTAGTAAGCATGGCAGTCCAAGAATTCTGTAATAAAATTAGGGTAAACATTGAAACTAAGAACAAAATTGTGCACAGTTACATCTTTACTGTATCAAACTGTGGACACAGAAATAATGTTGAAACAGTTGCATTATTCTCACATACTATAACCACATACCAAGCACCAGAAGAAAACGGTAAAACTAACTGAAAATCTAAAAAAAAAAAAACACTGTTCATTGACTTCAAAAATACATGTATTTATTTTGTGCTTTCATCCTCACAAGAAAACAAGACTTCATTTTATATATATCTATATATGTATATATATATATATATATATATATATATATATATATATATATATATATATATATGGGTCTAGGACTTTTGATCGAAAGATTAAAAGTCCGAAACCCAAATGGCCGGGCATGCTTACACAAAAGTGCTTTTCACTGAAGAAGCACTTTTGCGTAAGTATGTCTGTTGCCGAGGCTGTACTATGGTGTGGATAAGGGAAAATTCCCATTTCCCCACTGTAGTGCAGTCTCGGAGGGAGAATATTAAAGTAGGGGAGGTTTAAAGTAGGGGAGGTGTGCAGAGTGCATGTAGTGTTTTTTTTTTTTTTTTTATTCACATGCTTTAACGAAAGCACTTTTTCGATAAAAGCGCTTTTGTTAAAGTGTGTTCGGTGGTTATGGATTCGGACTTTCAATCCTTCGATCAAATGTCCTAGAGCTATATATATATAAATATATATATATATATATATATATATATATATATATATATATATATATATATATATATATATATATATATATATATATATATATATATATATATATATATATATATAGACACACACACACACACACACACACACACACACACACACACACACACACACACACACACACACACACACACACACACACACACACACACACACACACACACACACACACACACATATATATATTTATCTTTTTGAAAACAATGTTTTTTTGCTTTTTGAAAATGCCGTAGCTGTCATCATATTGCATCCTTGCATTTTGTGGAAGAGTGACAAAACGTGTGGCCTTCTGGGACCAATAATCAGCTGCAAACTAATTAGGCAGTGTATTTTAAGAAATATCTGTAACCAGTGTTATTTAGTCGCTGACCTCCCAGCTTTTTCCCATTTTTCTACACCGGGTCAGGGTGTCGTGTCCACTGTGGCCATCTCCCTCTCTTACCTTCTTCAGAGGTCATGCCTGACTGTCACAGGTCTTCTCCTATACAGTCCATCCACCTCTTTGCTGAATGCCCTCGTTTCCTCTTGCCTTCATTCTGTCTGTCTCAAATCGTCTTTACCAGATTGCCTTCTGCTTTCCTGGACATGTCCCTAGACCACTGTAATCTGTTCCTTTTGAACTTCTCTGTAGTAAGAGGTACTTGAGATTCTGCTCTGAACTCCTTGTTTGTTTGTTTGTCATACAGTGGGCATCCTACCACCCATCTCAGGCAATTCTTCTCCATCACCACTAACTTCTTCAACTGCTCTGCCTTTTTGCCTAGGTTCACCACTGTTTTTTATGCTTTACTTTTCAGTTTCTTTGGCATTTGTCTGTCATATACTGCACCTGACACTTATATGGTCATAAGATCATAAGAGGTTACTAGGCTAATGGCCCTGGGGCCCTTACAAACCTAGCTAAGAGTTTATTCTCAAAAAAGAACCCTCAGTCAGCACCTGCCACCCGTGTCAGTGAGGGACAAAGGTGGATTCCCTGGGACAAATTTGTGGTCTCCCATCCACTTATCAAGGTTGTACTTGAAAAGGGTCAGCAGGATTCTCTGTTTGACATGTATGGGAAGTCTATTCCAGAGAAGGGGCAGCCTCTGGGAGACAAACCTCTCTCTCCAGCAGGTTTTGTTGATGTTGCATATTAGATTTAGGCCTATTGAGTGGGTAATGTGCAAGGAGTTAGACATGTGTATGCAGTATCTGTAGTAGATATTGCCTTGTAGATTGAGTCACAGATCACCTCTGAGCAATCTGTATGATACCGAGTAGAGTAATAGTGATTTGAGCCTGTCCACATAGGACAGGTGTTGGAGGCCATGGATTCTCTTTGTGAGGTATTTCTGTGACCTTTCTAGGTGATGCAGGTGTTTGGAGAGGTACACAGCAAACGGAGCAATTACAAGCCTAATGAGGGAGGAGTACAGAGAGGTAATAACCTCATTTTTCATGGATACAATCCCCTTACTTATGAGATGAACCAAGTAAAAGGCTTTTCTGACCACTGCTGCCACATGATGGCCAAATGTGAGCTTGTTGTCAACCTGAGTACCCAGGTCTCTCACCACAGGTTGTGTGCTTAGGGGATTGCCGTTGATGTGGTAATCAGTAGGGGCCATGTTTTTGCCAAATGGTATGATAATACATTTTTTTGCTTTTAACTTGTTTACGAATTTTAACTTAAGGCCATGACTTTGGCACCAATTATTTTTAGCTGTGAGACCCTCTTGCAGTATATTACCATCATTTGGGGAGTCAATGACAGCACACAACTTACAGTCATCTGCAAACTTGGTCAGCCACAGGCCATTTGTCTTTGCCTGGACTTCTGAGAAGTAGATGCCAAACAGTAGGGGATCCCAGGACAGATCCCTGGGGAACAGCACTAGTGACAGGTCTACTGTTGGAGGTGGTGGTGCCTATTATGACCTTGTAAGTCCATTGGTGAGCCAGTTAGCCACCCACCTGATGAGATAGGGATTTACACCAAGTTGTGTTAGCTTTTTGATAATGCACGAGTGAGGGATTGTGTCAAAGGCCTTGCCAAGTCAAGGTAAGCTGTATATACTAACTTTCCCTCATCCAGGGCCTTGGTGACAGTCTAAAGAAGTCAACCAGGTTCAATAGGCAAGATATGCCCCTGATGAATACAACTTGGCTGGGGTCAGGTGCTTAGAGATTGCCTATGTTCTTGTTTATGAGATACATAGTAATACTCTCCATGGCTTTACAGATCAAACTTATCAAGCTTATGGGGCGATAGTTTCCCTGGTCAGTAATGGCACCACCTCTGTGCTGGAATGAAGCCTATAATTGGGATACTATCAGGTCCCATGGAAGCTGTGTTCTTTGCCTTGGATAGGGCCTTTAACATTTGATCTACAGAGATGTGAGGTGCGGGACAAGTATCGGGAATGTCAAATGGGTCTTTGTGGAGGATGGGGGGTGAAGTTTGCACTGAACCTATCAGCTAGCAGGTTGGCTAAGTCATCAGGATCGGTGTAAGTGGTATCATTAAGTAATAATTCGGAACAAACCTGAGAAACTAGATTTGAGAAGCATAACTGGCAATGACGGGCAACATTAAAAGAATATGAGTAAAGAAGAATGTAAATATTAAAAGTATTGAAAACAGCCCAAGTAGAGTAATGAAGCCTGACAAAGGCAGTGGTTTGGACCCCCCTCTTAGACCAATAGTGGACCGAAGAAATTCCATAACATATGCTTGTTCCAAAGTAGTAGATAATATCTTGAAAAAATATATAATTACTGAAACTCAAATATGTAAGGATTCATGGTCCTTCTTAGAGAAAATAAATTCATTAGAGTTTAACAACAACTATAATTTCCTGACAGTTGATGTCAAAGATCTCTATACATCTATACCCCATGCCGTAGGCATAGAGTGGGCCTCCATCTTGATGTATTGAAGAGGTGCTCCAACAACTGAAATACATATAGTGAACGAGTTACTTGATATTATTCTCAGTAATAATGTCATTTTTTCAAACAGAAATACTACTTACAAAAGATAGGAGTGGTAATGGGGTCTCCTTGCGGAGCCAGCTTTGCCAATATGGTAATGGCATATTAGGAGCAAGAATTTATATTTAATAAGGTAGGGATACTGAGATTCCATATATTTTTTAACAAGATACCTGGATGATATATTTATGATCATAAAGGGTGATAGCCAGGTGATGACAACATTGGTCGAGTATTTCAACTGTATGACCAATTTCCTACAGTTTACTTTTTCCTACCATGACTATGAGATCCCATATTTATATGTTAAGTTGAATAAAAATGAACAGAAGGGCTATACCGCTAGAATTCATCATAAAACACGTATTCCCATCACCTTTCTGCATGCTTCAAATGCTCACCCTTACCATCAAAAATGAGCTATTGTGAAGGGTCAACTGGTAAGGGCAGCCAGAAAGGTGACTAGTAACCTCGATTTTGAAAACTTAAGGGGGTGTTCACTAAACAAGCCTATCCAAGTAACTTGTTGCATGAATTAATAGAAGAAGCTAAAAGAAAAAGAAGGAATGAGCTTTATAGGCCCATTTCAGAAGATGAATACATACAGGAGGGGCAGTTAACTGAACCAGAGGAGAGAATAGTAAACATTAATACCAATTTTAAAACAGGGTGTGTGATTGCTTATCATCAGGCAGCTTACAAAGTAAGAAATATTATATACAAGAACTGGAATTTCATCTCAGGTGAAAGGGACTTGGTTGGTAAAATAGGAACAAGTCTGAAGATTATTTACAAGATGGGCATACATTTGAAAAATATTTTGCAGAAAGAAAAAATTAAATTGTATAGGAATCTGGGTACTTTTAAATGTGTGAGTTGCCCCTATTGTAAAAATATAGAAGAAGGGCATTGTGTAGAAGTCAGGGGCATGAAACTGAAGAACAATAATAGATGCAATTCTCAATCTAAAATGGTTGTGTACCTGGCTAGATGTCAAGAATGCCCTTCATTCTACATAGGAAAAACAACAAAATTATGTGAAAGGATTTATGAACACCTATATAGTATTTCCAGGAATAAGGGCAAAAATACCCTAGCAAAACATGTCAGTCTGAACCCAGGGCACACTTTTAAATTTTGGATAATACAGCAGATGCAGCTTAACCCAAGAGGTGGTCCAATGACAGTAATGTTGGAATTATCTGAATTGTTGTGGCAAATACGCCTGGATGCATATACACTACCATGTTTAAATGATATGTTCTATTCACAGCATCTTAAAATTGTAAAATTTAAAAAGATAGTATTTATGAGTAGTTGAATAGAAATCTAGATTTTCATATTAGTTGTGTAAGGTCTTGGAGGTCTGAGATTTAGCAGAGCAGATTAGGGTCGAGTCATCAGCATATTCAAATAAGGTAGCATTTTTGTAGCAGGGTAGAGGTAATTTATGAAAATGTTGAAAAGTATGGAGCCTAGTATAGTTCCTTCTGGAACACCAGCAACTACAGGCAAAAATGTGGAGAAACAATTTTCCCATTTCACTGCTTGTGCTCTGTTTGAGAGGTAATTATGGAATCATTGCAGTGAAAAGTCAGAGAGCCCTAACAATGCGAGCACTAACAATCCCAGCCCTATCAATGCCAGCCCTGACAATGAGAGTTCATGTAAGCCTTTCTCATTGGAGACAATCTCAAAAGCTTTGATAAGTTTAAGAAGATGGTGAAACAAAGGCTTCCAGCATTTCTATGAGTGTGGACAGTATTACTTGTGCTGTGGTGAGGATGAGAGCCGTGTTAAGATAGAAGTTGATTATCTATTAGATAGTTGAGGAATTGTTTGTGAAAAAATGTTTTTTTGGATAGAGGAAATAAGATAGCTATTGGCCTATATTTTGAAAGATCTGTATTGATTCCACCCAGAGCGCATTGTAAATGGAGCTACCTGTACTGAGACAGAATATATAGCAAACTTACTGTCCAACAAATTCAGCTTAAACTTTACCCCTCTCTCCCCCTCAACCTTCCCTCAGGAAATACCATTGAATATAACTCCCCCTGCTATCACTAGGGAACAGGCCCTTAATGGTCACTCCAAGGCCAAGGACGCTGCATCAATGGGCCCAGACAATAACCCAGGATGCATTCAAAATAGCATGAAACATGATGTATCAGGCCCTGGGATTGCTATTTATTTGTAGCCTCTAAACAGGCTTTGTGCCTCATAAACTGAGAACAATAACAGTTATCCCTTTGGACAAAGGTGTGCCATCTACAGACACTGGAAACTACAGACCCATAAGACTCACTGGTCTTATACACAAAGCCATGGAAAGAATTCTAATGGAAATTATCAGTAATGATATAGTAAACCTCCAGACACTGGACCCAACCCTGTTTGGTTTCATCAAGGGCAGGCCATGCCTTCTCAACCTGTTGGGCTTCTTTGAGAAGGTCACCAAAGCAATAGACGAGGGCAAAATAGACACCAAACAGGAGATGACCCAGGACCAAAACCTATGAGACTCCACTTGTGACTGGTCAGCAGTCTGACTTAGAGTCAGCTACTTTCACACTGTGGGTTCTATCTATGAGCCAATTTGCATTCCACCTAGTGATATAGGGGTTGATGCCTAACTTAGTAAGTTTCTTCTGTGATTTCTGAGTGGGTAATGGTATCAAAGGCTTTGGCCAGATCAAGGTAGGTTGTATGAACCACCTTGCCTTCATCCAGAGCTCTGGTGACTGACTCAAACAAGTCAACCAGGTCGAGCAGTCATAATCTACCCTTCACAAAACCAAACTGTGTGGGATCCAGAGTTTGGAGATTCCATATATCCTTTGTTTATTAGGTCCATGATAATGCATTCCATAACTTTGCATATCAGACTCATCAGGCTAATGGGGCGATAGTTCCCAGGGTCTGTAGTCACTGCTCCTTTGTGGAGAGGGATGACTGTTGCAGTGTGCCATTCTGTAGGGAAAAAGCCTGAGGTGAGACTGTGACTGAACAGGGCACACAGGTGAGGTGTCAGTTCAGCCTGTAGTTCATGTAGAACACAGCCAGGGATATTGTCAGGTCCCACAGAAGCTGTATTCTTGGCCTTGGACAGTGCTGTTTTAACCTGTGCAGCAGTAATACTGGGTGCCTGGCAATCTATTGGTATTGTGATTGGTCCTTTGGTGGGGGAGAGAGGGGTAAAGTTAGCACTGAATCTGCTGGCCAGTATATTGGCAATATCTGTTGGCTCGGTATAGGAGGTACCATTGTTTAGTAGCTCAGAGAAAATCTGGGTATTGCCGTGGAGATTCTTTACATAACCATAGAAGGCCTTATGGCTGTCTTTATTATCTGCTGCAATTCTGCTTTCATAGCTAGCTTTAGAGGATTTGATGAGGGATCTCAACTTTTTGTTGAGGCTGATAAGGGAGTTTTTCCAGTCTTGGGACTTCACCTTATTCCGCATCAGTTTCTTCCTTCTGTTGTAGAGTTTATTTATGGCAGGGGACCACCAGATTGGCTTCCTTTGTTTGTAGGAGAGCATCTTGGTTCTATTGGGTATGGTGAGATCCATGCATTTGTGTACATGTTCGTACAGTGCATTGGTGTATGATTCAACCATCATGCAATTTTTCTCCATTTGCACGGGTGCCGTGAAGTTAGCCACCTCTGTTTTTAGGAGCCTAAAGTGAGCTTTGGAGATGTTTTCATGGTGGATACCTTTGCAGCAGGTGTGGGTAAGATTTGGATTTCCATGGTGATTAGTTTGTGGTAGGATCTAACCAGGGAGGAATTGTCTATCGGTGTAGAGCAATGGTCACCCATGTTAGTAATTACCAGGTTAAAGATATTGCTACCTCTAGTGGGGGTAAGAACGAGCTGGTCCAGGGCATTGGAATTAATGAATTCCAGGAGACTTTGTGCACTTGTATTGGTACATGAGTAGTTTTCCCAGTTAATGGAGGTGTAGTTGAAGTCACCCAGTATGAGGGTGTTAGGTTGGACCCTAATCTTCTCCAGGGTGCTTAGGAATGTGGAGTGTGAGTCTTGGGACATGGTTGGGGATCTATAGCAGGCTATGACCTGAATTGCTGTCTTACCCAATGTTAGCTGCACCTGAAGTATCTCTGATGTGTCATGTTGGGCTACCAGTCTGGAAGTGTGCGCATCCTTTATGAATATGGAAACACCACTGTCTTTGGAGCTTCAGTCCAAGTTCTGGGGAAGAAAGGTGTGGAATGAGTTATAGCCTGGACGTGCAGGGGTGCTTTCTGCTGGTTTGAACCAGGTCTCTGTTACAGCACAATTGTGGATTTTTTTTTCCATTTTAAGGAGTGCTTTGAGCCAGTGCATTTTGAGATTTAGACTTCTAGCATTGAGCAGCATGACCCTAAGATTGCATTTGTTTGTAGCTGTTACAGTGGTAATTTCATTTTCGGAAAACCATCTAAAAAGGCACTATATTGGTGGCAAGAGCCTTGGCCAAAGATGCAGGTCATCTCTGGCAAAGCATCGAGGTCTGTCCATCATGTCATCCCAAGCAGACAGATACTAGATCCCCTTAGAATGACACCAGAAACTTAACCAATTGTTGAAATCAATCATTTTCTCCTTGTACTGTGGTATCATTCTGGATGATGGTAGGAGGCTGCTTGAGGCTAGGGTCATACCAGCCTGTGAGGCTAGGGTCCTACCCGCCTGTGAGGCTAGGGTTATACCTACCTGTGAGGCTAGGGTCATACCCGCCTGTGAGGCTAGGGTCCTACCCACCTGTGAGGCTAGGGTCATACCCACCTGTGAGGCTAGGGTCCTACCTGCCTGTGAGGCTAGGGTCATACCCGCCTAGGCTACAAAATCCAAGATCTCCTCCATGTCTCTTTTCATGTAGTCCAGGAAGGTACATCTCAGATCATTCACTCCCACATGTACAAAGTGGGTGTGACTGACTATCCCTTCTGTTGAACATGCTCCCCATCCATGTGAAACTGTGTACAATGAGGGTGTGACTGACTATCCCTTCTCTGGAACAGGCTCCCCATCCCTTCTCTGGAGCAGGCTCCCCATCCATGTGATGCAGAGTTCCTTCCTGACACAGTTCAAGTGTAACTTAAACAATTGGATGGGAAACAGGAAATCCATCCCTGGCTTGACACCTATGTCTCTAATGGACACAGGCAACCTGTAAATGGTTCCTATCCCATGCTCCTGATTACCCTTATCAAGGGTATGGGAACTTGTCAGAGATTTGGGATGCATGGCTAAGCTTAAAAGGTCCTTGTGGTCATTAGCCTAGTAAACACCTATGGACCTATGACCTATGAACCTATGAACCCTTGTGCAGAAGAGTAATTACATTGATGAGTAATTTTAAAGTGTTCTTGTGCTATGGAGACTTATTTGGCAAAGTGCAGTTATTTCAAAGAGTCTGTTGTGCTATTGGGCATAATTACAAGTTCTGGCATATATTTATGTTTGTATGTTCATCCATAATTCCAAGCACCTTCACTACTGTGTGTTGATATGCCAGATGTATTTTGCAGACCCAGCCAACTTGTGTTTGATCATGATATTGCAGATAACTGGAGAGTATCTGAGCAGGAATATGATATTTTCATACAAGCAGTTTTCTCTGACAAAGATGCATGTACAAGGGCACTAATTTTGCTTAACTTAGCAGGGTCAGATGCCACTGAAAGAGAGTGTTAATTTGTTTATGCACCAGCAATATATGCAAGAAAAGGGGAAACTGCCATATTGTTGCACCGACTAAATCAAAAGAGGACCCTGAGTGCTTGAAAAGTAAATTTAGAAAAATGTGCAACCCTAAGACAAATCTTACATTAGAAAAGCACCTATTTTATACAACAGACCAAAAGCCAGGTGAAACTTTTGCAGCTTATACTTTATCACCGAAGAAATAAAGCTAAAATGTGCAGCTTTGGTGATTTGAAAGATGAGTTAATAAAAGACAGGCTTGTGTGTGATGATAATAGTGCTGCAGTGAAAAAGATTTTGCTTCGTGACAGTGATTTAACATTGAGCAAAGCCATAGAAATTTGTCAAATCCATGAACTCACAGAAAGGCACACCAGTATGCTTGCAAGTGATAAGAGCTTGGTTTCAGCAGCCTCTAGAGCAAGCATAGACAGCATGCAGCACGTGGCAAGTAGAAGCAGGCCTGAGCACATGGCAGCTCCAGCCCCTGCGGGATTCCCTGGGAGGACCCATAACTTTTTAGCAAGTTCTAACACTAGCTCAGTAAAAAAGACATGCTCAGTGCAGTATAAGGGTGAGTCACCAAAACTCATGTCAAGCCTTATTGTTAACTGTCATAATTGTGGTGCCAATCATGAGTCTAAAAGAGAGAAGTGCTTAGCATTTGGTCTGCCATTCCACAAGTGTAAAAAATGGAACCACTTTTAAAAGTTTTGTCAATCAAACAAGCCTCATTCAAGTATTAAGAAAGGTCACTCAGAAAAGTAAGTTGATCATGTGGAAAGCTGCAACCCTACTTTTTATTTAGATGGTGTATCAGTGGTCGGTGAAAAGGTTAATGCGGTAGATTTGTTGGCAAAGAACAATGTGTCTTGTACTGTCCTGATCAATGGTAAAACCAAAGAGCTCAAAGCAGACATTGGTTCAAAGTGTAATCTAATGTCAGCTGAAACATTTGCTAGAGTGAGAGCTGGTGAGCAACTTAATTTGGCTAATTGTGCAAAGCCTGTTGCTTATGGAGGTGAAGAGATTCAAATCGATGGCTCAGTATTGCTTTCGTGCTATTCGTCCGGGAACAGTTACAGCTTGCAATTTTATGTAGTCAGAAGACCTGTGCAGCTATTATTATGTCTCAGAGACTGTTTGAGAATGAAACTCCTTTCTTTTACCAAAGAAGTCCATCATGTAAGCACATGTCCCAGTTCCAGCTTCAGAATGATATTTTTTCAGAGTATGCTGGTGTTTTCAAGGACAAGCTAGACAAACTTTCTGTTGTGTACTCATGAAAGTAGACCCACAGGTCAGTCCAGTGGTCAGACTAGCAAGAAGAGTTTCAACAGCTATGCAGGACAAGGTCAAGGTCCAGTTGGACAAGATGGTACAGCAAGGTGTGATTTGTCCAGTCACAGAACCAAATGAGTGGGTGTCTCAATAGCTGGTAGCTGCTCATAAAAAAAAGCTTGGGTGAAATCAGAATATGCATTGAACCAAGAGACTTGAACAAAGCATTAAAAAGACCTAATCATCCTATGCGTACAGTCAAAGAGGTTGTCACCCTCATGCCAAATGCCGCTGTTTTTTTCTGTCTTGGATACAAAGAGTTCATTTTGGCAAATAATGCTTGATCGCAAATCTTCACTACTGACTACATTCAGCACACCATTTGGTAGATGCAGATTTCTCAGGATGCCTTTTGGAATAAATTCTGCCAGTGAGGTCTTTCAGTGTGCAATGGAGCAAGTTTTTGGGGTTATCTGTATGCTTTGATGGTTGATTATTTACTGGTTGGAGGTAATGGAGAAGCAGAGCTTGGCAGAAACCTCAGGAAAGTTCTGGGCAGAGCATGTGAAGTGAACTTGAAGCTTAATCCTCTGAAGTGCAAATTCAGGCTACCAGAAGTCACTTACATATGTAATTTATTTACCAGTACAGGCTTACAACCAGACCCTTTCTAACATCAGCCATTCTTGAGATGCCGTCTCCAATGTCCAAGCCCTATAGCATTTTCTTGGTATGGTTAACTATGTGGGCAAATTTATCCCTGACATTAGTGAATTATCAGTGCCTTTAAGAGAGCTGACACACAATGTTTCCTGGTCATGGTTAGAACAACACCAGAGAGCATTTGATAACCTCAAACAGCAAATTACTAACCATCTACATTGAGATACTGTGATGTCCACAAACCAGTAATTCTTTCCTGTGATGCTTCAAAGTTCAGTCTTGGTGCAGTTATTCTTCAAGAGGGCAGACCTGTTGCCTATTCATCTAGAACTCTTACCCACACTAAAATCCAGTATACTTAAACTGAGAAGGAACTTTTGGCAATTGTGTTCGCATGTCCGAAGTTCCATGATTATATTTATGGCCGAGCTATCCAAATCGAAACTGATCATCAACTTCTAGTCACTATTTTAAAGAAGCCTATGCATACAGCTCCAGCAAGGTTACAAAGATTGATACTCAGATTACAAAAGTACAACTTTAAAATGGTCTATACAAAATGCAAACTTTTTTATCTGGCTGATACCTTATCCAGATCACCCAGAAATACTACAGAACAGCTTGATGCAGAGAATTTTGACTTTGATGTCATGGAAGTGCATAGTTTTTCTACCACGAGACTTGATGAGCTGAGAGATCATACAAAGACTGTTCTAATTTTTTCAGAAGCTCAACCACTTCATAAATGTTGGATGGCCTTCAAAACAATCTTGTGTACCGCCAGAAGTGCAACCTCATTTTCCATACAGAGATGAGATGCTGATGGAAGACGGAATCATTTCCACAAAGGTCATACATTTATTGTCCCTGCTTCCTAACAACATGAATACATTCAGATTTTGCATCATGGCCACCCAGGTTCTGAAGCTACCAAAAGAACGGTAACAGGCCTAGTATTTTGGCCTTCTCTGTCGAAAGACATCGATAAAATGCTTTCATCTTGTTCAGCATGCAATAGTGCCAAACCGGATTTGCAAAAAGTGCCACTTCAGCTAAGCCAGATTCCTGAACTACCTTGGTCAATAGTAGCCACTGACATATCTGAGCGGAACAATCCCCATTACTTAGTGTTGGTAAACTCTAATTCAAACTGGTTTGAAATCGATTTGCTACCTAACCTAAAGTCCAGTGCTCTTATCATTTATTTATTTATTTATCATTCGTTAACTGGGACAGTCTGACTTACAATGAATCCAATTTTCAGTGGAGGCCCGGGGAGAAATGCTCCAGACTCATGTCTTTATAATGTGGGATGAAATTGGAGCACCCAGAATGCAGGGAGGACATGCAGACTCCACACAAAAGGCACTCCAGCCAAAAATCAAACCAGAGAACCTCTTGCTGTGAGCTGAGAATACTAACACTGCACCACTGCATTATCTAATACAGCACTGCACTGTCCATTTAGTCCAGCATCGTATTACTAAGTCAAAACATTTCTCAGTCCATTGTAGTCCACATAAAGTTATTTCTGACAACGGTACCCAGTTTACCAGTTAATTGTTCCAGAAATTTGCAAAAGAGTGGGACTTCATCCATGTTACTAGGAGTCTGGAATACCCACAGTCAAACGGCCTTGCTGAACATGCAGTACAGAGTGCAAAGCAATTACTAGAGAGGTCAAAGTGTGACAATACTGATATCTTCTTGAATTTACTTAATCTCCGAAATATACCCCATGATAACTTACCTGATGTGCTGCTCAGTGATTTCTACCTAGGAAAACCAGCACAACCTTGCCTATCAGTTGTAGTTTGTTGGTGCATAATACTAAAAACACCAGAGCAATCAAAGCCCAGCTCTTTAAGAAGCATTCCTTTCAGAAGTCCAGTTATGATAAAAATGAGCAGATTTCTTCATCAGTGGCAAGAAAAAGATAGAGTGAGGATGCAAATGACTAAAAGGTTTGATTGAATTGATCAAGTGAGAGGCATATGTGCCAAGCCGCGATCCTGCGTAGTGGAATGTGAGGGTATAGAATACAGAAGAAACTGCAGGCCTCTTCTTCCTGTGTCTGAAACGATATTGCTGTTATACAGACTCTAGATCTCAGAGCAACCGTGACAATGTTCATACTGATAAACAGGTCTCAGTATCTATTCCCGTTCCTGATGATGTCTCACATGTTCCCAAAGTTGAACATTCTTTGAAGACAGTCTCCCGTTGCTAAATCCAGTTCTGCTCTTATGTTAAATGATCAGGTCGTATTTCTAGACCTAGTGTAAAATACACAGCAACCCGGGTATGCTTGTTTTATATGTGTCTAATTCTGTATAATTGTCAAAAGATCATTTCTGTATAATCGCATGTCATTGAATACTGTCATTTAGTATATGATCTATTTCTGAAAGAGGGAGGATGTAGGACAGAGCGTGTGAATATACCTTTAAGAAACATTTCCAGATGTAGCACATGTATATAAACAGTGAGCACGTGCAGGCAGCAGTGCCATTTTGAGAGAACAGCCAGAGTGTTAGCATGTATAAGTGTGGCAGTCAGTCTGTTTATAAATTTATTTAAGTTTAAGTTACAAAGACTCATTCCTGATGTGTTTGTGTGTAATAAAGCTGCTTGAACTGAACCCACAACCGTTCGTCTGTTTTGTCCTAACCGGACAAGTGACAATATGCATATGTAGCAAAAAAGAAGAGAGAAGACATTTTTAGAAATATTATCTAATACGTAGCAGTTAATATGGAGAATATTGTGGCAGGGGATTTTAATTGCAAATTAAGACAACGGAAAAAGAAGTCATATGTTAAACTACTATGGTTACTACGGGACATTATAAAATAAGGACAGTTAAGAATTTGGAATTTAAAGACTTGGACATATAAAAGAGGAGATGTAAGAACAGAAATAGATTATTTTTTATTGTCATAAAGTTTATCAGTAGTAAAGCAAGGAGTGCTAATAATGGGATTTTCAGACCAAAGGGCAATTTGGATTTTGATAAAAGGATATCCTGAGTATATAAAAATAGGGAAAGTGTAAAAGGGTAAACAATGTGAAATGGGATGCTATGGGGAAAGAAGATCTTATGAAATTATATCATGATCACGTGAAGATGAGGGAATTTACAAAGACTGGTCTGAGTGGTGGTTAAGTTTTAAAGTGAAATATAAAAAGAGTTATGTGATATGGGAAAAAGAAAAAACATATATATATATATATATATATATATATATATATATATATATATATATATATAAAAGTATCAGAAGTTACGTGATGAGACTATTGATTGTTTACAAAATAATAATAAACATTTCTTTATTAAGAAGCAGGAATTATATGAGTTAAATAAGAAAAAAAAATAACATTTATTATATAAACAAATACATTTTGTGCATGGAAAAAAGAAGAAATTGCATCATACTTAAGTGATATAATTAAAGAGAGTAATAGTGTTATGAGAGAAATGAAGGATTCTTCAGGTCAAAGTCAAGGTAAACTTTATTGTCATTTAGATCTGTATATAGTGCAGCTAAACAAAATTACATTGCTTCGTTCCCAGTCCAAGAAACATACATACATGCAGTTAATATTTAATAATACTGGAACAGACACTTACAGATATTACATTCATAAAATGTGCCATTTAGGGTATTGGACAAGTATATATTGCACAAACTTAAATTTTCACATTAACAGGTACATGTTAAGCAAAAATATCACATAGAGTATTGCACATTCAAGTTTCAAGACAGACGCAAATTTGGATATTGCACTAAAGTATGCTGATAGCAGTAGTGATATTACAGTAAATGGACATGACAGTGTGTCATTTTACATGATTTAGTCAAGAGACAATTCAGTTAATTCACTTAATTAGTTGAAAGAGCAGAATGGCTTCTGGCTTGCCTGTTGTCAGAGTTCAGCAATCTGGGGGATGAGGGGAAAAGCTTCTATTCAGCCTGGAAGTCTTACAGCGCATGCTGCGGTAATGTCTACCCAAGGAAAGGCGAGAGAAGACAAGCAGGGAGAGTATGGTCAGTTATTATCTGTCTAGCTCTTCCAATACATCACGTTTCACGTAACTTATCCAAGGATGCCAGTGGAGAGCCAAAGATTCTTTCTGCTGCTTTTACTACTCTCCGGAGAGCCTTGCATTCTGAGGCATTGCAGTTCCTGTAGCTTACAATGATGTTGTTTGTCAGTACGCTCTTGATGGTTCCACTACAGAAAGTTTTGAGGATGGACTGTGACAGGTTTGCTTTCCTTAGTTTCTGTAGGAAGTGCAAATATTGCTGCACATTTTTGACAGTGTGGTTGGTGTGGACTGACCAAGACAGGGCCTCTCGTATGTGTATATCCAAGAATTTAGTGCTCTTGACTCTTTCTACTGCTACTCCCTTGATTTTCAGAGGTTGATGTGCTCCCTGAGACCTCCTACAGTCCATAATCAGTTCCTTGGTCTTGCTGACGTTCAATACCAGATTGTTGCTGTCACACCAGTGAGGCAGATGTTCCACTTCACTCCTATATGTTGTTGCCACGCCATTCCTGACAAGATCTACGATTGTGGTGTTATCTGCAAACTTGATAATCTGGTTAGATTCCTATCTGGCTGCACAGTCATGTGTAATCAAGGTGACTAGTAGAGGACTCAGGACACAGCCCTGTGGTATGCCTGTGTTCACAGATATGCTTTTAGAGCTATTATTTCCCACACATATCTTCTGGGGTCTGTCTGTGAGAAAGTCTAGTATTCAATTGCACAATGGGGTGTTGATGCCCAGTTGGATTAGTTTCATCACTAGGTTTTGGGGGATAACAGTATTAAAGGCAGATCTGAAGTTGATGAATAACATCCTGACATAACAGTCCTTATTTTCCAAGTGAGTCAAGGTTTTGGGAAGTGCTAAATAGATGGCATTTGCTGTGCAGCGGTTTGACCTGTAGGCAGAGATGGCATCTACTGTGCAGCTATTTGACCTGTAGGCAGAAATGGCATCTGCTGTGCAGTGGTTTAACTTGTAGGCAGAGATGGCATCTGCTGTGTAATGGTTTGACCTGTAGGCAGAGATGGCATCTGCTGTACATTGGTTTGACCTGTAGGCGGAGATGGCATCTGCTGTGCAGTGGTTTGACCTGTAGGCAGAGGTGACATCTGCCATGCAGCGGTTTGACCTGTAGGCAGAGATGGCATCTGCTGTGCAGCGGTTTGACCTATAGGCAGAGATGGCATCTGCTGTGCAGCGGTTTGACCTGTAGGCAGAGATGGTGTCTGCTGTGCAGCGGTTTGACCTGTAGGCAGAGATGGCATCTGCCGTGCAGCAGTTTGACCTGCAGGCAAACTGCAATGTATCTAGTGTTGCAGGTATGCTTGCTGAGATGTGGTCCTTGATCAGCCACTCAAAGCACTTCATTTCTATTGATGTTAGAGCAACTGGGCAATAATCATTCAGACTTGCTAGATGTGGTTTCTTGGGTAAGGGAATTATAGTCATGTTCTAAAAGTATCTTGTTGCAATGGCTAATCGCAGTGATGGAGTGAAACTGTCTGTGAGTAACGATGCCAGCTGTGCAGCACAGGCCCTGAGAACCCTGCCCACAATGTTATCCGGACCAGCTGCCTTCCTTGGGTTAACTCGTCTCAAAGTTTTCAGGACATCAGCTGTGCTGAGGTATAGCACTTCCTCATCCTGACCAACAGGTAGGTTATTTGCCATGGTTTTGCTGTACAGTATATAATACACATGAGAAAATTATGAAGATAGTTAAAGACGATAGTAAGACTTTACTTAAAGAGCAGCGAATAAAGACAGGGAAGAATGGAAGGTACATGCATTTTCTAATAAAGACAATAAATATTTGGAAAAAGAAATAACAACACATGAATTAGAAAAGATGCTAAAAATAGTGAATTTAGATTTGACAGCAGGACCAGACAGAATAGAATATAATATGTGCAAAAATATGACTGTACAGCAAAAAATGATTTGTAATATTATTAAATATCAGAAATTATAAACTTTTTAAGAAAATTTTGCAAAAAAGTGCGGAGGAGAAAGTGGGTAAAAGTGTAAATCAATATGTATTTGGTCTAAAAGGGAAAAGGGCTCAAGATCTGCTATTAATAATTCATAGGTTCATAGGTTCATACTAGGCTATCTGCCCTAGGGCATTTATAAGCCTAGCCAGAATGTATTTGGCTTTTGCCACCCATTTTAAATTTATTTTGCTATGCCCTTTTTCGAGGTTAGTATACTGTGCCTCTGTCTAACAGTGACACAGAAGTGATACCCGGGGTAAACCTATGATCTCCCATCCACTCATTAAGATTCCTCTTGTAGAGAGTCAATGAGGGACTCTGCCTAACCTGGACTGGGATTTCATTCCAGAGTGAAGGGAGCCTCTGGGTTATGAATCTGTCCCTCCAGCATGTCCTATTTATTTCAGTGCTGAGGTTCAAGTCTCTCGAGCACGTAGCTCAATGGGATTTGGATTTTCTGAGGTGCAGCATGTCCATTAATTCTAGGTTGGACATGGCTTTATACGTTGAGCACAGATCGCCTCTGAGCAGGCGGTATGCCACTGAGTAGAGCTGGAGTTTCTTTAACCGGGCAGCATATGGCATCTGTTTGAGCCCTTTGATCCTCTTGGTAAGGTACTTTTGGGGTCTTTCCAGTTGCTGCATGTGTCTGGTAAGGTACATCCCAAAAGGGGCATTGTACTCAATTATGGGCCTGATGAGGGATGAGTAAAGAGGCACAATGACCTCCCCTGATCTAGATGTGAATCCCTTCATGATTAGGTGGGCTATATAAAATGTTTTTCTAACCACTTTGGCCACGTGGTTGTCAAATGAGAGATTGCTATCAACTTGGGTCCCCAGGTCCCTAATTACTTCTTCTGTACTTAATGGATTACCACCTATGTGGTAATTTGTGGGCACTTTGTTTTTGCCAAAGGGGATGACTATACACTTTTTGGCGTTTAGCTTGAGGCCATGGCTCTGGCACCAGTTGTCTGTTTCTATGAGGCCCTTTTGGAGGATGCTTGTGTCGGTTGGAGAGTCGATTATGGCGCCCAGTTTGCAGTCATCTGCGAACTTGGTCAGCCACAGTCCTTCCGTGTTGACCTGTACTCCAAGAAATATATACCGAGCAAGAGAGGTCCCAGGACTGAGCCTTGTGGGACGCTACTTGTAACTGGTTTGGAGTCTGACATGGCTCCAGCAATTCTAACCATGTGGGTTCTGCCCTTGAGCCAGTTTGCAACCCATCTAGTGACATAGGGGTTTATATTTAAGCTGGTGAGCTTATCTATAATGCCCGAGTGGGATATTGTATCAAAGGCTTTTGCGCGGTTCAGGTAGGCTGTGTGGACCACCTTCCCCTCGTCAATGGCCTTGGTGACTGTTTCAAAGAAATCAACCAGGTTTAAGAGGCAGGATCTGCCCTTAACATAGCCAAACTGGGCAGGATCCAGTGTCTGTAGCTCCCCAATATCTTTATTTATGAGGTCCATGATGATCTTTTCCATAGCTTTGCAGACCAAGCTAGTCAGGCTTATGGGGCGATAGTTTCCAGGATCCGTTGAGGCACCACCTTTGTGGAGAGGGACCACTGTTGCTGTACGCCACTCTTTGGGTACATATCCTGTAGTAAGGCTGAGATTGAACAGTAGTTTTATGTTTGGGTTTAGCTCTTCTTGGAGTTCATGTAGGACGCAGCCCGGGACACTGTCTGGTCCCATTGATGCTGTGTTTTTTGCTTTGGATAGGGCGGCTCTTGCCTGAACATCTGAGATGTCAGGAGGGGCAGCACTCTGCTAGGATAGATATTTGCCCTTTTGGTGGGGGGGGGGTTTGCACTGAACCTGTCAGCTAGGATGTTGGCAATGTCTGTGGGTTCGGTGTATTTTTTGTCATTTTGGACTAATTCTGAGCATATCTGGGAATTCCCATCCAGGTTCCTAACATAACTAAAGAAAGACTTGTGATTATCCTTAGTGTCCTGTGCAATTTTTTTCTCGAAGCTGGCCTTAGACGATTTTATGAGTGCCCGTAGTTTTTTGCTAATACTGATCAGAGATGCCTTCCCTTTTCGGGATTTTGCTCTATCATGTAGTAGCTTCCTCCTTCTATTGTATAGTTTGTTTATGGCTGGAGTCTACCAGACAGGATGTCTGCCTTTGGAGGATTGGGTCTTGGTTTTATTTGAGATTGCATGATCCATGCATTCCTGAAGGTGTTCATAGAATGCGTTTATAAAGGATTCTGCGGTCTGAGCCATATTTTCCACAGGCCCGGGGGCTTTGAAGGATTCCACCTTGGTTTTGAGGAGTGTGAAATTTGCTTTAGAGAAGTTTTTCACTGTGGTTTTCTAGGCAGGGGATGGGGTCGGGATGTGAATATCCAGTGAGATTAGTTTATGATCGGATCTTACCATTGAGGGATACACTTCTGATCTGGAGCATAGAGTCCCCATGTTGGTGATGATCAGGTCCAGTATGTTTTCCCCTCTTGTGGGAGTGGTAACAAGTTGTTCCATAGCATTTGAGTTTATGAATTCTAGGAACCTTTGGGTTAGGGTGTTGGAGCTAGAGTAATGCTCCCAGTCTATGTTTGGGTAATTGAAGTTGCCCAATATAATGGTGTTTGGAGAGACCTTCATATTTTCCAGCATTCTCAGGAAGGCTGAGTGGGGTTCCTGGGTTTGTGAGGGTGGTCTGTAGCAGGCTATAAACTGGAAGGCAGTTTTACCCACTGTTAGTTGCACATGGATAGTCTCTGATGCTTCGTGCTGTGCCACCAACCTGGAGGTGTGGGTATCTTTGAGGAATATTGATATTCCCCCTCCTTTTGTGGTTCGGTCCAAGTTTTGTGGCCAAAAAGCATGGTATGAGGTATAACCTGGTAGTGCTAGAGTGATCTCTGGAGCCTTGAAACAGGTTTCTGTTACTGCACAGATATCGATGTTCTCCATTCTAAGGAGAGTTTCGAGTGTGTGCATCTTGAGGTTTAGACTTCTGGCGTTGAGTAGCATTACTCGTAGTTTCTTATCCCTTGTGATACCTATGGAGGTGGGTTTGTCTTTTGAGCCTTGCCTAAAAAAGGCACTATGGGGGTAGCAAGAGCCTTTGCCAATATCCAAAAGCCCAGGGGTGACAGGTGCAAGCCATCCCTAGCAAAGCATCGTGTCTTGTCGAGCATGTTATCCCAGGCTGACAGGCATTGAATCCCCTTTGAATGACACCAATACTTAAGCCAATTGTTGAAATTGATCACCTTGTCTTCATATTGTGGCATCATTCTTGGTGAGGGAAAGATGCTACTCAAGGTCAGGGTCATACCAGCCTGGAATACATGCTCAGAGAGCTCCTCTATGTCTCTTTTCATGTAGTCCAGGGAGGTACATCTCAGGTCATTCATACCAGCATGGACAATGACTGAGTTATATTTGTACTTGCCTTGGAGTGACCTGAATGCTTGTGTTATGTGGCGGATCCTAGTGCCCGACAGGCAGCTCACCATGACTTTCTCCTTATTCAGCCTGGTGAGCAGGTTGTCAGTGTGCCTGACGATAGAGTCACATATTACAAGTGTATCAGGTGTGTTGTTTAGCCTTAAGGGCTGTGACTCTTTGGCACACTGGCTTTGTGAGCTATGTGTTGCACGTGTTTTGTTTTGGGGTAGCGGTTGCTTGGGTGTCTGCTTTGGAGGTCTCTGCTACTTAGGCAGACTTTTATTTAGAGCCTCCGAGTATGTTTTTGTGTGTTTATGTGTTTGGTTTGCTGTCGTGGTAGGTCTATGTGAGACTGGAATTGTAGTGAGTGTAGTTTCCTTCTCCTCCTGAATGGTTATGCCAGTACTGAGCTGAGAGAGCTTAGCCTCCAGTTTGACTATATGGTTGCATCTCTCACATGTGTTGGAATTTGTTGGGAGGAGGAGAGGGTTGTCTGTGTACATGAGGCAGTTGTAACATTGCCTCAAGATTCCCAGATTCACCAGCTGGACCAGAGAGGAGATTGACAACTGACCTTTGGACATGCTAGAATAGTATTGGGAATTCCTTTATAATTGAAAAAAAGGGCCAATGGGGAACAGGGTACTCAAGGGGAGTTTGTGAGGGTGTAGTGCTTTTTATTTTTTTGTGCTGACTTAGTGAGCAAGTGCCAGGTAACTTAAATGCAAAAACGACAAACAGTAACTTTCTTCAAGTGAAACAAGGAAAGTACAGTAAGCAATGCAGATATCACTAGGGATCCACATAAGTGCTGAAAAGCTGCATTTTAGGTGGAATTAGCTTTTCAGGGAAATAACAAGCAAACAAACAACAAGCATACAAACAAAACTAGATTCAGCAGGCCTGGATCTAGTTTATGCTACAGCAAACAAGGTGTACCAATTTCAGTAAGAAACAGTTCAAATATGCAGGCACTATAAGTCTTTAACCAGAAATTCCCAGCTCAGAAGGGCAGAGTCCAGCCTCTCCTCCCACAAGAGTGCAGACCATGAACCTTCTTAATGTAAAATAACTGACCTGAAGCCCAAGTGCTTAAACCAGAACTAATACACTTTTAGAATAACAGACACTGAGCCCTCAATCAGCAGTTCCCAACTTAAAAGGATGTAAGCTACCTGTCCTGCCACCACAGTGCAGGCCACAAACCTTCCTAATGTAAAACAACTGGTCTGAAGCCCAGGTGCTTAATCCAAAAGACTTAGAATGATAGCTACACTTTAATCAAGTTACTACCAAGCAGTAATAAATACAATTGAATACTTTAAAGAATGCCTGGATTAGTGCTCAAGTTATACAAACAAAGCTAGATTCAGCAGGCCTGGATCTAGTCTATGCTACAGCAAACAAGGTGTACCAATTTCAGTAAGAAGCAGTTCAAATATGCAGGCACTATAAGCCTTTAACCAGAAATAACCAGCTCAGAAAGGCAGAGTCCAGCCTCTCCTCCCACAAGAGTGCAGACCACGAATCCTCTTAATGTAAAATAACTGGCCTGAAGTCCAAGTGCTTAAACCAGAATTAATACACTTTTAGAATAACAGACACTGAGCCCTCAATCAGCAGTTCCCAACTTAGAAGGATGTAAGCTACCTGTCCTGCCACAACAGTGCAGACCACAAACCTTCTTAATGTAAAACAACTGGTCTGAAGCGCTTAAACTAAAAGGCTTAGAATGAGTTACACCAAGCAGTAATAAATACAATTGAGTACTTTTAAGATGACACAAAAGCAAAATAAAGTAGGAAGAAACACAAATACAGTAAAAGCAGATAAAGTTTGAGAGAAAGGAAAGAGAGAAAGGAGTAGCAGAAACTAAGCTGATTGGCCTTCTCAAATGTTCTCCCTGTACTGGGTAGAATGAGGTAATGACACTAGACTGGGAGGAGGGTCCCAGATCAAATTTACACTAGGGGCGGGCAACTGCAAAGCCACCAACTATAAAAACACTATACCAACAGGGAGGGAGGGTGGAAAACAAACTGCAGAAATGTTTCTCACAGCTGAAAAGCAGCAGTGAGCCTTTAAATGAAAGTTTTAAACAGCTAAAGGAGCCTCTAGAAAAATAGTTTAACTGCAACAAGTTATCAGAAACAAACAACCCAACAGATGCTTAATAAAAGTGGACAATTTCCAGTTAATACATCACACACAGTGAAACTAGCTAGAAAAATACACAGTACACAAAGTGCTATAAATAACAAAGAAATAAAGAACAAAATAAACAAAAAACAGGATACTTAATGTTATATATTATAGCTCTGAGTTTCCTCAGTGTCTTTCCTTCGATCAGCTCAGTGTGAAAAAAAAATTCTACTTTTAAAATATAGCAAACAGTTGCTATGGTTTATATCCTGCCTGCTTAGAGTGCTGCGGTGCCCAGGTTTTAGTGAAAAAAAAACAGGTTTTCTTCTTTTTTATTTTTAAACTGTAGCAAAGTGCTTGCTACAATGTTCCTACAGTTTAGATCGTACAGCAGTACTAGAGTGCTTAGGTTTTATAGCAAATGCAATACCAGCTTTTAAAAGCTCCTATTGAATTAAAGAGAGATCTGGATCGGCTGATTGAGGTCCCCCAACACTTTCCACTTGGGGTAGCTACTCCTCTAAACCCACTCTAGCTACCCTATTGTGTTTGAGACACGGATGCCAAACAATTCACCTCAAAAGCAAAACTAGAGAGGCGAATCTTAGTATCCATATTAGGAACACATAATAGCTCATTACAATCTCAGAAATGATCACATGTTTCTGAAGTACATGGAGATTTATCTGCTCCATGTACTACAAATTAGTCAATGTAAGATTAAAAAATATGTTGAGCTGGCTTAGTGGGAAAGTAGATGATTGATGTCCTTACACACTCTTTGTGTAAGGGAAGCAGGAGTAATCAAAATAGTTGGTGTACTTCAGCAGACAGCAGCCAGAAGCAAGTGCCTCAGTATAAAATGGACACTGTCAGTACCTCACTGCAAAATGCTGACCTCTGTACCTCAATAAAGGCCATACATGGTTTCAACCTATAAGATACATCTTTCTATAAGAATACAATTAAGGCCATTAAGTGACAATGATGCCTTACTTTTTCTTTATATGAGCTACAATTATCTACACAACTCTGTCTGGCCTAACTTAATAGCAGTTTGTTATCTGATAACATTCAAGACAGGTACTCGGTCAGTCCTCCTCCTGCAAATGTCAGGCATCTACAACAGGGCTTGTATAGGCCACAGGTTCTTGTATCAGCTCACAAAGAAACAGATGCAGAGTAAACCTCAAGGGAAGTGACACCATACCTTTTCCAATGCACAATATGTGATCCAGACCCCTGCTTGGAGCATAGACTTAGTAAATTTACCATAAACAGATGCAGAGTAAACCTCAAGGGAAGTGACACCATACCTTTTCCAACCCACAATATGTGATGCAGACCCCTGCTTGGAGCATAGACATAGTAAATTTACCAGAATGATCTTTTCCAGCATTGCAGTGTGTGCCCTACATTTAAAAAGCCATGCGCTCACATACATTAAGGATTTTTATACGGTAGTATGTCCAGCTGTGCTCATGCATGTTGGCCTGATGGGCATAAGGAATACGTTGGCCTTATGGTATCCATGCTGCTCCATTCTTAGGGTCGAAGGTTCATAAGTGTGTACTAGGCTAATGATCCTGGAGCCTTTACAAGCCTAGCCATAGGATTACCCTGGCATCATGCCACCTGATCTTAGTTTCCAGTGCCTCTGTTGAGTAGAGCCACTGGGGTGACCCCCATGGTGAATTTTCTATTTCCCATCTACTCATCAAGATTTCTCTTGAAGAGGCACAGCAAGGTGCTCTGCTTGACATGTATGGGAAGTCTGTTCCAGAGCATGGGCAGTCTCTGGGTAAGGAAGCTGTCCCTCCAGCAAGTTCTGTTGATTGTGGTAATGAGGTTGAGGTCTCTGGAATGTGTGGTGAGGAGGGATTTGGATTTCTTTAGATGTAGCATTTCTAATAGAGCCTATACCTATGTACTATTTAATCACACATATCAGATTAAAACAGTATATTACCCTCCACAGATTTGATCCCAATATTTCCCCTTATTACTATAACTACTGCCATCCACTGTGGCAGTTTCATTTGGATGTGCTGACTGGACACGACTCTGGGTGGAATGGCCACGTTCATTAGCAACACAGTCACTAAAATAAATCAGACAGCAGCATTAAAATTCAGAGGTAGAGCCATTTGCTCCCCCACCCCAAACACACACACAAGGTTACTGAATAGCCGTTTTAACAATTATTCAGGCAGGGGATGTCAAAGTCCAACAAGACTGGACCTGTTGATTGCATGTTGCCCCTAGCATTACATTTTAGCACATTGAATTAAATACAGTTCATATACAAAATATCACTCATACAAATAGAATAAATTAACAAAACATTACACAACAATGCAGTGTAATTTGTGCTAATCTCCAGTTAAGTCCACTCAAGTCCCCCCCATACAGGGGGAGCTCACTGTATGGAAATATACTTATTGTGCCGTATACTTATACTTATATATAGTGTGCATATACTTATGTACGGACTCCAGTCTTCAAACAGATCAATAGGGATACTTTTATATATTACACATTGTGTAAAAACACTACATTTTCAAATGAAATAGTGATCTGTACCTTCTCACCTACTCTTGTCTGTCGTCAGCTACCAAGACATCCCTTTACAAGTTCAGCAACTGGCAAACCTTCTGACTGCATTTGCTAACAGCTTCTTTACAGCTTTTAACACCATCTTCACTGGTCCTACAGACTGGACTTCTTCTAGTGCCTCAGATAGTATCAGAGCAACACAGCAGTAGGCATTGCGGAAATTGATGTGTTTATTAGTTACTGTTAACAATGTCAGACATCATGCTCATATCTAACATCCTCCATTCACAATTATCAATCTACACCTGATAGCAGACACCTCGGAAGCAGGAATGCAAATCGATTTGATTTAATTTGTTTAGAAACATTACTTATTTATTTACTTTCAATTACCATACAGATAAAAGATGCATAGTATAAAGTATAAACTTTGAGGAGAAGAGGAATTCAGCTTTTACGTTCCACATTGCATTAGGGCACTTGGTCCCTTCACCACTCCTGACACTCTGTGCCAGTTGGCTGCAGCCCCTCTGATCCTAGCTTTGAGCTCTACAGTCAGACTTCTTGCCTTGTCACCCCCCTTCCCAGATACTTGAACATGTTAACATGTTCCGATGTATTTTCCGTTCTCTCTCTGTTTTCATCTTCTACTTCCCCTCATTTGCTGTCATGACCAACATCCTGTATGTACTCACTTTCATTCCATGTGCTTCAGACTGTGCTGAGGTTGAAACTGGTCCAGTGGGATCACTGCTCTACATCATTAACAAAGTGTATAAATAAATAAAAAATAAATTGGCATTCCATTGCCTTATCCTTTGCTGAAATGTTTGTTCAGAGTCTGCCTGTAATGCCACATCATCTGCATACGGCAACTTTGTTGATCTGTCCCCTCCATCCTGTTTGCTGTTGTAGTCCATCACCAATATAAACAGTGGCGGGCTCAGAACTGACCCATAATGCACATTCACTCATACTGGGAACCCCTCTTTCATTCTGAAAACTGTACTTGCTTGTGTCATCCAGTCCTTGTTCTACCGATGTTTCTGGCACTTTTAACTATTTCGCTATTACCCAGATCATCTTTCCTTGTACCTTGTCATATGCCTTTTCCAAGTTTTGGAATGCCCAGTTAGACACTTTCCCCATATCCAACCTCTTTTCTTCTATCTGTCTCATTGCAAATATTAGGCCAATTGTACTATAGCCCTCATCTGAACCTACACTGCTCATCTCCCATCTTACTTTCTACTACTCTGCATATTAATTTACCAATTACCCGCTTCAGCACTTTATCACAGTGTGGCAGGAGTCTGATGCCTCTGTACTGCCCACAACTGTGGATGACCCCTTTGTTCTTGTACCCTGGCACTAGTATGCTTATTCTGCAGTGATCTGGGCATGCCTTTCTCTCCATTCTGATATGAGTGCCGTCTGGACCCATTTCTCCTGTATCTCACCTACATTTTCATTATATCTGCTGTCACTTCACCTGAACCTGCTGCTTTTCCTCACTTAATTTTTCTTAGAGCTCTTCAAACATCTTCTGCAGAGGATTAGTTTTCCTGTTTCATCGCAGACTACCTAAGTGGTAGCAAAGCTTCTGTGGGATTTTCTTCAATCAGAAGCTTCTGGAGCATTTCTTAATGCCCTCTGGACAATTGAGCAGATTGTTGTTGGCATCCCACATGAATATCAATTATACATAGAGATGGATAGACAGATAAATAGATCAATAAATATACAGATATGTAGCTACACACACACACAAACGTATAAATATAAATATATATATATATATATATATATATATATATATATATATATATATACATGTGTGTGAGTGTGTGCGTGTGTATGTCTGTGTGTGTGTGTGTGTGTGTGTGTGTGTGTGTGTGTGTGTGTGTGTGTGTGTGTGTGTATGTGTGTGTGTGTGTGTGTGTGTGTGTGTGTGTGTGTGTGTGTGTGTGTGTGTGTGTGTGTGTGTGTGTGTGTGTGTGTGTGTGTGTGTGTGTGTGTGTGCATGTGTGTGTGTGTGTGTGTGTGTGTGTCTGTGTGTGTGTGTGTGTGTGTGTGTGTGTGTGTGTGTGTGTGTGTGTGTGTGTGCATGTGTGTGTGTGTGTGTGTGTGTGTGTGTGTGTGTGTGTGTGTGTGTGTGTGTGTGTGTGTGTGTGTGTGTGGGTGTGTGTGTGTGCATGTGTGTGTGTGTGTGTGTGTGTGTGTGTGTGTGTGTGTGTGTGTGTGTGTGTGTGTGTGTGTGTGTGTGTGTGTGTGTGTGTGTGTGTGTGTGTGTGTGTGTGTGTCTGTGTGTGCATGTGTGTGTGTGTGTGTGTGTGTGTGTGTGTGTGTGTGTGTGTGTGTGTGTGTGTGTGTGTGTGTGTGTGTGTGTGTGTGCATGTGTGTGTGTGTGTGTGTGTGTGTGTGTGTGTGTGTGTGTGCATGTGTGTGTGTGTGTGTGTGTGTGTGTGTGTGTGTGTGTGTGTGTGTGTGTGTGTATGATTGACCCTTTCTACAATTAGCTGAACCATCTACACTTTTACTTAGCAGAGAAACAGAGGTGGATTTCCAGACAATGTATCCCTCAGAATAAGACCGGTTGTGACAGAGTATGTTTGCTAGGGTATTAAGTCCAGGGAAGAATCTGAATGCAATGTAGCCTTCCACACTGTGGTTCCTTTATGAAGCCATTGCTCATGCATGGATATCCTAGATGACATTTTCTACTCAATATTTTTTTCCACATTTTTATCTGTATCTCAAGTTTAAAATGAATACCTATGAAACTTTGCTGTATTGTAAGACGTCAGCTATATTTTGCAAGCATTTCATGATATCACGAAGCTGCAAAATTTGTCCAGGGTTCCTCTACAGGAGTGACTATTTTTCCCTGTTAAATAATTGCTCCTGACCATCCCTCAAAAATAAACTAGAGCTCACCCTACTTCTCCAGGCCCACAGATTCCTGCACAAGAACAGCTGTCATTGTGCAATGAAACCCACCCAAATCTACCTGACTCCCCCTCAGCCTATGTTCAGCCTGTAATATTTTTATTAATAACAACTCCCAAAACTAACATCAGCTTCGCAGACTCATTTTTCAAGAACTACTCTGACATGATGCAAAACAAGCTTCCATACAATGTGATGAATATCATTATACACACATTTAAAATGTAACTGAAACAATATTATGTTACATAGTAACTTTCACCATACAATGTGATGAATATCATTATACACACATTTAAAATGTAACTGAAACAATATTATGTTACGTAGTAACTTTCACCTTACAATGTGATGAATATCATTATACACACATTTAAAATGTAACTGAAACAATATTATGTTACGTAGTAACTTTCACCATACAATGTGATGAATATCATTATACACACATTTAAAATGTAAATGAAACAATATTATGTTACGTAGTAACTTTCACCTTACAATGTGATGAATATCATTATACACACATTTAAAATGTAACTGAAACAATATTATGTTACGTAGTAACTTTCACCATACAATGTGATGAATATCATTATACACACATTTAAAATGTAACTGAAACAATATTATGTTACATAGTAACTTTCACCTTA
>NC_056733.1:987293602-987483602 GCF_019279795.1 Protopterus annectens
TAACATATGGACTGTCTAGAAGAATAGGTAATTCACCTCAACAAACTTAGACTGGTAATGTCTGCATTACTGCGTAAATAAAATTATTCTTTTTTTTTTTCAGAAAGATCACCTTACATAATGCCCATTATGCAATGACTGCCAAAAGAATTTAAGTTTCCAAGCATCAATTTACGGTAGGAAATGACTTTCAAGGGCTTCTTGGCATGCCAAGCAGAACCAGGGATCAAAACAGCAGAGTGAATGACTCAGGGTACATCACTAAATTTTGAAGAATTATTCTGTCAGTTTGTATTGTCCAGTGCTAGACATCATTGCACGTGACAGTTTCCAAAATTGTAAACATTTTAGAATAGTGAGATTAGCCATAGCTATACTGTAGGTTAAGTTAATGTTTTTTCTGGTTTATTGTACAATAGACAACAACACTGAAAAGTAGGCTCAGAAGACAAATAATTACCACTTCTATCAGCCAAGCTTTCCATTTTTCTGCCTTTTAATGTACTCAATTTAAACTAATGACATATGTGTACTTCCCCCTTATTAGATCTGTTGTTTGGTCTTTGTGGGTAAGAATCCCAAATTAATGAAGCTCTTATATTGTGTGAGAGAGATATTTCATGCATGCACTGCACCACTGTTGAAAAACAACTTTCTGTCATTCACCACATACTATTTTTCCCTCTCCCAGCAGTACCGAGTCACAAATCAAACCCATGTCATCTGAGGTATAGCCAGAGCCAAAGCCTCTGGCCACAGAGCCATCTGTAATTCAGTTTTTCTTCCTGCTTCATTTGACAGCTTTTAAGTTCCTCTAAATCATTGCATTAGTTTTTTCCCTGTTTTTCCTTGCCATTTTAGATGCTTTCTATTATATACTTTTTTTCCTTAAGGTTTTGTTCGTTAGATGTGCTACATTTTATCTTACAAACACTGTGCTTCTAGTAATCTGAAAATGTTTATCCAGCCTTACAGTCATCTTTTTGTCAACCATTTTGAAATAAAATGCTCATGTATTGTGAATGATGTTACCTACACTTAGGCTGAAGATACAGCAAACCTCCTGGCTGATAAATTTAGCTCTAACTTTAGCCCTCTGTCCCCTCCATTTGTCTCTCAAGATAAACTTGAAACTGGCTTGTCTCCAGCTATCACACAAGACCAAATCCTAAAAGTGATATCAAAAGCTAAAAATACTGCATTGATGGGTTATGGCAATATCTCAGGATGCATTTTAAATTGCATGAAGCATGATTTAATCATACCCTAACAGCACTGTTTAATCTTAGCCTCCATATAGGTTTTGTGCCAAGTGACTGGAGAAGAGCAAAATTTATTCCCCTGGGGGGACCTTCCACAGACTTGGGCAATTACAGAATCATATGTCTAACCAGTCTCATATGTAAAGCCATGGAAAGACTTTTCATGGAACTAATCAATCAGTACCTCCAAATACTGTACTCATCTCAGTTTGGATACATCAAGGGCACATCACGCTTACTCAACCTGGTGGATTTTTTTGAAAAGGTCACCAAAGCAATGGATGAAAGCAAAGTGGTACTTACTGCATACCTTGACCTGGCCAACACTTTTGACACAATTCCTCACTCAGCAAAGCAGAAAAGCTAAATAAAATGGGAATAACCCCGTATGTCACCTGCTGGATTGCCAGCTGGCTCACAGATAGGGCACAGATAATCAAACTGAGGAAAGTTATCTCCACAAAGAGATCAGTCACAAGTGGAGTCTCCCAGGGTTCTGTGCTATGACCTGTCCTGTTTGGCATCTAGTTTTCTGAAGTAAAAGCCAATACTAAAGGGTCCTGGCTAAATATGTTTGTGCATGACTGCAAACAAAGAGCATTAATCAAATCTCCAAATTACTTAGCCATCCTGCAGGAAGGTTTGTCTCAAATAGATAACTGGTGCCAAAATCATGGACTGAAGCTAAATGCAAAAAATGCTTTATTGTATCTTTTGGGAAGTCATCTACCCCAGGGAACTACCACATTGACAACATGCCCCTAAGAGTTGACTCACTTGTTCTGGATTTGGAAAATTATGTGGACAGTGACCTAACTTTGAGGAACATGTGTATTGTCATAAGAAAGTCATTCCATATTTATTTAACATTTGTTTACCGGGAAAGTCCAACTTGGAACAAGTCAATTTTCAGTGAAGGCCCAGGGATAAACACTCCAGATGCATGTCTTTGTAATGTGGGAGGAAACAGGACCACCAAGAGAAAATCCACACAAATGCAGGAAGGACAAGTAGACTCTACACAGAAGGCACCCTAGCTGGGAATCAAACTGGAGAACCTGTTGCTGGGAGATGACAACACTGACCACTGCACCACTGCACACAGCTGTAAAGGGATTGTATCCAGATCTGAGGATGTCATTGTCCTCCTGTACTTAGCCCTCATTAGGTCAGTCATTGAACAGAATGCCCCCCTTTGGCAAGAATCAATCCAGACACATGCAACACCTGGAAACATCCATGGAGATACCTTACTAAAACCATACAAGGCCTAAACAGAATGTCTTACATGGGCCGACTCAAAGCCCTGTCACTATACTCAGTATCCTACAGACCGCTAAGAGGTGATCTGTGTCCAGCATACAAGGCATCTTTTGACCCATTACTGATGGATCTACTGCACATCAACAAGTCAAATGGCATCAGAAATACCCTGTCTAGGTATCTAAACCTCTTCTGCAACATCAACAGAACAGTTTGGAGGGACAGGTATATCTTGCAGAGGATAATGCTTCTGTGGAAGAGATGAAACAAAGTTCATCTCTGTCCATGTTCAAGAGCAACTTAGATCTATGAATGTGAAGCAGACATTTTACCCCAGGACATTCCCCTGTACAACTAATGAACCGAGGCAGCTACTAAATGCTTTATTCCACAGATGGGTCCCCTCAAATTATCTATGGTATGATCTCAGTTATTCTCATTAGTGGTAATATACGTATACTTATTGACCATGGGATGCTGAAGGGAAGTCTATAACCAAATGGAATACATTATTTCAAGTACAAAAAGGTAAATTGGATAGGCTTACAAATGGCCTGCAGGCCAGAGAGCCAAGCACTTATTCATGAACAATGAAAGCCCAAATGAGTCTTCCTCATGAAAGGAATAGACTTCATACTCAGAATGGGTGCCTCTGTCCTTAAATATCATATATCTAAATATACAGAGCCCTAGTCAATGCTCTCTAAGGTAAGTGACAGAAAATTGTTTGAGTTTATATTCATATGGCACAATGTGATGCTATCATAAATGTCTTAGGGCACTAATGTAAATCTCTATAACATCATCAAAGAGGTATTCCTTTCTCTGTTACTATGTCATGATATCTGGTACAAATAAGAAACAGAATAGCTACAGCCCAACCCTACAGTTTGCACCCAGTCAGGGTGTAATCCATTACTGTAACCTGTATCATTTACAGAAGACAACCTCAGGGTGTAATCCATTACTGTAACCTGTATCATTTACAGAAGACAAACTCTTAACCAGCCTTGGGATCCACACCTTCACAAGTTAAGCTGATTAGTGTTTATTTGTCTCTCTAAATATTGATTTATTCATTGGCATTTATAGGGAATATGCTCTCAAATTCCTCCTTCTGGGCTGTAGACTTACCATATCCACAAGCCCTTTTCATATGCTACATTTTGAAGATGTCAGTGTATCTATTTGGAAACATTTTAGCATATCCTTCCCAGCTTGATCCCTTACTTTATAACATCATTTATTTATATATTTATTTGATAAATGATGTTTGCAACAGACACATTTGTCATGGGACATCTTTAGTGAGGAGGGGTGGGTGTAGTTGGGTGATCAAAGAAAGGGGAGGTAGAAAGTATAGTTGGACAGGGCAGATTTATAGGAAGTGTAGGCATGAAATGGTTAACTAGCAGAAGGATGAAGGATGAAAGTGAGGTAAGGAAATGAGAGGGTCCTGGGGGCTTTTGAGGTGGAGAGTGATTTGCTTGGAGTCATATTTTGGCGTGATTTTGTTGGTGCAGGACCACGTCAGAGATGACCTGAGATAGCTGGCAGTAAGATAGGCCATAGGTGGTTTGTAAAGCAAGGAGAGGTATGTAGAGCTTTCCTGTGTTAATTTTTTTTTTTCCTGGAACTCATTGCACTGTGGTGAAATGTCAGCCTGTTTGTGGCAGTAACTGGTGGAGCCCTTCCACAGCTTTAGCTGCATAACCTTTCAGCCTTAATACATCTGTGCTGCTGAGGATGGTGACCAATCTGAAAGGGTTGAGTTTTTGTTTGCAGTTATCATAGTGAATTGTCTCCTGTAATGAGTTGCCGAGGGGTGTTGGGGGGGATGTTTTCATGTGACAGCTCATGGCTTGTGTGGGGAGAAGTTGTGTTCGTTTGGGTACATAGTCCAGTGTTAGTTCCTTTTTGCATGGTCGGATGCTTGTGAAAGATGTGTTCAAGGCATGCTTGAAGTGTGCTAGTGGTTGTTTGTTGCCATAGCTTGTGGTCTTTTCCCAGACTGTGGAGCAATTGAAGAGGTTGCTTTCATTAGTAAGTTCAGCAGGTGGTAAAATGTGTATTTATTTCTGGCAGTTTGACTCACTTGTCAGGGGTTTAAGAGGCATTGCACTTACCTTTAATGCTGAAGAGTATGGGTACTATTCTCATATCGGGTAAATGGATTAAATGTTTTTGAATTGGTGTTGAATAGCTTATTTGCAGCCTCACTGGGAGGTTCACCCAGGGGTGAGTGAGTATTGGTTTCTGTAGAACAGTTAGACTCACCATGCCGGGCTGTCAGTGTGGTGGTGGTGCCGGCCTTTCTGCGCGTGCACACTAGTGGTTGGCATGCAGGAAAGGGACAAAGAAAAAAAAAGAAAATTAAATTAAGGATAATAATATGAAAGAGATGGGATGGACTCACAATGCGGTGAGACAGATGGGTGTGTGCGTGCTCCTGTGGCTCAGCGGCTGGGTTGTACAGGGTGGGTGGAGGGAGAGCAATGGTGGAGTTTCTTTCGCGGGCTTTGGACCCGCTGATAACAGCCACTGCCTCACATGTGCAGTTGGCAGGTTGTTTGTGTTGCAGGTAGCTATATATATATATATATATATATATATATATATATATATATATATATATATATATATATATATATATATTAAAAAATGGGGAAAGAAACATGAGTATAGCAGTTCTCCTTGTTCTCTCCTCCTGGAGTACAGTCCATTATTGCAGAGCTTGGGGGGAGTGAAGATCAGAGCATTGAGTTTCGTATGGGCTCTGGGGAGGGAAGAGACCAGCATTCAGGGTTTGTTTAAAGGAAAAAAGAAGAGGGTGTTTGGAGCTTGTTGGCACAGCATGGTAGCAGCAGTGATGTTCGTGGGCATGTGGAGCTGCTTGCGGTGGCCGTGCGGGGCAGGCATGGTTGCTGATGCATGGCTCTGGGTGACCTTAATAAAAAAAAACAGAAAAAAAAACCCAGGAAACTAGACAGATGACTTAGTTGCTCAACAGTTGCAGGTGCTTGCCAGATGTTGCATCTTCGACAACTTTGTCCTTGAGCTGTGACTCGGGGGAGGGGGGGCAGAGAGGGTCACATTGATTTGTGGACTAATCATTGAGGAATTCCACATGGTGGCAAATTGCGAGAGCCACTCGAGGTGTTTATGGCATAGAGAAGGTCTGGATGGCCATGTATTACTTTTCCTTGCTTTCCAGCAGTGCTAAGGGCAAGGTTGTGAGCAGTGCAGCTGACACCAGAAAATAGTTAAATATAATATCAAAAAAAAAAATGTTCAGAGCTGAGAGATGGGGGGGGTGGCTTCCTATCAGAGCTGGCCTAGCCTAGTACACTACTACCCTATGCTGTGGTTCAGGGGCCTGGGTTTGAGCATTGGAGGGGGTGAGTAGTTCTGATATGCAGGCATACCATTTCTCCTCAACTACTTGAGTCCTTTTTCTCATGAAAGGGGTTGGACACCCCCTGTGGCCTGCCGGGTGAATGAAGTGAGTTATAGTGTGTTTTTTTCCCACACAGGTCATTGCTTACATTGAGTGTCCTTTGTCTCATTTCAGGTGTCCAGGGGCAACATGGCAGTCCAGGCTTTGCACCAGCGGTGGGTGAGCATTGTGGCCCAGCGAAGGGTAAACAGGTGGACAGAGCCAAGAAATCATGCCAGGCACAGCCCATTGAGGAGATGACAGCAGACGTTCCAACACTGGACTCAACACTTGCTGCACCAGCAAGTAATGATCTTCCATTTCCTCTTACGGGAGATTATGGAACAAGAATAGCAAAGGGAGAGGGCCATAGATTGGGTGACAGGGTTAGTGGAGTGCCTACATCTGCAGAGGAGCCCAGGGGCAACAGCTGGCATTTACAGACCTTAGTGGGACAGGGTTATGGTATTGGGGAGCAGTTTTTTGGTAGGGATATTCCAGCCATAGGTAGCAGCTTGTCATCACTAGGGGAAGAGACCGACCCTTGCTTAGAGGAGGTGGGGGTCAGATTTCAGGACACAGCCAGGAGATTGGTTGGTTATGCAGGTGTTGGGGCAGGAGGGTTTGGAAGTCTTTTTAATGCCTCACATACTGCTTATGGTGAAGGAAAAAATGTGGAAGGGAAAGTATATTGACCTATATGAGCTGATCAATGCAGAGGGTGCCCAAATCTTGATAGAGGCTGACATGGCAAATAGGAAAGACCTGTTGGCTGCCTTGGCTGCCCTTGGTCATAAGCAAGTGGTGAAATTGTGGCAGATGACTTGGGAGAATTGTGTGTTTGGATTTGTTTATTACATGGTGGTATGTTTAGAGAGGGATAATGCCATGGCCCTGCTGCTATTGGCATATTTTTTGATGATACGGGAGGCGCAAAGTTTGTGGACTGGGAATGCATGGCTGTGGTATGATCAGACATTTTGCAAGAGGAAAGCAGTTGATTGGTCTATGCATTTGGAGGTAAGACACCCTGATATATGGCTGTCCACTATGATAGGTTCATAGGTTCATAGCTTAGCACTAAGCAAACTGCCCTTGTGAGCCATTTTCAGCCTAGCTAATTATCCCTTGTGAGACTCAAACCCTGCACCTTCTGCTTGTAAGGCAAACACCTTAACCATTAGGCCACCCTCCCACCCCTAGACAGCTTTGGAGTAGGCAGATGAAGTGAAGTCGGAGAAGGGTGTGTCAGAGTTTGTCAGACTTTCAATGCTGGAAGATGTTCTTGGAGAGCATGTAGATTCTTCCATGCTTGTCCGAAGTGTGAGGGCATGCACACAGTGGTTCAGTGCACTAGACAGGAGAGACTATTGGGGGAGCATGCCACATCTTTTGCAGGGCAGGTCTCATCCTTTGCAGGTCAGAGAGGATTGGGTGAAGCTTCTGCAAGGTTGCAAGGAGTGTGCTGCAGGGGTACGTTTTGAGGTCAGAGAGGGAGGCTTTATTGTTGGGGGAGGGGTGGCTTGGGGACACATTTACCTACTAAGATACGTGTCCTGCAGGACATGCTGCTGCAGTATCTGCAGTGGGTGGTAGAGTGGGAATTGACTGAAGTTTTTTTGAAGGAGTTTCCGTTTAAATCAAGCTTGGTTGGGGATGGCAGGGTGGGAAAAAATTTGAGGTCAGTGCAGGGAAGGGATGATATTTTGGAGGCCTTGACTGAGAAAGAGCAGCAGGTGGGTAGGTTACTGGGCCCATTTGATAGCCCCCCCATTCACCCATTTTAAGGTGTCACCCTTGGGGTTGGTTCCCAAAAAAAGAAACCAGGTGAATTTCATTTGATTCACCATTTATCTTACCCTGAAGGGACGTCTGTCAATGATTTCATCCCGGTGGAGGAGGTTAAGGTGAGTTATACATCTCTGGATGATGCGGTCCATATCATCACAGGGTTTGAGGATTTATGGCTGGTGAAAGTGGACACTGAGTCTGCCTTTTGCCGATTTGTGAGGATTGGACATTGCTGGGCATGGTGGTTGGGGACAAGGTTTATTTTGACACGACTATGCCGATGGGATGCGCTGTGGCTTGCTGCACTTTTGAAAAGTTTAGCACTGTTTTACATTGGATATGGCAACAACGGGTGAAGGAACAGTGAGTGGTTCATTACCCAGATGAACAGGTGAAAGAACAGTGAGTGGTTCATTACCCGGATGAACAGGTGAAGGAACAGTGAGTGGTTCATTACCCAGATGAACGGGTGAAAGAACAGTGAGTGGTTCATTACCCGGATGAACAGGTGAAGGAACAGTGAGTGGTTCATTACCCGGATGATTTTTGCTAGTGGGTGAAGGGAAAGATGGAGAGGTGCTGGCAATGCAGGAGGTTTTGAGGATGTGTGAGGAGTTGGGGGTCCCACTGGCAAATCACAAGTTAGAAGGCCCAGCTAAGGTGTTAGATTTCTTCTGGTTGAACATGGATGTGGGGCTTGGATTATTTCGCTTACTGAGAGAGAAAGTAGCTAAGTTAAAGGAGAAGATAGTTTGGATGAAGGCTAGGGATAAGGTGTGGGTGGGGGATGTGATGAAACTTTTGGGGTTGTTAAATTGTGCCTATTGGGCAGTGCATCTGGGACATATGTTTTGTAGGTTGGTGGCATTCCTTTTGAAAGGGGTCAAGAGTAAGCATCACTGGGTGACAGTTAGCAAATTAATATGGGAGGACTTAACATTGTGGCTACAGGTTTTACAGCAATTTAATGGTATCACTTTTTGGCCATCAGATTGGGTAAGTCAAGGGGATTTACAGCTGTTCACAGATGTGGCGGAGGATCTGGGTATGGGGGCATTTTTTGCAGGTTAGTGGTTTGCAGTGCCATGGCCTTCTGAATGGCCAGAGGAGTGGAAATGGGATGTTGCCTTTCTGGAACTGATGCCAATCTGTGTGGCATCAGAAGAGTGGCAGGACCATTTGAGGGGTGGGAGGGCTGTTTTTAATTCTGACAATATTGCAGTTGTGCAAGTTTTGCAAGCTAAGACAGCTAAATCTGAACTTTTACTTTTGGTATTGCGTAACTTAATTCTCCAGAGTTTGTTGATTCATTTTTCTTTTACAGGGGTACATGTGCCGGGGGTGAGGAATGAGATTGCTGACAACTTGTCTCATTTTCAGTTTTCCAGGTTCTGGCAGGTGGCTCTGATGGCAGGAGAGGACCCCATGGTGCTACCACATGTAGTGTGGCAGATTAGGCAGCAGTGATCTGCAGGTTGGGTCAGCAATCTTGGGCAGTGTCCACCAGGAAGGTTTATGGTAGGGCTTTGCATGATTTTGACAGGTTTGTTAAACAGCTACCAGAGGAGGAATGTGTGTGGTTGGAAGAGTTGTTGTTATGGTATTCAGGGGGGCTAGGGTGCAGGGCAAGGCAGTGAGATCAGTGAGGGTGGACTTGGCAGCAATTGGTGTGTTTGCTTGGACGGCAAGACTGGAGGATTTTACTAAATGCTGGACAGTTGGGCAAGTGCTAAAAGGATGGGGCAGGGAAGAAGGGTTAAACAGGGATAGGCCAGTGACAAAGGGACTTTTAAAAGTGTTGTTACAGGCTTTGGATAGCATATTTGGGGATTTGGAAGATCATGTAGTGTGGGGAGAGTTGAGTGTATGGATGTATTTTGGAACATTTAGGGTGTTGGAGTTGTTGGGGTCATTGGTGTGGGATGATGTTATGATGTCGCCTAGGGCAGTGCATATTAGGTTTAGGTCATCTAAGACTAATCAAACTGGGAAAGGGGCAGCAGTACTTTTTGGGGAAGACATGTGGGAGCAGACGTGTCTGGTGGCATGAGGGAGGAGATTGTATGTGGTTCGGAAAGGTAGGCCACAGGAGTTAGCTTTTAGGTCAGTAGGTCGTAGGGCATTAACAGGGGAACAGTTGATTTTAGTCATGAGAAGAGCCTTTTGTAGTATGGACCTTAATGGTGAAAACATTTTTTACACATTCCTTTCAGATGGGTAGGGCATCAGATCTGGCAAAAAGGGGCAGTTTGATTGAAGTCATTAAAAGGGTGGGGCGGTAGTCTTCCAATTCCTTTTTGGCTTATATTAGATAGGGGAAGGGTGTTTACTATTCTATTATTAATTAATTAATTTTTCCCCCATTAGGTAAAAGGATTGTCATCACAGGCCACTCGTACATGTATTGGGGAACAAGGAGGGCTGCGGTTAGAAGTAATGGTGCTGACGTAGGGTTACATCGGTTTGGTTGGAAAGTTACATGGCGTGGCATTAGAGGGCTTAAGTGGAAATGGCTATTGCAGGTATTTACAACAATGCAGTATCAACTGGGGCTTCCTGGAATTTTACTAGTACACTTAGCAGGTAATGACTTGAGTGTGGCACCAAAGTGCCAGTTAGTGTATCAGATAAGGAAGGATTTTTTAGCTTTAAAGAAACTATATCCAGCTTTATCTTTGATGTGGTCGGAAATTATTCCTTGTTTGATATGAGGGATGCAAGGAAGTTTTCTGCAGTTGAGAGGGCATGGAAGTTTGTAAACTTTAGGTTGTTAAAGCAGTTGGGGGGATGGGGGGTGAGTACAATATAGCATAACGAGTTGCTGATACAGACCCTATGTGGTTTTGTGCAGATGGGGCTCATCTTAGTGATTTTGGTCTTAACTTATTTAATTTAAATCGTGAATTGTTTTTGGAGAGGTTGGTCAATATTGGAGGGAGTAAGGGGGAACAGCCTGATTAGGCTGGTGGGTGGAGAAGAAGGACAGGCTTGCCCTCTTCTGTTCCCCGTCTGGTGTATAATTAGAGGAATGAATTTTGGAGTGGTGGAAGCGAGTGTGTGGAAGCTGCTTGGATTTGGTGGTTTGGTTAGAAAGGACGTGATGGGATGAAGGTGAGTGGTTGAATGCTAAAGATAAGTGAGCAGATGGAGAAAGCTACTTATTCCCAAGGGTGAGTGGTGGTACGCTGCCCTTATGTATGGTCAATTGATGTTTTATCATTGTTCAATGAAAGAAAGTTATATTTAATAAAGTTTAATGCATTTATTTTCTATGTTCAAACAATAATGGTCATCAAAGGCCTTTGGGTGTCTGGTGTCTTTTTAAAAGTGGAACGTGACAATGATGTACATGAACTGTTATTTATGCACCCTTTTCTACAATAACTCAGACCACGAGAGAGCTGGGCAATGAAGAGCAAGTAGTGAAACAGCATGTTTGGAAACAAACCAGAAAATCATGCTGGTGGTGAAACCCACACGTGCATGGATAGCATGTAATCATTTTACAGAGTCAATTGCTGGAGGTCAGGACTGAACTATGGATCCCAGAAATAGCAGCAATAAATGTTTAACCACTGTACCACTCAGCTATTTACTAACAATTAGTCTCCAACTGGCATCAAGTACTCACTAACCTTTTCAGTGAAATGCCCTTTCATTGCTTTTTTATCACATCATCAGACCTGCAGCTTTCCTCCTTTGAGATGCTTGGATGTTATAGAGAATGTCATCTACTTTTACCCATTTATTAGTTAAAATGTACTCCTTGTGTGATATAATGTTGTTGGTTATTAGAGCCAACAAGGTTCATAGGTTCATAGGTTGGTACTAGGCTATCAGCCCTAGGGCCTATACAAGCCTAGCCATAACAATTCCCTGGCTATTTCTTCCCACATTATTTACTTTCCTGGACCCCTGTCTAGCAGGGCGACTGATGTGATGCCTGGGGTGAGTTTCCTTTCTCCCATCCAATCGTCAAGGTTCCTCTTGAAGAGGTCCAAAGAGGCACTCTGCTTGACATGTATGGGCAATCTATTCCAGAGTCTGGGGAGTCTCTGGGTCAGGAACCTATCCCTCCAGCATGTTTTGTTTATTGTGATGACAAGGTTTAGATCCCTGGAGCGTGTAGCTCTGAGGGATTGGGATTTCTTTAAGTGTAGCATGTCCAACAGCTCTAGGTTTGACATGGCCTTGTATGTTAAGCAGAGATCGCCTCTGAGTAGACGATATGCGACAGAGTATAGCTGGAGTTTTTTAAGGCGGTCAGCATAGGGCATCTGCTTTAGGCCTGTGATTCTTTTAGTGAGGTATTTCTGAGGCCTTTACAGTTGTTGCAGATGTCTTGAGAGGTACATACCAAATGGGGCGTTGTATTCTATAATGGGTCTAATGAGGGATGAGTACAGTGGGACAATGACCTCCTTTTTTCTGGATGAAAAGCATTCGTGATGAGGTGTGCCACATAGAAGGATTTCCTGACTGTTGTGGTGATGTGGTTATCGAAGGTGAGACCACTGTCCACCTGTGTCCCTAAGTCTCTTATCACACTTTCTGTGTTTAGTGTACTGCCACCTATATGGTAATTCATGGATACATGTTTTTCCCAAAGGGGATAACAATACATTTCTTGGCATTGAGCTTGAGCCCATGGCTCTGGCACCAAGCATCTGTTTCTGTAAGGCCCTTTTGTAGAGTATCCACATCATTTGGGGATTCAATAATGGCTCCCAGTTTGCAGTTATCTGCAAACTTTGTTAGCCAGAGTCCCTTAGTGTTGACCTGTACTTCAGAGAAGTAGATGCCAAACAAGAGCGGCCCCAGGACTGAACCCTGAGGTACTGCACTTGTCACTTGTCTGGATCTGGATTTGGAGTCGGCTACTTTTACAGTATGGGTTCTATCAGTAAGCCATTTAGCAATCCATTGGGTGACATAGGGATTAATGCCCAACTTAGTAAGTTTATCTATGATTCCAGAGTGGGAAAGCAATCTTTTTGTTTTTGACTGAGTAATGTATGCATTGGACTGGATTAATTTCAGTAGTAAACACCATACGCAAACAATACTGCAGTTCAGCAGATCACATTCCCTTCACTTTCTGTTAGCATCCAAATGAGAAGTAAAACAAACATGCAAAAGTGACAATATGTGGAACCACAGACGAAGTATAACAAAAAAACAGCTACATGGGTGCAATGCTGACAATGTAATCAAGTAACAAGCTAGGACCATACTGTGTATGAAATTACAATACATAATGTAATACATAGGCAGGAAAATTACATTAAACAGGTACAAGATACCGTGAAATAGACTTACAGCTCATGAAACTAAATTAATAATCTTAGGGGAAAAAATGAAAGGAAAGGAACTACAGAGACCTATGACAACAGTTCATAACTAAACACATTCAAAGGTGAAATGAAAAGCTGCAGAATTAGGAAAGGGACAACAAGTTGGAATATCACCTATTATGTAGGTGACCTGAAAAGTTGGAGGACTGCAATATGATGACAGTTCTTTTTGACTAAGTTTCCTGAATTGTATTATTTTTAGTCTTCATGTTTCCTTATATCAGTGGTGCAACACTGCACTTAATGCAGAAGCCTATGGGTTCTTGTCCCACAGCGGGTAGATTACTGGTACTGTGGCATAGCGTGAGGGAGTGCTACACTCCTGAGTGTGCTGTCTCTAAGGTGAGATATTAAATTGATGCCCCACCTGGCCTGAGATGGTGGTAGTGCAGATGGATGTAAAAGATCCCCTGGCACCTCTCAAAATAATTTTTTTATTGATTATCACAATTTATAAAGATTATTTACATTATTTACATATTATACATTATTCACAATTATTTATACTTTTATGTATAATACAATACAGTCCCATATGCTTTAATCAACCCGCCACCTTTTTTTCCACAGCCAAAAATGTTATCTTCTCCAAAATTGCAGATGATACTCATTTGCCATTAAAGCTCACTTCACTGAGTATGTCATTTCATATTGTCCGTAAGATACAGAATATTTTTTATTGATTTTTCAAAACCTCTTCTTGTTTTTGTTACCTTAATACCTATATTTAAACATATTTATATTTAAATCTTCAACCTTTTCAAAACCTTTCAATATCTTATTCTCACATATTTTTCCCATAAATGTTTCACTGTAGAGCACTTTAAAAACACATCTCATCCAAAAAACACATGTCCTGTCATTTTTACCTCCCCACAGTAATTACACACTATTTCTTGTATTCTGTTATAAGGCATGTTAGCTTTAACAAGCAGTTTACCTATTGTCAGTCTCGGCAGAAAATCTTTACATTCATATATTTTCTTACACCATGCAAATCTTATTTTAATAACATTTCCTTTTTCATTCTCTAAATGCTTCTATGGGAAAACATAATAATGTTAATTCATTATATTCAAATACCATTCATTCCTAATTTTCCACATGATTTATATCCAATTTCATAAATGAATTTTGTTTTGGTACTCTTTCATAGCTTCATTCACATATTTCCATCTTTTCCCTAAATCTATCCTTTCCCCACAAACTTATATTTAACTTTTTTAATCATAACAATGCTCTATAAAGAGTGAAAGAAGCTGCATAAATAATCAGATTAATTAACCCTTATCTCCCTTCCTCCTTCTTAATATACAGAATCCCTCTTCTAACTAGGTTTAGCCTTGATCCTCACATAAAGGAAAATACAACAGCCATTATCTCTTTTTCATACCTCGGCGGAATCGTATATGCACTTGCTAAATAGGCCAATTTGTCTAAAAATTGCCTTTATTAAATATTCTTTTTTATACAACAGTTTATCTGACTTCCAAAACATACACATATCTCTTAGTTTCTGAATGATTCTCTCCCACTATATCTCTCTATGCTCACCTGATCCAAATACGATTCCCAAAATATTTACAACCTCATCATTAAACTGAAGACCTTTTATATTTCCTGTAAACCCAAACCCTTTGTTTTTGTCTTTGTTTATACATAAACCAAACATCTTTAAATAACTATTTCGCTCCACGTCTTTAAATAACTATTTAGCTCCACAGTTCCTTCTTCTATCCACTCCTTAATCGTAGTAACCAGGATTATACCGTCTGCATATGTAAGAATTACTGGAATTTTTATTTATTCTGTTATCTTATAACCTGCAGTTTTTAACACTCTATTCATTTTATTGACAACCACATATATAACTAAAGCAAACAGAATGTTACTTGCAGGACATCCTTGCCTTATTCCACACTCTATTTTTATTTGTTAACCATCCATTTACTATTGCTCTCACATTATTTTTCTCATAAAATTACTTTATTACTTTTATCTTTTCACTTCTGTTATAACCCCTAAATATATCCCATAAACATTCATATTGTAGTCTATCAAACACTTTACTCATATCTCCTACCATTAGTTTAGTATCCACATTTTTATTTATAATATCATCTATCACTTCTTTCATTATTCATAATAGGTCCTGACTTCCTTTCCCTTTCTTACCAAAAGTTGTATATTCAAGCATTTTTGTTGACTTTAGTTGCTATTCTTTTAGTTATTAGTCTCATAAATACATTATAATCTGTGTTATTCAACACTGTTGGTCTCAAATTTCTTATATCATCTTTTTCTCATGTTTTTTTCCATATAAATATCATAACTCTGGTATATATTTCTTTTCCTACCACTCATTTAATACCTTCACAAAATACACTTTTACCAATCTTTCATGTTATTATACATATAATATTCAATGCTGTCCATTCCCGTAACTTTCTTCATATTAAGGTCTTTTAAAATTAAAATTAATTCTTTGATACTTTGATTTTTTCCATACTCTTACAATCCTCCTTAATCAATTTTTTTATATTTGCATTTTTGTCTTTCTTTTATCTTTTTTACAAAACATTCTTTATATGCTTCCATATCATGTCAGCTATTCTGTCTTGCATAGTCACTCTTTCTCCTTCATTGTTCTTTAATTCTCTTATTATATTCTTATTTTCTTTTGCTATTTTATTCAAATATGGACCTACTTCTTCCCTTTTTCTTGTAAGAAATAACTTTTATATAACATATTCTTAATTTTTTCCTGATTCATTTCATATATTTTCTTTTCTTTTTCTTTTCATAATATAAACTGCCTTATCTCTAAATACATACTGACTCCATTGACTATATTTTCATTTATATATCCTTCTCCTCACACCTTGCCATTCTAAAAACACTTTTGATACTTTTCCTTAAAACCTCTTCACCAATTAGTCCAGTTTTTATAAAAAAATCTAACATCTACATGATCTTTCCATAATTTATTAATCTCTTTTCTGCCTTCCTCATCTAAATCTTTTTTGTTCAACCTCTTCTTTATCTATTTTTATATATCATTCCTTCTCCTGTACTTCTACCCATATAGCTAAATGATCCAAGAAACCTGTTACCTTTATTCCTTCTTGTACATTTTTTAAACTGTTAGATATTAAAAAATAATCAATTTCCATTGCATACCAGTTCTTGTATGTCCAATGGTTGTTGCCCCATATATATAACCTTCCACTTTTTTTATCTCATATACGTTTTTAACATCACTTCCTTCTATGAACCTATGACACTTGCAGCACCTGGAGAAACCACAGAGGTTCCAGACCAAGAGAATTCAGGGACTCCAAAGCATGAACTACATGGAAAGACTGAAGCTCTGTCACTGTAGTCTGTGTCCTACAGCCTGCTGAAAGGCAATCTGTGACTGGCTTACAGAGCAGTCTATGACCCTGCCCTAATGGAAATGCTGTACATCCACAAATCAAATTGGACAAGGGTCACTCATTCCAGAGATCTCGGCCTAGGTTGCCACTTAAACAAAACATGCTGGAGACACAGATATGTTTCTCAGAGACTGCTGCTATGCTGAAATAAACTCCCAATTCACATTAAGCAGAGCTCTTCAATTACACTATTTAAGCACAACCTGGACAACTGCATAGGAGACCATAAATTCACAACTGGGGTGGCACCTATGTCCCTCATGGACAGGGGCAGCAAGTGCTGATCATAGATTCACTCTACAAACAATCATAATAATAACATTTATTGATAAAACGTTCAGTCTCCTTTTAAATTAAGATTATATTCCCCCTCCATATCTATCCTTTGTGTTTTTATTTTCTTTCACAATTATACTTTTAAACTTCCTTTTTCTCTTTTTCACCCTTTTCCTTACAGAATTCTTTTTTTCATTCACCACGTGCCAATTTACATATTCCTCTTTGCTTGTGTCTTGCATCACTTCCTTACCTTCATTTTTTGGGACACTATTTTTTCTTTATTATTTTCTCATACAGTAATCTGTTCTTTGTGTTCCTTTTATATATTACTTTCTATATCACATACAGATTCCTAAATCTGTTCTTGTTTTACTACATTTTCTTCACAATCCACCAGTATATGCCCAGTTTGTCCACATTTTTACATATCATATCACAATTCCTAGCTTCATTCCCTGGCTTACCACAGATAAAATGTTTTTTTTTTTTATCACAAGTACTAATCAAATGGTCATTATTTTAGAAAAAAAACATGTTTTCAGTTTCCGTCTGTATATAACAAAACCTCTATTCCATATACATTTATATCAACTTGTTCATTCCATTATCAAAATTAACCCACATTCCCAACCCCAGTCCATAAACCTCTATCATCATATGTTTTTGTTGTATCCATAACTTTACATAGTCTTTAAATAGTCCTTTAACACTACCTTTTCACTTTCCATTTTAAATTGCACAAAAATTCTCTTTTTAGTTTCTTTATGAAGTACTTGCACCACATAAGAGTTCCAAGGATGACAGTGTTTTTTAATTCATACTGCTCTAAAAACGTTTGCATATACTGTCCAGTCTCAAACAAAATGTCACAATGCATCTCTTTATTAATGTGAATGAAAGGTTTTACCTCTTGGGGGATGTAACAATATACGTTTCTGTTGCATCTTCTTTCCTAAGAAAATTTTGATGAAAGATGTCTTCCAAGTCCAATATCAGTATAGCCTCTCTCTCCCATATAATATATCATGCTGCTGTTGTGTAGGCTTGACTACCGTCAGCCCCTCCTGACATTGCACTCCCTCTTTTGCATGCTCTGCTATGCACATATGCCCTTCTGACATCACCTTTCAACACCACCTCTCCTCCGTCCATATTTAATGGATCACTTCTAATTTATGAATCCATTTCTTCTCCACTCTCAATACACTCCACTCTCTCTCTCTACTACTCCAAGCTGCCGTCATGCTTGGAGTAGAAGCAGGATGTGTCACCTGCACTAGCATCCCTGTACACTAAAGAATAGAATTTTTATTGTTAAAAATTGACTTATTATGCAATACATATTATTTACATATTTACAATATTTACAATTATTTACACTTTATACATTACCTAAATTATTAAACATTCCCCCACCATTTTGTCCATGACCAAAAACATATTGTCTTTAAAATACCTGCCAAAATTCATTTTCCATTAAACTTAATTTCATTCAGTCTCTTAGTCCATAATGTCCATGAAACAAAAATTATTATCTATCAATCTTCTTCATTTGTTCTTGTTTTGTATTACCATAAAAAATATTTTATCATGTGCATATTAATTTGCTCAACTTTTGTAAAACTTTTTAACATTTTACTGGTACATATTTCCTCCTACAACTGTTTAACTCACATACAACTCAAATACATGCTCTGTTGTTTCAAACTCTCCATAATTATTACACATTATAGCCTGTTTTCTTGTATATGCATGTTTGCCTTAACGGGCAATTTGCATACTGACAAGCTCCACAAGAAGTCTTTACATTCATGTATATTCTTATACCATTTGTATCTTGTTAATATTGCTTTCTTCTATTTCTATTTCTAAATGCTTCCATGGATCAATAAAATAATATTGTCTCATAATAATTAGTTATGATTTTTTTCTACTTTTTCACTCATGTTCACGTTCAGTTTCCATAATAACATTTTATTCTAATATTCCTTAATATTTTCATTCATTATACCCTTAGTTTTTATCCCATTTCCATTTTATTCCCCAAACATTTATATTTAGGATATAAAATGGTTCTATAAGACTCTTACATTCCTTTACATACCCTATTAAAGCTCTACATAAATTTAAAGAAGTGGCATGCACAATTGGATTTATTAGCCCCAATCCACCTTGCTTTTCTTCCATATACAAAACTTCTCTTTCTACTGGATTCAGTCTTAATCCTCAAATAAATGCAAATATGACTGCCTTAAGTTCTTTTTCATATTGTGTCAGTATCATATATGTATTAGCTAAACACTCTGCTATCCCAGAGTAGAATGTATCAATTAAAACTTTCTTCCTATAGGCTAATGTATATGTTTTCAAAAAATGACATGTACCCTTTATTTCTTGCACTAGTTTTCCCCATTGCTTCTCCTTATATTCATTCAACCCAAAAACTATTTCTAATAACTCTATAAACTATTCATTAAATTTTATATTTCCTTTATTACCCTTGATTCCAAAACCCTTACTTTTTTCATCATTTATACATAACCCTATCTTCTTTAATGAATTATTTAATTTTCCACTTATTTCTTCCATCCATGCTTTATTTTTATTAGCATAATATCATCGACATATGTACACATTATAGTTAATTTTATTTCATTTACCATTTTATATCCTGCTCTATATATTATTTTATTAATCTTAGTCACTATTGCATTCATAACTAAATCAAAAATGATGCTACTGGCTGAACATCCCTGTCTTATGCCATATTTTATTTTTTATTTCTTCACTTATCCATCGATTTACATTTATTTTGACATAAATTCTTTCATATGATGACTTAATTACCTGTCTTACTTTATTGCTTATGTTATATGCTTCGAAAATATCTCATACACATTTATACTGTATTGTGTCAAATGCCTTGCATAAGTCTCCTATCAGAATTTTAGCTTCTATTTTTTGTTTATAATATCATCTATTACTTCTGTAGTGATCCATACCATATCTTGGCTTTCTTTTCCTTTTCTACAAAACACTGTTTGATCAAGTAATTTTTCTAATTTTATTTTGTTAACCTCTTAGCTATTATGCTCATCAGTATTTTAAAGTCTGTATTATTTAATATTATAGGTCCCCAATTATTTATATCATCCTTGTCTCCTTTTTTTCCATATTAATATTATTATTCTGTATATATTTCCTTATCTGTTATTCCCAATTTTAACCATTCATTTAATATTTTTACAGAGATCATTTTCTGCCAATTTTCATTTCTTTATACATATGGCATTCAGTGTCATCTAATCCTGAAGCTGTATTCATATTACTTTCCTTTAGAACTTCATTTAACTCTTTTGTACTTATATTTTGTTCCAAATTTTCATTATCCTCTTTATTTAATTTATTAACCTCATATTTTTGAGTCTGTATCACATATTTCTTAAGAAAATATTGTACTATATATTCTTTAATTACTTCACATATTTTTCTTGTGTTATTACTTTATTTCCTTCTTTATCTTTCAATTCCCTTATTACTTTATTTTCTTTCACTAACTTAGATAGGGTGCGGCATCTTTTTTACTCTGTTAACAACATCTTTGTTTATATAATAAACTATTAATCTTTTTTCTGATTTAGCTCATGTAATTCTTTTTTCTTTTCACAGAAAATCCTTTTATCATGCAAAAATTCTCTAAATATATCCTGACTTAGCGTTTTATATTTTATTTTTATTTTTTCTCTTATCCTATATACATTCCAAGAAACATTTTTTATATTTTTGTTTAAAGCAAACCCACCAACTTGTCCATTTTTCTTAAAATCCTTTCATATGTATATGATCTTTCCATAATTTATTTATTTTCTATTATCTTGCTTCAATTCTTTTCCATTCAATCTTTTGATACGTTTTTCCTATTCTTATATATTTCTCATTCTCATGTATTTTAACCCATATTGCTACATGATCTGAAAATCCTGTTCTTTTTGTTCCTCTCTAATTATTAAGTTATCTGATATTGAAAAGTAATCAGCTCCAGTCTTAATGTCACTCCTTTTATAAGGTCAGTATTCATTGTCTCATATATATCATTTTCCACTTGTCATTATTTAATGTATTATCTTGATGTCACTGTTATTCTTTTTACCTGTTCTTAGATTACAATTAAAATCTACCAATATTATATTCATGCTTATACATACATAATCAAGATTTTTAAACAATATCTCTCTTTGTTTTTAGTAACATAAGCATATATAGCAATAATCCTATAAAGATTTGTATTCCATCTTAAATCTGCTGTTGCTATTCATCCTAATTCAGCTGTAGTAATATCTATTATTTTTATATTTTTCTGACATAATATACATACACCAGAACGTGTGTTTCCCCATATTCCAAACAATTTTTCTGTTTTTAATCTTTCTTCTCCTGTCATTGATCGTAAATATATTAATACAATTATCTGAACATCCAGTGAAACACATCATTTTAAAATATCGATTCTCCTCTCAACATTCTTCATGCTATTGACATTCCAAACCAAAAATTTCAGCTTTTAAAAAGGCAATTACACTATCCTCCTCATCCTTTGCCTTTGTACTATCTTTTATAATTATGTTTTTAAAATTTCTTTTCCTTCCTTTCTGTTTTTCCTATAGAAATGTGCTACCTATACTATTTGCCAATTTTCTTACTCTTCTCCACTGGTGTCAGGTGTCTCTTCTTCCTTTTCTCTACTTCTTCTTTTACATCTAATACAATATCTTTATTTTCCTGTATTTCACATTGCTTTACTTGTTTTGTCTCTAAACGTATTTCCTGAATTACATTCTATATATCATGTTTACCTATGTGTTGCACATTTTCTTCACATTCGACCACGTATGTCTGGTGTTTCCACGTTTCTTGCATTTCAAATCACATTTTCTTTTTTTTGCTTCATGTCCTGTTTTAGCGCAAATAATACATTTTCTTGTATCACATTCACTGATCAAATGACCATCTTTCCCACAGAAAAATAAAGTTTTAGGTTGTCCTCTGTATTTTATGAAACCTCTATTGCCATTTGCATTAATTACACTAGGAATGTGTACTACATTATCATTTTCCATTTCTAATATAACCCCACAGTCCAGGCGGCCACGGTGGTGCAGTGGTTAGTGTTGCTGCCTCACAGCAAGAGGTTCTCTGGTTAGATTCTTGGCTGAGGTGCCTTCTATATGAAGTCTGCACATGTCTTCCATGTGGTCATGTGGGTTTCATCTGGGTGCTTCAGTTTCCTCCCGCAACCCAAAGACATGCTGCACGTGGATTGGGCACTCTAAATTGGCCCTAGGTGTGCATGTGTGTGTGCCTTCTGTAGAATATTAACAGAAATAAAAACACACTGCTAAAGGTAGTCTTGCCAAATGAAAACCAAACTGAAAGATGATGCAGACATACCACCATAGATGCGATAAAACTCTCAGGTTTAATAAAACTCAGTAAGGCAGAGAAACCAAATGAAAAAGAACGTGGGATAAGCGCTTTCAGTAAAACCTTCTTCAGATCATTTATTCACTCCCACCAAAACAAACCTTTAAAAAGTGTTCAACCAATCATGCTGTTAGGGGTGGCTCCTCTTCCATTACTAATAGAAACAAATGCCTCTAGTGAAAATACTTCAAAATTACAAGTAGCAGAAATACATTCTGTTTATTCCCTCTTCCTGTTTTTATTTTTTATGTTTATACTCCATTAATTCAGAATAGGTTTTAGAGGTACCATTTCATTTAGGCCCAGTAGTTCATCTGCTCTAAGTTCCATAATCCATTTGGTCTCTTCCACCTCTGTTCTATTTCTCAGGTCACCACCCCTTGGGCTCTTGTCCAACTCCATTAATGCCATGAATTTAAAACTATGATTTTCTTCAGCCTAATATGTTGATAAAGGGCATTCGTAGATGCTTGATTTCTTATATCCGAGAGGTGGCATAAGAGCCATTCTTTAAATGTCCTGTTTGTTTTACCTGCATAGTAGGAAGGGCATGCCTTACAAATGGCTAGATACATGATATTCTTACTAGTACATGTAGCATAACCCTGAAAGGAAGAACTCTTTTTGGTGACAGGATTTTCAAATACATTATGTGTCTGTATGAAGGAGCAGCCTTTACAAAAGCCATATCTCCAGGTATCTTTACATTGACTCCATGTGCTATGTCTACTGGTGTTTAGGCCATCATGCTTATACAATAGGCATTTCAAATTCTTCTTATTATGAAATACAAAACTAGGTTTTTCACTCACTATATTTTGTAGCTTCTCATCCGAGGTAAAGACTGGCCAAAACTTCCTAATAGTATTACAAATAAAGCCATTATCTGTGCTGTAAGTCAGTAAGCACCTCATATTACTTAAAGACCTATTATCTTGTGGCTGTCTGGTCTCTTGACGTCTCCTATTAGAGTATAAGGGATACCCTTTCTGAGTTCTAATTTGCATGGCTTCATCTCTACTTAGTCTGGTGTTGGTCTCTTTGTATCCTCTTTCCTTGAGAATGTTCACAAGGATTTCTTTTTCATTTAGGAAAGTGTCATCCCTAGAACATAATTTGGAGATACGTGTGACCTGATGTCCCACTAGATTCTGGAAAATATGCCTTGGGTGCATACTGGTCTGATGAAGCAAATGATTATGCCAATTCCCGTAGGTTTTTTGTTTCTGAAGAAGTTCACGTTTTTTAATAAAAGTGAAAGAAAGCGCTAAAGCTACACTTGCCTCTATTGTATCCTGTGTTCACCTTGCTGTGTTGAATTTATTAATTCCCGTAGACTAGTTACATTTCCTTCCCAAAGGAGAAAGACATCGCCCACAGACTTCATGTAGGAAAACAATCTGATCCCTCCACAAGTTGCACATGTCTTGATCCCATTCTTTCTCCTATTGTGCCAGAACTATGTTCGAATAACTATTAGCAGATGGGGTGCCTATGGCAATGCCCCCCCCCGCATTTCTGCCAATAGTAAGTGTCACCTTCTTCTTCTTTCAGCTTTTCCTGGTTAGGGGTCACCACAGCGGATCACCTGTTTCCATTCTTCCTGTCCTCTGCATCATGCTCTGTCACACCAACCACCTGCATGTCCTCTCTCACCACATCCATAAACCTTATCTTAGACCTTCATCTTTTCCTCTTACCTGGCAGCTTCATTCTTAGCATCCTTTTCCCAATATACCCAGCATCCCTCCTCAGCACATGTCCATACCAACACAATCTCGCCTCTCTGGTTTTGTCTCCAAACTGCCCAACCTGGGCTGACCCTCTAATATACTTATTCCTAATCCTGTCTACCCTCGTCAAGCCCAGTGCAAATTTTAACATCTTTAACTCTGTCACATCCAACTCTGACTACTGCCCTTTTGTCAGTGCCACTGTCTCCAACCCATATAACATAGCTAGTCTCACTTCCCTTTTGTAGACCTTCTCTGTCACACTTACAGGTACTCGTCTGTCACAAATCACTCCTGACACTCTTCTCCACCCACTCCACCCTGCCTGTACTCTCTTCTTCACCTCACTTCCACACTCACCATTACTCTGAACTGTTGATCCCAAGTACTTCAACTCATCCACCTTTATCAACTCTACTCCTTGCATCCTCACCATTCCTCTATCCTCTCTCACATTCACACACATATATTTTGTCTTAGTCCAGCTGACCTTCATCCCTCTCCTCTCTAGAGCATATCTCCACCTCTCCAGGGTCTCCTCAACCTGTTCCCTACTCTCACTACATATCACAATGTCATCTGCAAACATCATAGTCCACGGGGACTTCTGTCTGATCTCTTCTGTCAACCTGTCCATCACCACTGCAACTAAGAAAGGGCTCAGAGCTGATCCTTGATATAATTCCACCTCCACCTTAAATGCATCAGTCACTCCCACTGCAGATCTCACTGCTGTCACACTAACCATGTATATATCCTGTACCATTCTTACATACTTCTCTGCCACTCCTGACTTCCTCATACAATACCAGAACTCCTTTATAGGCACCCTGTCAGATGCTTTTTCTAAGTCCACAAAGACACAATGCAACTCCTTCTGATCTTCTCTGTACTTCTCCATCAACACTCTCAGAGCAAACATCGCATCTGTAGTGCTCTTTCCGGACATGAAACCATACTGCTGATCACTAATCATCACCTCCCTTCATAACCTAGCTTCCACTACTCTTTCCCATAACTTCATGCTGTGACTGATCAATTTAATCCCTCTGTAGTTACTACAGCTCTGCATATCACCCTTATTCTTACAAATTGGTACCAAAACACTTTTTCTCCACTCCTCAGGAATCCTCTCACTTTCCAAGATTTCAATAAACAATCTGGTTAAAAATTCCACTGCCATTTCTCGTAAACACCTCCAAGCTTCCACAGGTATGTCATCTGGACCAACAGCCTTTCCATTCTTCATCTTCTTCATAGCTATCCTTACTTCCTCCTTGCTAATTCATTGCACTTCCTGATTCACTATCCCCACATCATCCAGCATGCTCTCTCTCTCTCTCTCTCATTCTCTTCATTCATCAGCCCCTCAAAGTACTCCTTCCATCTGTTCAACACATTCTTCTCGCTAGTGAGTATGTTTCCCTCATTATCCTTTATCACCCTTACCTGCTGCACATCTTTCCTAGCTCGGCCGCTATGTCTAGTCAATTGGTACAGGTCCTTTTCTCCCTCCTTAGTGTCCAACCTTTCATACAACTCTTCATACGCCTTATCCTTAGCCTTTGCCACCTCTCTCTTTACCCTGCACCTCATCTCCTTATACTCCTGTCTACTTTCTTCATCACTCTGACAATCCCACTTCTTCTTTGCAAACCTCTATCCCTGTATACTCTCCTGTACTTCCTCATTCCACCGCCAGGTCTCCTTCTCCTCCTTCCTCTGTCCAGATGTCATACCAAGCACCTTTCTAGCAGTCTCCCTTACTAGCTCTGCTGTAGTTACCCAGCTATTTGGTAACACTTCACTGCCACCCAGTGCCTGTCTTAACTCTTCCCTGAACTTCGCCTCACAATAACCCTTTTTCAATTTCCACCATTTGATCCATGTTGCTGCCCTCACACTCCACCTCCTTTTCTTGATCACCAATGTCATCCTACAAACCACCATCCTATGCTGCCTAACTACACTTTCCCCCATCACCACTTTACAGTCTCCAATCTCCTTCAAACTGGCCCTCTTGCATGGGATATAATCCACCTGTGTGCATCTCCTTCCACTCTTGTATGTCACCCTATGCTCCTCCCTCTTGTTAAAATACGTATTCACCACAGCCATGTCCATCCTTTTTGCAAAATCCACTACCATCTGACCTTCTGCATTCCTTTCCTTAACAACATGCCTACCCATCACTTCCTCGTCCCCTCTGTTCCCTTCGCCAACATGCCCATTAAAATCTGCTCCAATCACCACTCTCTCACCCTTGGGTACAGTCATCACCACTTCATCCTACTCATTCCAAAATTTTTCTTTCTCATCCATCGCACATCCAACTTGCGGAGCATATGCACTAACAACATTCATCATTACACCATCAATTTCCAGCTTCATAAACATCACTCTATCCAACATTCTTTTCACCTCCAAAACACTCTTGGCATACCATTCCTACAGGATAACCCCTACCCCATTTCCCCTCCCATCCACACCATGATATAACAATTTGAACCCACCTCCAATACACCTGGCCTTACTTCCCTTCCACCTGGTCTCTTGTACACACAATATATCAACCTTCCTTATGTCCATCATATCAGCTAGCTCTCTTCCAATACCAGTCATGCTGTCAACATTCAAAGTTCCTACCCTCACTACCACACTCCTAACCTTTCTCCTCTCTTCCTGCCTTCGGAGATGCCTTCCCCCTCTTCTTCTCCTTCTCCTTCTTTGGCCAACAGTAGCCCAATGTCCACCAGCACCCTGTCAGCTAACAGTACTGGTGGCGGTCGTTGTTAACCCGGGCCTCGACCGATCTGGTATGTAAATCTGTATTGGTTTCTGTATATCTCATTTGACAAATGTTTTTTGCTGGATGCCCTTCCTGATGCAACCCTCCCCATTTATTCAGGCTTGGGACCAGCACGAAGAAATGCACTGGTTTGTGCAACCCCAGTGGTTGGGTTGCCAATAGTAAATGTCACCATATAGGAAAATGTTTTTCTCCAATACTAGTTCTAACAGACTGTAAATGAGATTTACATCCAGAACTTCATTGCCAGTAAATCTCCTGACGGCTTCAATTCCATAATTATTCGGGATGACTGTAAACAAATTTTCCATACAATGTAACTAGTAGTAGTCCTTCATCTTGGCTTCTCATTTCAATTTTCTTAAACAAGAGACCTAGAAAATGTGCTTAATCCTTCAAAACTGTGGTGGCCTTTGGTAGGAACTTTTTAAGTTCTCCTTCCAGAAGCACTGATAATGGCTCCATCAGCCAGTCTCCTCCCGAAACAATGGGGCGCGTAGGTGGATCCTTTAAGTTCTTCTGCATTTTTGGCAGTCCAGTGATGGCTGGAATTACAGGGTGGGCTATATCAAAATAGTCATAAAGCTCCTCCATGATGCACCTAGTCATAAGGAGATCATATAGCGTGTCACACACACCATTAATCGGTTTCATCAGGTCTGTCTTGTTCAGTTTTTGGTAAGTCCCTCTATCACTTAACAGATCTTTCATCTTGCTGCTATAAAGATCAGAGTCCATAACCACTATTGCACCTCCTTTGTCAGCTGATTTAATGTCTTTTCTACCCATCAATTCCTTTAGTGCTTGATTTTCATTTCAAATTAAATTATGGAAATGGTTACTCTTAGATAGTGACCTATGTCTGGCCACCTCATCTCCACAAAGGTGAATAAACATATCCACCATAGGATGATAGAGCGGCACAAAAGTGCTTGTGTTTTATAGTGATTAGCTTGTTCCTTATAGGTGGCCGAATCATTGCCAAAAATATGTTTGAAAGTGATGTTCCTCCCAAAGCATTTCAAATCTGTCACATTTAATGGTGACTGAATGGAGGGGATAAAAGAGACGCGTCTCTAAGACTGAAAGTTGAGTGTCTGTTAAGGCACCCTTTGAGATGTTAAAAACCAGGGAGTCAGTTCCGATTTCTTTAATTACAACACTTTGCATTTTTTCCTTTCCCTGCTGCCTGATATCGGCATTCGTGCATTGTTGCTCTGTATTAAAAAAGGGAGATTTTGTAAGCTAGGCAAGTGCTGGGCTCCTTCTTTAGGTCTAGTGGCTACTGAAGTAATTTCCATAATAGAAGTATCTTCCTTAGGTATAGATTAGTTCCCCTTTCTTTACTGGAACCCTGGTCTTCCTGACTTAAATTCAGGGATTTAACATCAGGAGCTGTTCCCCTATGGGCCATTGGTGTAACTGCAACTATGCCACTAGTACTTTCTCTTAAAGCCAAGTCTAAGTTAATCATTTCAAGATGTTCAGTTCCAGACACTACTACTTGTGTATTCTCAGCTAATCTATTCACCTTGGCTTTATTAACTTTTTTATTAGTATCTGATGTGGTCTCTCCTCCATTAACTTTCCGTTTTTTTGACCAGTTAAAGAGATTACAATTTTTATAATCATTAAAGTCTCAACTTAGTTTATGGCTTTTAATGCTTTTTAACTTAGTATCATACGCATCTAGCCTGCTTTGCAAGTTCCCTAGTTTAGCAAAGCAGGACTCAGATAGGTTCATACGCTCGAGTTCTTCCTGCTTCTGCTTAATTAGCTTTGCTACTTCTTCTTCCTGTGGTTTGAAGAACTCTGTTAAAAACTTCATATATTTGAAGCTCGTTTCTATGTTTATTGCCTGCCACTTAGTCAAAATGAAGGAAAAGTATTGCCATAGCTCGGCATGCATCTAATGCGTAAAGCCAGAGGTGTCACATGATGTTGTAGGCAAGCTTCCATATGGAAGCATTGTCATTGAAGACGTTTAAGTCTATATGCTGCATTCTCAACTTCCTGGTAAACAGAATCAAAGTCTTCATTCATAGGCATATTTAAGGGTGAGTACTGCCTGCAACATTTAGATCAATCGCAAAAAGTGGATTTGTCAAATCTATGGTGATATGTCTGCGTTGTCTTTCAATTCTGTAGAAGGTTGGGTGCCTGGCTGGCAACTCACCATAAAACTTCATTGCCAATTATCCTGTGGACTGTTGTTCTGCTATGGCAACCCCTAAAGTGAAAAGCCAAAAGAAGAAGAAGAATATAACTCCACATTCCTACCCCCCAGTGCATAAACCTCTTTCATCGAAAGTTTCTGCTGTACCAGACCATCATTACACAAAGTCACCAGCTATTCTTTTAAGTCTTTTGCATCAAGTTCTGTTCTGAATTGAACAAATATTGGCTTTTTTGTGTCTCTATAATAATTGTTCTTTTTCTGTTCATATCTTCCTAGAAAATTCTCCATAGCCTAACCAGTTTCAAAAATATATCACAAAAAGTCTCTTTGTTAATAAGAAGAAATGCTCTTAACTCAGTGGGTGAAATACCCACTGGTGCAATTAGTGAGTCCCAGACTTCATATCTGTCCAGACTTATTTTTTACTGCTTACTCTTATCATATATATTTTTTCTCCTTCACCTGCTCAACCTTCTTTTCTCCTTCCTTTACTGCAGATGCATATGATTTCTTCTCTGCTGTTTCTTCCACTACTTCTTCTTCTGGGATTTTTTCCATTATCTCACCCCCGGATGCTGCTACCTCACTTTCTGGTTCACTTTAGTTGATTAAGTCTTTTAAATAAGCATCCCACAAACCTCCAGATTGAAGGGTTGTAATAGCACATGTTGCTGGCTGTCTAGCTCGTCTTCAAACTATTTTCTCAGAAGCAGGTCCTCTGAATCCATTCCTCCTTCTGATGCACCCTGCAGTATGTCTTCCTCTCTGTTTTCTCCTTCTCCTCCAGTATAAACAATCTCTCAGCCTCTGCCTCATCTGCTCATGTCTCCACTGTCTCCATACTCCCAGCTCCATTCTCCATAGCTTTTTGCTGGCTAACAACTGCCATTCTCCCTCCGGCTTCTCTGGGCCACCTTCACGTCTGGAATGGAAACCAAACGACAACAGCATCACACACAATGCTTCCCCCCTACATTGAAGAGTAGGGGAAGTTCCCATATGCCCTGACCAGATTTCCTTTTGTAGTATAAATACCACCTCAAATCTCTTGTGAAAAGAGACAACAAGCCTAATGGGATTAACATGGTCAACAAAGGATAAAATAAAATAAATTATGCCCAGTAAAGCTGATGGTTATCCTCATTTCCCCCACTAGACACAGTGTTTCACCCCATATTCAATAAAAGTATGTTTTATCTTGATAAATAAAAGCAAAAAAAGCAAAGATTTCTAAAAAGCTGTCTAAGCTAGACCTAGCTTGTAAATGTTTAATCTCCCATGCCCCTGCTTGTAAATGTTTCATCTCCCATGCCCCTGCTTGTAAATGTTTCATCTCCCAAGGTCCTGCTTGTAAATGTTTCATCTCCCATGCCCCTGCTTGTAAATGGCTCATCTCCCATGCCCCTGCTTGTAAATGGTTCATCTCCCAGGCCCCTGCTTGTAAATATTTCATCTCCCAGGCCCCTGCTTGTAAATGGTTCATCTCCCAAGGCCCTGCTTACACTTATCAAGGGTATCAGAGCTGTCAGAGATTTGGGATGCATGGCTAGGTTAAAAAGGCCCATGTGGTTGTTAGCCTAGTGAACAGCTATGAACCTATGAACCTAAGCTCAAGTGTTAGCTGAACTTAAAACCAGAAATGAAATGCCCAGACTAGCAGCCCTACAAAAGACCAAGATGCTGTTTCTTTCCACTAGTTTACTGAAGTTAAAAGGAATTTGATTTAACTCTTTTGTCTCTCAACTGGAGACTTCATCAGCATGGAAACACAGTCAACTGACAGGATTAGAATACTCCCAGAGCCAAACATGATTGGGTGAACAACAAAATAATTAAATAGTTAAATCAAGCAATAAAATACTTAAAAAAAACACTGCAATAAAATAATATGTTAAAACATGCCAGTAAAAACAGTAAATATATTATATTCCATAAGAAGAATTGTATTAAAATGAACTAGAAATCACATCAGTGGTAAAATGCAAGTCAAAATGAAATCACAGAACTAAAAACCACAATGTAAAAATGTTCTAAAACTTTTTTGTTACCTTTGTATAAAACACATTAATGGAACACATCAGAAAACCCATTAAGAAACATCAGATAGGGAATTAGTATTTTCTTGCTCTTAATTTAAGGGCAGGGGCTAAGGGTATGTGATCATTTTGTCCTGGGGTTACACAGGTGTTTAAATACAACTGCCAAATAAGTTTGCGGTATTCTAATTTAGTCTCCCGTTTGCCTCCACTTTCATGAGGTGTAACCTGTTCAAGAACCCAGAACTTGAAATTTGCATCCTTGAAGTAATGGTATGTCTGTATAGAGTGTTCATAGGTTCATAGGTAGGTACTAGACTATTGGCCCCCAAGGGCCTAAGTAAGCCTAGCCAAAAAGGTTCCCTGGCTTACACCACCCAAGAAAATTATTTTCCTGTGCCCCTGTCGAGCAGAGCCACAGAAGTGATCCCTGGGGTGTATTTCCTATTTCCCATCCACTCATTAAGATAATGCTAATGAGGAAATTTGCTTGACATAGATGGGTAGTTTGTTCCAGAGTATGGGAAGTCTCTGGGGCAGGAATCTATCCCTCCAGCATGTCCTGTTTATTGTGGTGACAAGGTTAAGGTCCCTAGAGCGTGTAGCTCAGAGGGATTGGGATTTCTTTAGGTGCAGCATGTCCAACAGCTCTGGGTTTGACATAGCTTTATAGGTTCATAGGTTCATAGGTAGATACTAGGCTATCTGCCCTAGGGCATTTATAAGCCTAGCCAGAGTGTGTTTGGCTTTCGCCTCCCTTTTAGATTAGTTAACTGTGCCTCTGTATAGTAGGTCACAGAGGATAGCCCTTTAAGGTTACCCATACTCTGGAACAAGCTACCCATCTATGTTAAGCAAAGTTCCTCATTAGCATTATCTTAATGAGTGGATGTTAGGCAGAGATCACCTCGGAGTAAGCGATATGCTACAGAGTAAAGCTGGAGTTTTTTGAGACGGTCAGTGTAGGGCATCTGTTTGAGGCCAGTAATCCCCTTTGTGAGGTACTTCTGTGGCCTTTCCAGCTGCTGCAGATGTTTTGTGAGGTACATTCCAAAAGGGGTGTTGTACTCTATAATGGGTCTAATGAGTGTCTAGTAGAGGGGAGCAATGACCTATTTTTTCCTGGATGAGAACCCTTTTGTGATGAGGTGTGCCATGTAGAAGGATTTCCTTACTACTGTGGTGATGTGATTATCAAAGGCAAGACTTCTGTCCACCTGGGTCCCAAGGTCTCTTATCACACATTTGGCATTAAGTAGACTGCCGCCTATGTGGTAGTTCATGGGTACAGAGTTTTTACCTAAGGGGATGACTATGCACTTTTTGGCATTGAGCTTGAGGCCATGGCTCTGACACCAGGCATCTGTCTCAGTGAGGCCCTTCTGTAGGATGTCCACATTATTTGGGGACTCAACTATGACTCTTAGTTTGCAGTCATTTGTGAACTTTGTTAGCCAAAGGACTTCTGTGTTAGCCCATATTTCAGAGAAGTAGATACCAAACAGAAGAGGTCCCAGGACTGAACCCTGTGGTACTTCACTTGTCACTGGTTTAAAGTTAGATTTGGAGTCTGCAACGTTTACAGTGTGGGTTCTGTCAGTGAGCCAGTTGGCAACCCATCTTGTGACGTAAGGATTTATACCTAGTCTAGTGAGTTTATCTATAATTCCAGAATGGGGGATGGTTTCAAAAGCCTCGGCGAGGTTAAGATAGGCTGTGTGAACCACCTTACCCTCATCTACAGCTTTGATGACTGCCTCAAAGAAGTTGATCAGGTTCAGGAGACATGATCTGACTTTCACAAACCCGAACTGGGTGGGGTTCAGAGTTTGGAGGTTACCAATGTCTTTATTTATGAGCTCCATGATGATATGTTCCATGGCCTTACAGACCAGGCTCATCAGGCTAATAGGGCAATAGTTCCCGGGATCAGTGGTGGCTCCCACTTTGTGGAGTGGGATAACTGTTCCTGTGTGCCATTCAGTGGGCACAAAGCCTGATGTGAGGCTATGATTGAACATGGTGCTTAGATGGGGAGCTAGTTCATTCTGAAGTTGGTGTGAAATGCAGCCTGGGATGTTGTCCAGTCCCATGGATGCTGTGTTTTTGGCTTTAGCGAGTGCAGCTTTTACCTGTGTAGCTGTGATTACAGGAACTCTGCATTCTTCGTGTATAGATATGGGCCCTTTAGTGGATGAGAGTTTAGGAAAGTTAGCACCGAACCTATCTGCCAGGATGTTGGCAATATCTGCTGGGTCTGTAATTTTTGTGCTATTGTGCTGTAACTCAGAACAGATCTGGGTGTTGCCATTGAGATTCCTGACATAGCTGTAGAATGCTTTGTGGTTGTCCTTTGAATCAGTGGCGATTTTGTTTTCGTAGCTAGCTTTGGAGGATCCTATAAGGGATCTCAGCTTCTTACTGAGGCTGACCAGGGATCTCCTCCACTCATGTGATTTTACTCTCTTTTGCAACAGTTTCTTCCTTCAGTTGTAGAGTTTATTTATGGCAGGAGACCACCAGACTGGCTTCCTTTTTTTGGAGGATAGCGTCTTGGTTCTGTTTGGGATAGCACAATCCATGCACTCATGAGTGCATTTGTGCAGAATTCAGTAGTCCTAACTGTATTGTCCATTTGCATGGGTGTCATGAAGTTCACCACTTCTATCTTAAGAAATTTTTTACCAAGGTTTCCTTAATGGGAGATGAGATGTGGATATCTAGAGTGACTAGCTTATGGTCGGATCTGACCAATGAGGAGTTGACTTCAGGTGTGGAATACCAGTCACTCATGTTGGTAATGACTAGGTCTAGGATATTGTTGCCCCTGATGGGGGTGTGGATAACCTCAGATGCATTATGCTGAGCAACTAGCCTGGAGGTGTGGATATCCTTAATGAATATGGACACACCTCTGCCTTTGTTGTTCTGGTCCAGGTTAGATGGCCAAAAAGTGCAGTATGAGTTATAGCCTGGTAATGCAGGGGAGCACTCTGGAGCCTTGAACCAGGTATCTCTGGAGCCTTGAACCACGTATCTCTGGAGCCTTGAACCAGGTATCTCTGGAGCCTTGAACCAGGTCTCATTCAGTATCCATCTTCCTATTAATCTCCTATAGGTTTTCATGCACCCTTTGTTTCAGGGCTCGCTCTGTCTTGTCCACGTAGAATGAGTGACAGACTAGGCAGTGGGCTGAATAAACAACACCCTTTGTAAAACTGTTAAAATACTTAGAACCTCTCAAAGTTAGGTTCAAACAAGGAATAGAGACCTCATAACTGCCCATCATGAAAGGACATTGTGTGCACCTGCCACACTTGAAAGTACCCTTTTTGATCCTATTATCCTCCTCAGTAATAAAACTAAATCAGCTTTCAAAAATGTTATTTAGGTTGAAACCTCTCTTGAAGCTAAATGTCAGAGGTCTAGAAAAAACATTGGGGGTATTGGGCATAGCAGCAAATAAGTTCCAATATTTAGATATAATGTTCTGCATACCACTCGTATCACTTCCGCTCAAATTTTTTGAGGTTGTTCCTGTGTGCAGGAGGTTATCTCTGAAGAAGAAATTAATGGTAAAAATGTTTTACTCTAACCTTGTAAGATTTCATCTTTTAGGGATGTGGTAAGGGTCTCAGGGTAACCTTTAGCTAAAAATAGGTTCTCAATGTAATCCAACTCATTCACCAAATCATCCCAGAGGGAAGTCATTCTGGCTGCTTGGACCATTTGACCCTTCACAATGTTTTTATTTTGGTGAAAGGGGTGACTACTACTGTAATGTAAATTTGGAAAGGTCAAGTGGAGGACATTAATGCATTTATGTCCTTTATTAATAGTACAACTGACTTTTTGTTTTTCATTCATACAATGCAAATGAATGATGTACAATATTTGGATGTTAAGATTGTAAAGGATCTTTCCAATAATAGATTTATTTCAAAATTATACAGGAAGGAAAACTTTCAAATATTGTACATCATTCATTTGCATTGTATGAATGAAAAACAAAAAGTCAGTTGTACTATTAATAAATGACATAAATGCATTAATGTCCTCCACTTGACCTTTCCAAACAATAAATATGTCATTCAGGTAATCAAAGTAGGATTTAACGTTTTTAAAAAGAGTGATGGAAAAACAAATTGTTGTTCCCAATATAACAACACAATATTGGCAAATGCAGGAGTTCAGGCAGCACCCATGGCAACATCATCCATTTGTTTGTAGTACTCACCTTCAAAAAAGACAAAGTTGTTATTGAGTACAATTTCAATGTTTTCAATCACCAGTCTAAAAGCATTAGGGGACAGGAAATCAAAGGTGAGCAAAATTTCTTTAAGCCAATGTAAGCCAGCAGAATATGGAATTACAGAGAACATATATATTTTTTAAATTGATAGTAATAAAAACATAGTTGGGATCAAAATTTAGTTTACCCATCTTAGTCAAAAAATCCCTCCAATCAACTAAAATATGTTTGTGTAAGCCATGAAAAGGTTTACGTTGTCTGTCCACAAAAATGACAAGGGGTGTGTTTTTGAACATGCAGCAGCAAATATTGATCTTAGAGGGGAGATGGCAACACATTTATGGACCTTAGGTATTTCAAAGATTCCAGGAATAAAAGGCTTAGGAACATGAAGAAATTCATACAATGTCTTGTCAATAGCTCCTTGTAATAAATTATCATCAAGGGCCAAATCAATGTTTCTGTATGCCATAAAAATCTCATTGTGTGAAACCTGGGAACACCTGCAGTCACTGTTCAGTAACTGTGACATTTTAGCTGAATAGATCTACTGTTGCATTATAATCTTTATTCTAAATATTAGCTGTATAACACTAAAAAAATACTGAAAGACCATACACATTAAATAAAGTAAGTAAAATCCCCTTACATTGAATATACAGGCTCTAAGGATTCCTCTGGTCTTGTTAAGCCCCGCTCTGCTCGCCCTTCGGGCTCGCTCAGTGCCCTTCCCCCTATCCCCACCCACCCCCACTACTGCTAAATTTATAACCCCACAACCACACACCCCTCATTTCCTTAACAATCCATAAACTAGGACTTCATTTAAGGACCCACCCCTCCCTAAACCCTATCATCCTATCTACTTTAATACCTAGGTTGCAATACTATCTCCATAATGACTCTGCTACTCATAAAGTCTCCAACAAATAAAACACTTCCACTCTCTGTTCTACCTCTGCTGTTTATCCTATATCTTCCCACAATCTATGAAAATCAATACTACATAGGATTCTACTATCCTAAATGCCAAACCATGACCCCAATCTACTCAAGCAAGTTTGACCATTTAACCATGCCTTTCAACACTAACTCCATTACCCCTGCTAGCATTCACGCTGTTAGACCCAGTTATGTCAATAACAAAGGCAAGCACTACCAAAAACTAATAATAAATAAATTCTTAAAGCTCATAGTTAGCTTGCCTTACATCCTCACTATGGATGGGGATATCCACCTTAACCCTGACCCATCATCATCTGACAGCATTAGCTCCCATATTACCACCTCATATACAAAACAAAGTCTAATCAGACCTCCAACTCACTCCTGACCTGACACAAACATCAGAAGCATTAATTTATTTATTTCAAGTCTTACTCTATCTGCCTGAGTCCCTACAGGGACAGTCCTACCTTTCTCCCAGAAGTGAAATTAAAGGATTAAAGAAACTCTTCAACCTTCTTTACCCAGTTTTACTTTGTCTACTGGTCCAGCCTCCTGGACATCCAAGACCATTCTCAACATATCAAGTCTTATCCCGTCTGCCTGACTCCCTACAGGGACAGTCCTACTTTTCTCCCAGAAGTGAAATTAAAGGATTACAGAAAGTATGTAATATGCTGCCATACCTAATGTAATTTTGCTTGTAAAATTGCTCTATTACATGCCTGGTGTTAGTAAAGGATCCCAGCCAGAATAACCAGCAGCCATACACTTCATTTTGTGAATCCCTTCATACCTGCCTCATCCCTGGCTTCATCTTTTCCTATATCAGAGCCACCTTGCTCCCTACATCTAATTAACTGATATAGTGATTCCTCTCCCTACAATTATAAGATTTGTCCACTAGGTGGCAGTGTCTACCCATCTATAACCTCTCTTCCCTCTCTCCTTCTCACTCACTATAATATAACATCTTAATAGTCATTTCTCTCTTTTTAAGTGCTTAGTATCAGTCCTACCCTCCATCCAGCTCTGATACTTGTCTTCTGCTTTCCCTTAGTACTCTCATGCTAAAAAGGGACAAGACCTGGAAATTCTATCACCACAATGAACACCCTAACACCCTTCTTAAATACAAGTATCCCTTTAACCATCCTGCTTACCTCCCTCTGTACTTACCTTCACCAGACTGAGTTTTTTCACACTGCCCTGCTGTCTTCTTTCCTTGGGTCTACCCGCTCCGTTCGCCCTGCAGGCTCACTCCGCTCCCCTACCCTACCCCCAAATCTCACCCAGCCCCAGTGTTCCTACCTTTATTGTAGCTATATAACCCCTCCCCTTCCTCCCTACCAATCAACACACATCTCCTCACTAGCCCCCCCTCCAATCATCCAGTACCATCTCTCTCCCTCCCCTTCCCAATCAACAAGGTACTTTCACCCTCTTCTACACCCTCCCTCTTACACTTACATACACTCCTTACATATATCTACTTTCCCACTCCCCCTCTCCTTCACTCACAAACCCACCTGCCATTTCATTCTGTAATCCTACACCACACAATGCCTTGTCACACTCCCCTCATCCCTAGCCTCTGCCTACTACTTCTAATTCTTCTATACCATGCTATCTCTTAGTCATCTCTCAGAATACCACTCTCAATCCTATCCCTTCCTCACCCTACCATCACTCTTACCAACGTTGATCCTTTAACCTTATCTCACTTCCACACAATATCTCCCAACCTAATGCAACTGCACCCACTTCTCTGCTTCAAACTTAAACATCCTACCTCTATGAAACATCATACTTCTAAATCATTACTAATCCTCACAATATTCTCCAAAGTAAACTCAAATCCCTGATCTCATTCCCCTTCAACCACCTATGCCTAGCAGGTGACATACACCCCAACCCAGGACCTACTATAAACAACTCTCCAACCCCCCTACTACCACCCATATTTCCAACCCTAAATATCTCAAACTCCTAACCATCAATGTTCAGAGTCTAAAAAACAAAATAGGCCACTTTCATGCATGGCTTTACCAAGCCCAACCTGACATAGTAGCCATATCAGAGACATGGCTAAAACCCAATATAGCGGACTCAGAAATCCTACCTCCAGGATTTCAAACTCTCAGACATGATCGCCCAAAAAAATAGAGAGGAGGAGTGGCCCTTATATACTCCAACCTACTCTCCATCACCCCCTATCAAAATCCAATTCCTAAGTTTAACAACATTGAACTAGTCATAGGCACCCTTAAACTAAATAATCATAGCAACATTTGTGTCATAGCGCTCTATATTCCCCCAGGAAATAATATTAATACTCTTGAGGAAATTCTTCAATGGGCCTCAACCAATATCAAGTCTGAGACATATATTGAAGGAGTTGTTAACATCGACTGGAAGAGAATTATTGCCAGAAACTCCACCATATCCATCAATCTATATATCTTCTCTCAACTTACTAATGCTATACTTAGACCCAATAAAAATAACCCCCCAGGCTCCATATTGGACTGGATCCTTGTCTCCCACCCAAATAACATCTCCCACATAGGCAGATTACCAGACTCCATTAGTGATCACTTACCAGCCTTCATACATACATCAACTCCATCCTCTCCTCACCTACACCAATATATCCATACTCGGAATTTCACAAACTTCAATGCCACAACTTTCTCGAATTCTCTAAAACTTATAAACTGGGACAATCTAAAAACCCTCCCTCTAGATAACGCTGTAGAATTCTTCAACTCAACCTTCATAGATACCCTAAACTCCCAGGCCCCTCCAAGAACAAAATGTGTAAAGACCAATTCCGCCCCCTGGCTTACTAAGGATACCAAAACTCTCATGCTACAAAGGGACAAGACCTGGAAACTCTATCACCGCAATAAACAGCCTAACACCCTTCTTAAATACAAACAACTCCGCAACCTAGCCAAAAAACATATTACACAGGATAAAAAATTATACTGTATCAAACTCCAGACTACTCATTCCACAAACCCCAAACAATTCTGGAAATCCATCAACTTCCTTCTTAATCCAGGCACCAAAAACAATCCTTGCTCTGACACTAGCAAATCTAACATAGAAATAGCTACACTGTTCAATTCATTCTTTACTAACTCTATAGCTGAACTCACCAAAACCATCCCTAACAACAACTCCTTCCCCTATCTCAAATCCTCTCACCAATCTTCCATCCTAAACTCTCCTCCTACTTTTCATCTCAAACCCGTCCCCACATCATACATAAAAAAACTTCTCTCTAAACTTAAGACTTGCCCCAATGCCCCTGACAACATCCCCTCTATCTTTCTAAAACTAGCAGCAGACAGCATTGCCATTCCCATTAGTATAGTCATCAACAGATCCATGCAGGAATCATATGTCCCCAGACTATGGCATGCCGCCTTTATCCTACCCCTCCACAAAGGAGGCAAAAACAATAACTTCTCCAACGTCCGACCCATAGCAATACTATTGCCTATTTCAAAACTTCTTGACAAATGTATCCACCTCCAGCTAATGTCATTCCTTACAAATAACCAACTCCTCACCCTAACACAACATGGGTTCCGTCCTGGCCCTAGCACAGTAACAGCTCTTCTTTCATTCCTAGACATAGTGAACCACGCCCATGACTCTGGCAATTGAGTATCTACAGTCCTCCTCGACCTCTCCAAAGCTTTGGATACTGTCTCCCATACCCACCTTCTTCCCACCTTTCTAAACTTAACCTCTCACAAAACACCATTACCTGGTTTAGCAGCTACCTCTCTAATAGATCCCAGGCTGTTAAATGGAAAACTGGTACCTCTGCCTTCCTTCCAACCCCAACCGGGGTACCCCAGGGATCCATACTCGGCCCTATGATCTTTAATATTTTCATTAATGATTTCCACACATCAGTTCCCAACACCAGAATAGTACAATACACAGACGACTCAACACTAGTCTGCTTTGCCTCCAACCTCCTTGAGCTCCAAACTATAACTCAAACTGCTTTCTCAACTACTGAGAACTGGATGCTTCAAAATCATCTCTCCCTAAATTCCAATAAATCTAAAATCCTACTATTCACCCCATCAAAATCTATCCATCTTGACAAAGCCTCCTTCAAAATTATCAGCCATGCTAATTCCACTATAGAAATTGTTCCTTTTGCCACACTTCTTGGGGTTACTCTTGACGAGCAACTAAAATTTTATACCCATATTCAACTAAATATTAAGAAAACACATCAGAAACTTAGCATGCTGTACAGAAACTCACACTTCCTCTCCCCCTCAACTAAACAGACCCTCGCCTCAACCTACTTACTACCCTGTCTGATGTATGGTGCTCTCTTACTAACCAACCTATCTTCCTCTAACTCTTCTAAACTGGAAACCTGCTACAACAAAATCTCAAAGTTCGCAACCTCATCCAAATTCTCTACTCACCACTGTATACCCCTTCACCAGCTGAAATGGCTAGAACTTTTCAATTACCTGGACTACCTCCAACTCTGTACAGCCCACAAGCTTATTTTCAAACCTAATACATGTCCAGCACTTGCTAACATTTTACCTTCATACACCCCTCACAGACCCCTAAGATCTGCCCTCCAAAACCTAATCTCCGTGTATAAACCAAATCGTCCTGCTGGGCAGCTACTTCTATCCGTTACCTTAGCGAAAAAATAGAACTGTCTCCCTCCAGCTCTAAGAATCTCTGAAAACTTTGAACTCTTCAAAATTCAGCTCCATTCTCACCTCTCCCTTAGTTGGAAGTGCAATTGCACTCTACCTACCTAACTTGCACCTACCTACCTAACTTATCACATCCAAAGTCCCATTTTTTCTGTAACTTACCAGGGATCTATCCCCGATAACTACTCTCACATCACTATCTGACATTTCTAACCTATGAACAAATTCTACCCTCTACAACTGTTCTCAACCTACACACATGTAAATATGTAATATATATTGTATATGTGTTAGAGTTCAACTGCTATTTTACACCTACTAGTTGTTTAATGCACCTTTAGCAACTATGTATTGAATTTTGTGGACTTTGAACTATGTAGCTTTTACTTTGTACTACGCATTCTGAATTATGTAGTTTATACTTTGTACTATGGGGCTTTTCTCCCCGGGCCTCCACTGAAAATGAACTCTTTGAGCCCAGTGGACCTCCCCGGTCACCAAACTGGAAATAAATAAATAAATGAATAATAAGATCCACAACCTCCATGCCCTCTTAGCAGTCTATTCCCCTGATATACTTTGTCTTACTGAAACCTGGTTAAAACCATCAATGCCAAATAATGAAGTATTACCACTAGACCGCACTATTAGGAAGGGGGGTGGGGTAGCCGTTCTTTATAAAATCACCCTAAATGTTACTCTTGATTCCCAACAACCACCCCATTTTAATAAATCAGAAATGCTAATTACCAAACTACAAATAAAAAAAAACAAATGTATAAACATTGTGTATATTCCCCCAGGTAATAACTCAGGCACCCTAGAAGACATCATCCACTGGTTATCAAGTACCTACGTGACCTCAATATAGATTGGAACAGTTGCACCTCTGAGACTTCAACCACTCATGTAAACCTATTTGGGTTCACACAAACCATATCCACCTCTACCAGGTTCAGCAAGCCCGATAATAATGTATCCTAGACTGGATACTTATCAATAGCCCTCACCACATGTATAAATCAGGTATGCTCCCTGAAGATCTAAGTGATCACTTCTTAACCTATATTATTAGGCATAAAGTTGAATCTCCCCACCTGCCCACCTAAAAAAATCATAAGAAATAACAAAAACTTCAACCTTACCAAATTCCAAAACAAACTTAAATTATGCAATTAGTCAATTATAAAACAACTGCCACTAGATGAGGCTGTATCACACTTTAAAACCACATTCCTGGCCATCCTTAATACTCATATTTCTGCACGCTCCATTAGAATTAAAACAAAAGTAGCGTTCCTCTAAAGCCCCTCTAGATCAACTTAAATTTCGACAACTTAGGAATGACACAAAAAATCCATTTTACTAGACAAAAAAAAACTACTTCTGCCATCTACAACAAAAACATCAAAATAAACCTCAGAAGTTCTGGGCAGGTATTAACAAACTCCTTCACACAGGACAATCCACAACTCCAACCTCTTCATCCTCAACTCAAAATCACCGGAGGCCATTGCTAACACCTTTAATAGTTTCTTTACAGAGACTATCCAGTCCTTTGCTAGCAAACTTACACCTGCTTTTTCCAACTCAGGAACCCCCATACCCAGTGCCTGACCTTCCTTTAGCTTCCAACCAATTCCCATCTCACTTATCAGAGCCCTAATTAAAAAACTAAAACCAACCACCTTATCTGCTGACTTCCTCCCTGCAGACTACCTGCAAAAATCTGCAGATGCCATAGCATACCCTGTGTCTATTTTGATCACTAGAACCATAATTGAAGCCTCCATCACCTCCATTTGGAAAATATCCCATGTCATACCACTCTATAAAGTTGGCAGCTCCACTGAACTGTCAAACTATAGATCTATTGCCATTCTTTCTCCCTGGCCACAATTATGGAGAAGTGCATCCATAAACAACTCCTGCACTACCTCACTCAGAATAATCTGCTGGCCAACTCTCAGCATGGCTTTAGGCTGTATCACAGTACCACCCAACCCTCCTCTCCTTCTCCAGTGTCATAAATCGCAATCAAAACAACAAAAAATTATCCTCAGCCCTGTTTCTCAACCTCTCCAAAGCCTCCGACATGGTTAACCATCGTTACTTTCATATACCCTTAAAACAATATCTCTAGACAACCAGGCTATCCAATGGTTTCAATCTTATCTGAATGGAAGACAGCTGGCTGTCTTATGGCAGGACAAACTCTCCACCCTTCTACCCATCACCCTTGGAGTACCACAGGGATCTATATTAGGACCCCTTCTTTTTTCTCTATTTATCAATGACCTTCACACTGTCATCGCAGAAGCAATCTGTATACAATACGCTGACGACTCACCCCGATTTGCTCAGCCTCTTCCCCAACAGATCTCCTCACTTTATCCCAACAAACCTTCAACACGGTTGAAAATTGGCTCTCTAATCAGCAACTGATATTAAACCCTAATAAAGCAAAGCTACTGCTCTTCTCCCCTACTCGTAAGTCCTCTCAGCCATCATTTACTTTAACATCTAATAATGTTACCATAATCTCACCAGATACCCATACCAAACTCTTAGGAGTTATAATAAACAACAACCTTAAATAAAACATGCATGTCAATCAAACAATTAAAACCATTAATAAAAAACTTGGCCCCCTATATAAAAATGAACCTTTCCTTACCTCTCTAGCTAGGACTGCCATTGCCCATACTAATCTATTTCATCCCTCCTTTATGCCTCCCCTGTACTCACTAACTTGAGCAAATCTGATCTCAGCAAACTCTCAAGCTGCTATAACTACATTGCCAAGTTTGCCACCAGCACTGCCTATAGGACACACCACTGTCAGAACCTAAACCTCTTAGGATGGCTAGAATTCCCTAGACTAACCACTGTAACCGACTCATTGTTGCATTCAAAGTTATTAACCAACCAGAAAAAATGCCCTCCCTCAAAAACATTATCCATCCCTACAAAAACATTATCCATCCCTCAAAAACATTATCTATCCCTCAAAAACATTATCCATCCCTCAAAAACATTATCCATCCCTACAAAAACATTATCCGTCCCTCAAAAACATTATCCATCCCTCAAAAACATTATCTATCCCTCAAAAACATTATCCATCCCTCAAAAACATTATCCATCCATACAAAAACATTATCCATCCCTCAAAAACAATAAAATCCCTACAAAAACATTATCCACCCTTCAAAACATTATCCATCTCTACAAAAACATTATCCATTCCTCAAAAACATTATCCAGCCCTACAAACCACTTTGTTCATCTACTAAACTGTCGGTACAAACTGTTAACACTAACAACTCAGCTGGGGACTCTCTGTTTGCAAATTAAGTGAGCAAAACTTGAAATTGTCTCCTGGCTGACCTTACTCTAAAACCCTCACTTACCCGCTTCAAAAAAAAAAACCCTAATACAGTATTTTAAAACTCACTGGCTATGCCCTTGCTCTAATGTTGACTAAATCCTCCTCTGCTACCATATGATAAATGGTACTGTAATTAATTTACTGTTTATTTATACTAATTATTGAAATGTGAGATTGTAATTTGTATTTGGACATTGCTGGACATAAACTGTAACATATAACTTGTCTTTGTTATCATTTATCTGTTTGTATGTTTGGAGTTTTTCTCCCCGGGCCTCCGCTGAAAATGGACATATATCCAGTTGGACTATCCCAGTCAACAAATGTAAAATAAATAAAATAAATTATTGTTACTGACATCCCGTAACACCAGCCTTTTATCCAGGGGGACGTTACTATAGTACCACCTTTTGGTTTTCATTAAAGTTCTAATGTCATGCTCAATGACTGCCTCAAGATTGTGTAAAACTGGGTTTAAGGACAGGTTGAAAAGACTTTTTTTGCATAAGGAAGTATTAGTAGTAATGTTTTCTGCAGTATCATTGAAAATAAGGTCAAGATTCAACTTTCCATTAAAAGTTTTAAATCCAAAAGTAGTTAACTCAGATATGCTCTCCTTGTAGAGGCGTAGGTGAACCCCTTATGAAAAATAGTGAAATGAATGAACTTTAGTCCTAAATCACTGTAATTAAATAGACAAAATTTGTCATAAGTATAAACACAGCCTTCTCTGTGAATAAAGAAATCCACAGCATCTTCATAACTGTTATCTATACAGAAAGGTATAGGGTCAGTAGAAATTAGTATCACTTCCTGCCTTTTTGCCTCCTGTTCCATTTGGAGCCCTGTCCCTGTCCCTGGGGATAGTTCTGTGTCTCCTGAGCATAGGTTGGGTGTGAGATCTGATTCTGTATTCTGGAAGACCTCCTCAAAGGAGGATAGCCTAAAGGGTCCACCTCATCACTAATGTCATTGTTAAACCTTTCAAATGTGGGGTTTTCTGTAACCAAACCAATGTTATTATAATTACCCTGCACTTTAGTATCCATCTTTGTTGGTACCCATTTCCACTGTGAAGGGGCTAACCAGCAGGCTCTGTTCTCATTCTATTCTTTGTGGGCCCTATCTAATTTTGAAAACTTACATTTCTTAATTTTCTCCACTACATGATTGATTTCTTTTAAAATACCAAAATATTTACATTTATATTCTTGCAGTATGAAACATAAATCATCCTGTATGTGTTTGTTTAAAGTAAGGATATTATTCCGCAATGTATTAAGCATTCTCTCATGGTTGCATATAATAGTATGAATTGTTAAAACACTGCAATTATTAAATATGTCTACAAGTTCTAAATAAAAATCTGTCCCAAATTCAACATTGTTAGCCGAGCCTGCTGATAAGAAAACAATACTAAGGGAATGATTTCACTTTCGGAAAAAAGTTTTCTGCCCATCTGCTTCATTTTCTTAAACCTACACAAATTCAAGTTTGCATACATCAGCCAGCTCACTTTAATATCAGTTCTCCAACACTGACAATAATATCATCTGGTTAATTTAAACAACACTATAGGATAAGCACAAGAAGGTAATCCATTGTTTAAATCTAAAATGGTGGACTGTATCAGTTAAGGAGATAAGCATTCACTGACTGGGTTACGACAACTAACCATCAAGTTTTCTAGCACCAACGAGATTTAAAAATATTGTCAAATAAAATTTGTTATAATGGCCCTAGATATGTGACTGGATTTAGGATCCAGTTATTTTCTTCATCTTCTTTGGAAATGAACAATAAGAATTATTATTATTATTATTATTATTATTATTATTGTTGTTGTTATTATTATTATTATTATTATTATTATTATTATTATTATTACTATTATTATTATTATTTATTATTATTATTATTGTTGTTATTATTATTATTATTAGTAGTAGTAGTATTATTGTTATTATTATTATTATTATTATTATTATTATTATTATTATTAACATAACTTCTCTATAAGTAGTTACATTCCTAGTTTCATTTCTGACCATGGAAGTATTACTAACTATGCACTACTATGCCTAAGTGATTCTCCCTGCTTAATTTCCTAATCAATGTTATGTTCCTCCACATATATAAATTCAACCATATATTTGTCTATGTTCGACTGTACCCAAGGGTGAGAGACTGGTGATTGGAGCAGATTTCAATGGGCATGTTGGTAATGGCAACAGAGGGGATGAGGAAGTGATGGGTAGGTATGGTGTTAAGCAAAGGAATGCAGAAGGTCAGATGGTAGTGGATTTTGCGAAAAGGATGGACATGGCTGTGATGAATGCGTATTTTAACAAGAGGGAGGAGCATAGGGTGACATACAAGAGTGGAGGAAGATGCACACAGGTGGATTATAGCTTATGTAGGAGGGCCAGTCTGAAGGAGATTGGAGACTGTAAAGTGGAGGGAGGAGAAAGTGTAGTTAGGCAGCATAGGATAATGGTTTGTAGGATGACATTGGTGATCAAGAAGAGGAGGATGAGTGTGAGGGCAGCACCAAGGGTCAAATGGTGGAAATTGAAAAAGGGTAATTGTGAGGTGATGTTCAGGGAAGAGTTAAGACAGGCACTGGGTGGCAGTGAAGAGTTACCAAATAGCTGGGTAACTACAGCAGAGCTAGTAAGAGAGATGGCTAGAAAGGTGCTTAGTGTGACATCTGGAAAGAGGAAGGAGGACAAGGAGACCTGGTGGTGGAATGAAGAAGTACAGGAGAGTATACAGAGAAAGAGGTTGGCGAATAAGAAGTGGGATTGTCAAAGAGATGAAGAAAGTAGACAAGAGTATAAGGAGATGAGGTGCATGGCAAAGAGGGAGGTGGTGAAGGCTAAGGATAAGGCGTATGAAGAGTTGTATAAAAGGTTGGACACTAAGGAGGGAGAAAAGGACCTGTACAGATTGGCTAGACAGAGAGACCGAGTCAGTAAAGATGTGCAGCAGGTAAGGGTGATAAAGGATAATGAGGAAAACGTACTCACAAGTGAGGAGAGTGTGTTGGGCAGATGGAAAGAGTACTTTGAGGGGTTGATGAATGAAGAGAATGAGAGGGAGAGAAGGTCGGATGATGTGCAGATAGTGAATCATGAAGTGCAGTGAATTAGCAAGGAGAAAGTAAGGATAGCTATGAAGAGGATGAAGAACGAAAAGGCTGTTGGTCCAGATGATATACCTGTGGAAGCATGGAGGTGTTTAGGTAAAATGGCAGTGGAGTTTGTAACTAGATTGTTTAATGAAATCTTGGAAAGTGAGAGGATGCCTGAGGAATGGAGAAAAAGTGTTTTGGAACCGATTTTTAAGAATAAGGGTGATGTGCAGAGCTGTAGTAACTACAGAGGGATTAAACTGATCAGTCACAACATGAAGTTATGGGAAAGAGTAGTGGAAGCTAGGTTAAGAAGGGAGGTGATGATTAGTGATCAGCAGTATGGTTTCATGCCAGGAAAGAGCACTACAGATGCAATGTTTGCTCTGAGAGTGTTGATGGAGAAGTACAGAGAAGGTCAGAAGGAGTTGCATTGTGTAATTGTGGATTTAGAGAAAGCATATGACAGGGTGCCTAGAGAGGAGTTGTGGTATTGTATGAGGAAGTCAGGAGTGGCAGAGAAGTATGTAAGAGTGGTACAGGATATGTACGAGGGTAGTGTGACAGCAGTGAGGTCTGCGGTGGGAGTGATGGATGCATTTAAGGTGGAGGTGGGATTACATCAAGGATCAGCTCTGAGCCCTTTCTTATTTGCAATGGTGATGGACAGGTTGACAGACGAGATCAAACAGGAGTCCCCGTGGACTATGATGTTTGCAGATAACATTGTGATCTGTAGTGAGAGTAGGGAACAGATGGAGGAGACCCTGGAGTGGTGAAGATATGCTCTAGAGGAATGAAGGTCAGCAGGACTAAGACAGAATATATATGTGTGAATGAGAGGGAGGACAGAGGAATGGTGAGGATGCAGGGAGTAGAGGTGGCAAAGGTGAATGAGTTTAAGTACTTGTTATCAACAGTTCAGAGTAATGGTGAGTGTGGAAGAGAGGTGAAGAAGAGAGTACAGGCAGGATGGAGTGGGTGGAGAAGAGTGTCAGGTGTGATTTGTGACAGACGAGTACCAGTAAGAGTGAAAGGGAAGGTCTACAAGAGGGTAGTGAGACCAGCTATGTTATATGGGTTGGAGACAGTGGCATTGACAAAAAGGCAGGAGTCAGAGCTGGATGTGGCAGAGTTAAAGATGTTAAGATTTGCACTGGGTGTGACGAGGATGGACAGGATTAGGAATAAGTATATTAGAGGGTCAGCCCAGGTTGGAAAGTTTGGAGACAAAGCCAGAGAGGCATGAATACATTTGTATGGACATGTGCTGAGGAGGTTTGCAGAGTATATTGGGAAAAAGATGCTAAGGATGAAGCTACCAGGTAACAGGAAAAGAGGAAGGCCTAAGATAAGGTTTATGGATGTGGTGAGAGAGGACATGCAGGTGGTTGGTGTGACAGAACATGATGCAGAGGACAGGAAGAAATGGAAACAGGTGATCTGCTGTGGCGACCCCTGATGGGAGCAGCTGAAAGAAGAAGAAGTTCAAGTGTTTAAAGTCTTGTTCTATTTGATACTATGTATATTTTTCTTTTTATATTTTTAGCCTGTAAATGTAACACTCATTTTTTGTCAATTTTATTGATAATTTCTATTTTATTTATTTATTTATTTTACATTTGTTAACCGTGAAATTCCGACTGGATACAGGTCCATTTTCAGTGGAGGCCCGGGGAAAAAAGCTCCAAATGTACAAAAACAAGTGTAAATACAGTGAAATTATTACAGTGAGTTATCACAAAACTGAGATTTGTTTAATGATATTTGCACACAGGTACATGTTTTTCTCACATACACACAGCAAAGGTTGGAAGCAAGTAGCTGAGAAAGAAATAGTTAAAGATTTCATCTGAAAAAGGAAAACACAAAGTAGTTATCATACATGGTGTAGTGTTAACTTTAAATCTTTCCAGTAGGTGGGTGATGCACCGAATTTTAAACAGTTAGAGAGTCAGAGTTTTATTCTTGTAATGAGGTTTTCATTTATGAATTATGTTTGAGTGGGGGTTAGTTAGGGTTTGTACAGGGACAAAGTCACTGCTTTTTTAGGCATTTAAAGAGGATCTTATTATCAGGTGTGGGGTTGGTAGTACTTAGGGTATGGGGAGATAGCTTACTGGCTAGGGATTGCATGGTTTCTGTAAAGAAAGTGTCAAAGGTGTTAGCAACAATTTTAGAAGGTTGTTGGAGGGTAGTTAAGGGGGTAGGGTAGTTGATTGGCCTGGGTGGAGAAGCTTGTTTATGCCTGACCAGAATTTTTGTGGTTGATTTTGGTGCTTTTATTGCAGATTACAGTAGTAATTATTTTTGTCTAGCATAATAGACTTCTTTGCATCATTTCTCAGATGTTTATATATAATGTGGTCTTTTGGGGATTTAGTGGTTCTCCAGGAGGTCCAGGCTTTGTTTCTGCTAATAATTTTTAGTCTTGTATCATTGGACAGTCATGGTGCTACTTTGTTATTGGTTCTGATAGTGCATGGGGGAGCATGGTTATCCAGGATAGCAAGAAATGCAGAGTTAAAGTATGAGTCGGCTTCATCTAGTGGAAGTAGCCATAGGTTGGACCAGTCACATGTGTTAAGTTCATTCTGAACTTTAGTCTGAATAAAGTTCTTACAACTTCCAGTGGTTTTAAAGGAAGATTGTTGAGGGATGCCATTTCTTTTTCTGATTATATAGGTCAGGAAGTGATCACTAAAGTCCTCGGGTAGGGTGCCTGTTTTATATATCTGGGGTAGGTTGTTTATTAATATCCAGTTTAGGATATTTTCCTTATTGTTAGGCTTATTGATTCTGGTTGGGAAAGATATCATCTGGGAGAAGCCATGCAAATTTATATGGGTGGAGGGGAAGTCTGAAGAGCAAGTATTTCAGTCGATATTAACATCCCCGAGAATAATAGCTTCCTGGGGGCAGTTAGTGAAGAGCCACTGGAGGATACCCTCCAAGGTATTTGTGTTGTCACCTGGGGGAATATAGATACATGCAATGTTTATAGATTTGCATTTGTTGAGTTGGACCTTTGAGATGAGTATTTATGCATTGTTAGTAAACAAGGCATTTATGGTACTAGTTTTGGATACTTCCAGAGTGGATTTATACAAGATGGCTACCCCTCCCTTCCTTTATTAGAGATGCGATCAAGTCTTAATATATTGTACCCTGGGGATATAATCTTATTATCACTGGTAGTAGGCTTGAGCCAGGTCTCGGTATGGCATATTATATCAAGGGAGTAGACATCCAGGAGGGTATGTAAGCAGTGAATTTTCTTGTTTATACTTCTAATGTTTAGGTGACACACTAGGAGTGAGTTGGGGGCATTATTTGAGTTTCATAGGCTAGTATGGGTGTTATTTGTGGGGCTGATAGTAACAGGTGGGGTGGGCCTGGGTGAGGGTGGATGTCATCATTCACTATGAGATTAGGTAGTAATCTAAAAACAAGTTTCTGGAGTTTTAATAAGAGTTTGTGGTAGTATTTAGTTCTAGGATTAATATATGAAGCACGAATGGGATGATGAGTTTTTGCATTAGAAGAGTTTGATGAGAGGTGGGGTAGTGGTTGGTTAGAATTATGTGGCTGATTAGTAGTACTGGTTTTGGTTCTAGGGTAGTGGGTGCTAGGGAGGTGTTGGTATTCATAGGCTGTGAGATGATAGAGAATTATAAGTGGGGGTATTAGGCAGTAAATAGGATTAGAGTTCGAAGATTTTAAAAGTATGTGGAGGCATTGTAGGGGTATTTGAGTAATGCCTGTTTAAAATAGAGTTGGGGTGTTTATAATTAGCATATAGTGAGAGACTGGAGATAGTTTGAATAATAGGGTTGGATCCTGTGAATGATCGGTTAATGCTGATTGATTCTGATGAGTGAGAGTGGTGTCAGATGAGGGAGAGTGGCAAGGTGATAATAATTGTGGGACAACAGGGTTGGGTGGAAATTGGGGGCAGGGTAGGGGAGCAGAGTAAGCCCGCAAGGTGAATGGAGTGCGTAGAGCCAAAAGAAGAAACAGATCGAGGAGAACAATCAATCAGTGGAGTACTGAAGTTACTTGTTATAATTTGTATGTAAGCTTAGACTGGAGCTTTTCTCCCTGGGCATCTGCTGAAAATGGGCACTATTCCAGTCGGATCATCCTGGTAAACAAATGTAAAATAAAACAAAATAATAAAATAAATCAGTTGTGTATTTGGTCTACATAAACAATGCTGGGCCTTTTTTTAGTCTCCTCAGACCTCATTTTTCCAGCCTGGTCAGTATTGCTCAGGCCAGTCCTGGTTCATAAGGGGTATCCCTGGGGTTTGGCTGTCTTTGCTTCTATCCAGTGTTGGAGGGGTATTTTGTATGGGCTGCCCACTTTGCTTTCCCCACCATCAATGCTTGTTGATTGCATCTGAGGGCAACTCCCCTCTTTGGATCATGCTTCCCCTTAAGGAAGATTATCAAGGAGTGGTCCCCCACCCAGGACTTGCATGACCATTCCTACCTGCAGCCCCTAACTGAACCTAGCTGGACTGGACCATAGTGAGGCTTAATCCCTCTGTGCCACCAGTGTGGCTAAAATGCTGGACTTTTGAGTCTCTTTTTAACTATGTCTTAACTGCATATTACATTCAACATATTTGAATTGGAACTTTTTTTTCCTAAAATCTCTTTATTTGAATTTTCAGATATTAACAGCGATACATCCAATCAAACACACAAAACAAACAGTACATACAAAAAGGAAACATGCAAAAAACTAGTAACACAAGAAATATATATACACTATATGCAATAGAAGTCACTACATCATCATATGGAGTATAAAAGTATTATTTTCACACATCGGAAGTTTAAATTCCATGCGTAAGTGGACTTACTCACTGTGTATCATAGGATTGTGGACTGTGGCGGTTGACGGGACTGTGTAATCGTGACATGGGCTGCTGATTAGCCCTGTTACTTTAGTTGCGAGGATAGAGTGAGAGGAGAGACAGGGTGTGTGTGATATCAGTTATTTGTCTGTTTTTTAGGGCTGTTGACAGGGCCACGCCAACCAGATGCTTTATTTTTTCCAGTTCCTGGCATAATACTGAATGAAACTTAAGGGCCATGGCGTTGACATTTTTTTTTAATATGTTATAAGCTGGCAGGGTTTAACCAGATACTAGTGAGGCAATGTGCGTGTGTGTGTGTGTGTGTGTGTGTGTGTGTGTGTGTGTGTGTGTGTGTGTGTGTGTGTGTGTGTGTGTGTGTGTGTGTGAGACTGTGTGTGTGTATGTGTGTGTGGGGGGACTGTTGATTTTCTTTTTTTTAAATACACTGACTGGCAGCAGGACAGGGTCAATGAACCATCAATGGAACCACTGTCCAGATGATTCATGTGGTCTGTCTGTGTGTTTTTTGGGGCTGTTGATAGGCAGGGCCAAACAGATACTTTATTTTTTGCCTGGCAGGATCAACCTTCTCTGTGTGTGAAACTTTAAAGACCTGTGGCCTTGACTTTTTTTTAATATGCTAGTATGTATAACCTGGCAAGGTTTAACCAGATACTAGGGAGCCAATGTGTTTGGGGGACTGTTGAATTTCTTTTTTAATACACTGATAGGCTCAACAGAGCCAGATGATTCCTGTGGTATGTGTGTTTTTTGGGGCTGTTGATTGGCAGGGCCACCCAGGTACTTTATTTTTTCCTGGCAGGGTCAACCAGATACTAGTACTATGTGTGTTTAAGGGCCATTGTGTTACACTTAAGGAAGAGTGAGTTTATCACTGTCAATGAGCAGGGGTCATGTTAAAGGCCATAGCGTCAATACTAACGAGTAAGGGGATGACAGAACCGGAACGTGCCATTCATGCTGAACAGGATGCTTTTCAGTGCATGTTGACAACACCACATGCAACTTTTCAACTAACATTAGCAGATATGACATTCACAGCACCTCTGCTTTGTAGGCGTATGGCACTTTGTACCCCTTCATGTCAGGACAGGGCAACATTTTACAGTGTAGAGTCACTTGATCCATCCATGTGTAATGCACAGCTGTATGGATATATCCTAGCATGTTTGGGAGAGGATGAGGAGAGTCAGATGAGGCTGTCCGGGTTTTAGTCTACAGGATGGTTCATAGAACAAAAATAATACATTTTAAGTAAATGAACTCAGAAGCATGTACAGCTGTTTTTACTTCTGAGCTGGGCTCAGCATGATTTTTGTGAAAGCGTTTATTCTCTAATGAAAATAGTCTGTCTGAAAATCCATTTCCATGAGGAACTAGAGTAATAAACAGCTAAATAGATGCTAGTGGAGATCTCATAGAGCTGATTAAAGTGGTAGCCTGCAGTGCTGACAGGGTAACCCTAAGGCATTGTTTAGACTACGGCTTCCAACTGGTTTGATTCTTATACTCTCACTTATGAAGACTAAAATATTTGAACCTGTACAGTGTCTCATACAGAGATTTAAGATGATCTTATTCGGGTATTTAGGGCATTTAGAGACAACCACCTCTGGGAATGTTAGGGGTTATCCAAAGTGTGCTAATTGGTTGTCTGAGATAGTAGCTGATACATGGAACAGACCACCAATTTACATTAAAGCAGGTGTTAATGAAGATATTGTTAAGAACAGCCTGCACAGTTATTATGGAAACAACTGTTTTAGTATATTGGTAGGCTAGAAGGGCATTACTGCCCATGCTTGAAATATTTGTATGCATGCATTAATATTGTGTCCTCCTCCCCATTATATCGTAGTAACTTGCATATTTTTTGATTCGTCTGTCTCACAGCTGCTTCTTGTAACGTGACTGAGATGGCAGCAAATGTATAAGCTCTAATCTTGCATATGTACAAGTGGGCCTTAAAATTAACATGACATTGCCCCAGACTTAATAATATATCATTTCTTGTTATAGCTTTTACATTCCAGATAACAGCTGAAGGTAAGACAGTTGGCTGTCCTCAACATTTCAAGTAATCTGGTCCAATGGCAATGTTCCAGAAGTGTTCCTAACTAGATATTGGTCTGAAAGGGAAAAATGGATAAGTTAAGGCTTGCAAGACTTATTAAAAATGCAGTTTATATTAAGCATATAAATTCTTTTTATAGGTTGCATGGTTATAACCTGGCAGGGTTAGCCAGATACTGGGGAGGCGATGTGTTTTGGGGGGGCTGTTGATTTTCATTTTTTAAAACACTGGCAGGGCCAACAAGATTCCTGTGGTCTAAGTGTTATGGGGGGCTGTTGATGACTGTCCTCAGTTCTGGTCTGGAATGTTTAATGTTTTGTGGTATGTACCACTAATGCAAAACGACATTATACAATTATATATGTACCCGTATTGTACTGTATTTTATTTATTTATTTCAGTTTGTTAACTGGAGTAGAACACTGGTCTGTTTGGGCCATCTTACAGATTTAGCCCAGGAAATTAAAATAAAGTACAGACTACAAAACTGGTATTACAGCATGACAGGAAAGTAACAGATTCCATAAACGTATAATATAAATTCATTCTGAAATGGTAAAGAGAGGGAAGGAGATGAAATTTTGTCATTAGTAATTTAGTAGAAAGGTAAAGAGATAGAGGTATTAATAGGGAGAATAAAAGTAAGTGAGAAATGAGTTGTGCCTATCAGCTAACAGTATGTCAGTTTGGACATGGTAGAAGGGTGGTAGGGCAGAAAGTTGAATATAAAGTGTTTTACATGCTTATTGCCTACTATTTCCATTAAGATTTTTTTTCAGAAGCTCAGAAGACTGTGTCACATTTTTTTAACTGTGTGAAATGTAATTCTTTGGGGGGGGTGGTTGTAGCCTGTACATACAACTGTAACATTAACTAGCTTATTTGGGGGGGGGTGGCTGTATCTTGTACATACAACTGTAACATTATCTAGCTTACTTGGGGGGGGTTGGCTGTAGATACTTTAATAAAGCAGCATACAACTGTAACATTATCTAGCTTATTTGGGGAGGGGGTTCGGATGTAGATAATTTAATACAGCAGCATACAACTGTAACATTATCTAGCTTATTTGGGGAGGGGGTTTGGCTGTAGATAATTTAATATAACAGCATACAACTGTAACATTATCTAGCTTATTTGGGGAGGGGGTTTGGCTGTAGATAATTTAATACAGCAGCATACAACTGTAACATTATCTAGCTTATTTGGGGGGGTTGGCTGTAGATAATTTAATACAGCAGCATACAATTGTAACATTATCTAGCTTATTTGGGGAGGGGGTTCGGATGTAGATAATTTAATACAGCAGCATACAACTGTAACATTATCTAGCTTATTTTGGGAGGGGGGTTTGGCTGTAGATAATTTAATATAGCAGCATAGACCTGTAACATTATCTAGCTTATTTGGGGAGGGGGTTCAGCTGTATATAATTTAATACAGCAGCATACAACTGTAACATTATCTAGCTTATTTGGGGAGGGGGAAGGCTGTAGATAATTTAATACAGCAGCATAGAACTCTAACATTATCTAGCTTATTTGGGGAGGGGGTTCAGCTGTAGATAATTTAATATAGCAACATACAACTGTAACATTATCTAGGTTATTTGGGGAGGGGGTTTGACTGTAGATAATTTAATACAGCAGCATACAACTGTAACATTATCTAGCTTATTTGGGGAGGGGGTTCAGCTGTAGATAATTTAATACAGCAGCATGCAACTGTAACATTATCTAGCTTATTTGGGGAGGGGGTTCGGCTGTAGATAATTTAATACAGCAGCATACAACTGTAACATTATCTAGCTTATTTGGGGAGGGGGTTTGGCTGTAGATAATTTAATATAGCAGCATACAACTGTAACATTATCTAGCTTATTTTGAGAGGGAGTTCGGCTGTAGATAATTTAATACAGTAGCATACAACTGTAACATTATCTAGCTTATTTGGGGAGGGGGTTTGGCTGTAGATAATTTAATATAGCAGCATACAACTGTAACATTATCTAGCTTATTTGGGGAGGGGGTTCAGCTGTAGATAATTTAATACAGCAGCATGCAACTGTAACATTATCTAGCTTATTTGGGGAGGGGGTTCGGCTGTAGATAATTTAATACAGTAGCATACAACTGTAACATTATCTAGCTTATTTGAGGAGGGGGGTCAGCTGTAGATAATCTAGTACAGCAGCATACAACTGTAACATTATCTAGCTTATTTTGAGAGGGAGTTCGGCTGTAGATAATTTAATACAGTAGCATACAACTGTAACATTATCTAGCTTATTTGGGGAGGGGGTTTGGCTGTAGATAATTTAATATAGCAGCATACAACTGTAACATTATCTAGCTTATTTGGGGGGGGTTGGCTGTATCCTGTACATACAACTGTAACATTATCTAGCTTATTTGGGGAGGGGGTTCGGCTGTAGATAATTTAATACAGCAGCATACAACTGTAACATTATCTAGCTTATTTGGGGAGGCGGTTGACTGTATCCTGTACATACAACTGTAACATTATCTAGCTTATTTGGGGAGGGGGAAGGCTGTAGATAATTTAATACAGCAGCATACAACTGTAACATTAGCTAGCTTATTTGGGGAGGGGGTTCAGCTGTAGATAATTTAATATAGCAACATACAATTGTAACATTATCTAACTTATTTTGGGAGGGGGTTCAGCTGTAGACTGTAGATTATTTAATACAGCAGCATACAACTGTAGCATTATCTAGCTTATTTGGGGAGGGGGTTTGGCTGTAGATAATTTAATATAGCAGCATACACCTGTAACATTATCTAGCTTATTTGGGTAGGGGGTTCAGCTCTAGATAATTTAATATAGCAGCATACAACTGTAACATTATCTAGCTTATTTGGGGAGGGGGTTCGGCTGTAGATAATTTAATATAGCAGCATACAACTGTAACATTATCTAGCTTATTTGGGGAGGGGGTTCAGCTGTAGATAATTTAATACAGCAGCATACAACTGTAACGTTATCTAGCTTATTTGGGGGGGTTGGCTGTAGCTTGTACATATAACTGTAACATTATCTAGCTTATTTGGGGGGGGTTCGGCTGTAGATAATTTAATACAGCAACATACAACTGTAACGTTATCTAGCTTATTTGGGGGGGGGTTGGCTGTAGCCTGTAAATACAACTGTAACATTATCTAACTTATTAGGGGGGGGTGGCTGTAACCTGTACATACAACTGTAACATTATCTAGCTTATGGGGGGGGTTGGCTGTAGCCTGTACATACAACTGTAACATTATCTAGCTTATTTTGGAGGGGTGTCTGTAACCTGTACATACAACTGTAACATTACTTAGTTTATTTCTTAAATTTATCCCCAGTTTCTTTAGATTCCTCAGCAAAAAGGTGCTATTATTAATGTTCTGAGATCCAACTTTTAAAACAGATGTTTGGAATATTATAAATCATCAAAATAAATATAATTTATATAAGCAGCTGTATAATGATATTGTGAACAGAGTATCTAATATTTACATCTCCTGTACTGTGAAGGTCAGTACTTCTCATTCTGCATGTACAGCAGTGTTACTGATTAGGCTGCATTTGACGACAGTGTGGGTCAGGACTCGTAACTCTCAACCAGTACAGTTTTGGTAGAGCACTGATTATATTTAATCACTTCTTCATTGTTAAAAGAGTTTATTATCCTCTTGTTTGAAGTCAGGAATATACTTCAATGAGTCACTGTGCATTCTATACAAACATATAAGCACGTTGCTAAATACTAGACCATTTACCCTTTAGTGATGGCCAAAATTACTAGTTACTTTTCTGGGACAGGACGCCTTATAAATAAACCACCATGACTGAGAGAGGATGATCCAAATCTCACAGTTTGTAGTGACACTATTAGGATGGTGTCTGCACTGTCTACACCAAATGTTGCTTGTGCTTCAAGCAGTAAAGTCGCAGATGAGCCAGATGGTGGTATGGAGGTGGAATCCTTACAAAGTATTGCATCTGTTTCATGTAGTACTGCCATTCATTCAGGCTGCTGGCGACACAGACTCACCTGACTGCTGGACTTTGGACCAAAAAATGCTACTGCAGTAAGTACAGTTGGCTGTCGATTCACAATAAGAAACTTGGATGTAAAACTTGCCGTAGTGTGGGGGGTCTTGGTGCAGAGAATAAGAAGGGTCTCAAAATTGCAAAGGAATGGAACACTGACTTGATAACTTCCTTTCGTGAAAGTCGACAGCAACAGTTAACATCCATGCGAAAAAAAAATATCCAACCACAAGGAATCTGTGAGTCACAAAGCTGCCACAAAGCTTCTTGAAGAAGAAGATAGATTCTGGAGCAGATGGTTTGGAAGGCCCAGGCAATAGAAAAAACTGTCACGATGAACATTTTTTGTACTGCCTATAAAGTGATGAAAGAAAACCAAAGCTTTCTTAATTTTGAGTCTGAAATTGATTTATAACAACTAAATGGAGTTGATATGGGACACATTCTTCATTCTAGTAATCCATGCATCAACATCGTTAATCACATAAGCGATGAAATGAGAAAAATTCTTACAAAACAGATTGGCACATCCAGTAGCAAAATATCATTAATTATTGATGAGTCAATGATGTTGAGCAACAAATCAGCGCTCATTGTTTATGTTCATACCTGTCTTGCTGACAGCAGAATGAACTCAGCAGTAAATTTATTTTTGGAGTTAATTGAATTGCAAAACACAACATCGGAAGGGATTTTTAATTCTTTGCTTGAGTGCCTTAAATCTCATGGTTTAACAGAGGATTGCTTGAAATGTAACTTGTTTTGTGTTGCATGTGATGGTGCAGCCGTTATGCTAGGATATAAAAGTGGTGTTAAGAAGCTAATGACAGACAAGTTTCCATCAGTTATCTTTTGGCACTGTATGAATCACAGATTGGAACTTTCTGTTGGGGATGTAATCAAACAAGTTTTGGGTATTAACAGGTTTAAGGTGTTCCTTGATAAGCTGTATGTGCTACACCATTCCTCATCAAAAAATAACAGAGAATTATAGATGTGTGCAAAAAGCTGGACACTCAGATGCTAAAAATTGGTTGAATTTTAAGCACATGATGGCTAGCATCAAGTTACCATGCCATGTCTGCGGTTTAGGAAAAGTAGGAAGTTCTGGTCAAACATTTTGAGGAAGCCAAACAATGTCCATCACGTGATCATATGGAGTGGTGTATGTATGACGGTTTGCAAAGAAAAATCACGTCAACAGAGTTTGTGGTAGATCTTGGCCTAATGTGCGATGCCCTTCAAGAACTGTCAGAATTAAACTTGGAATTGCAAGATTGCAACATAAATTTGTACAAAGCAAATGAAAAGATACAAATGCTCATTCAAGTTTTCAAAGAAAGGCAAACAAATCCAGGTCACTATTACTAGATGACTGCTATGGCTATGCAAAATCTCCAGTTCAGCAGTGTGTTGCTTCACAGCAAGGATTGCAAAAATGATCCTCCAATTGATCCAACTATGTTTTATACAAAACGTCATGAATCAGTGTCTAGAAGGCTACTTGGCTGTGGCAATGCCAAATTTGCACAATAGGCACACATATTTGATCAAAAGCAATGGCTCAAGGATGTACATAATCATTTAACCTTTGATGAAAAGGAAATTAGGGGCATCTGTAGAAAACTACAGTTATCAGAAAGAGATGCAATTTATGGATTCCATCAGTACCTCATTGAAAAACAGTCCAAACAATTGCAGCCACTATTGCATGCTCTTAGTTGTATTCCAGTTTCATCAAGTGAGTGCGAATGTGACTTTTCACAAATTAATCTAATTGTTAGTCCAATGAGAGCCTCATTACTTACAAGAACTGTTTCCACACTTTTTTTCAAATGATTGGTTGGCCCTCCACTCACATGCTTTGATCCTGCAAGATACGTTAATTCATGGCTGTTACAAGGATGAAGATCGGCCATTGACACTCAAAGCAAAGAACCAATTAGGGAGACTTCATTTGATGAAAATATGCAAAAAATTTGGAATTTTATTTAAAACTCCATCAGCTTAAGGAATAAGGACTGATTGTTTTATGGGACTACATAACTTTTTGTAGGATGCAGAGGTCGTTATTAACTTGCAGTTGATATTCTTCAATTTCAAATATTCTGTAAAGCACAATATTATGCAGTACTTATCTGCGACATGATGTCTTCAGTAACTTGACAATTAATTGAGAGCAAGCAGTACTGGGTGCATACTGCTTTAAATTTTCCATGTGACTGGGGCCCTTCACATTTTGGATCATTCACTAATCATACTGTATGTTACGTATCTCCACCTGTTCATCTGAGATTGTCATTATTTGTGCCATTAATTATATTTCTGTCTCAATGTGAATTATTGTGACTCTTTCCTGACAAATATGTGTGCTTCCCGCTCCTTACACTCATTCTACCCTCTGTTCTCCACGTCCTAGACAACTATAGAATGAATACAGACAGTGGAAGCAATCATTTTCCTGTACTCTAAAGTTGTGAGGATGCCCGTCCATAGCATGAGAAATAGGACCTGCATCTTAATTTCTTTGATCAAGAATTCTGGAGAAAACAAGTAATGAGGGGACAAAAGTTGAAAATCAGGGACAATTTCTTAAATATTACTCTAATTCACAAAAATGATTACAACATTGAAGAGTTAGATTTTGATCTGGTCTCCAATCATAACCTCTTTATAATATTTTTCAGACATGGATGTCAAGGGGTGCACCTTGAAAGTAAAGCTTGAGAAATTAATCTTGGCATCCAATATTATCATAAAATTCACATGATGAAAATATAACACTAAATATCTGGGACGGGACCACAACCATATAAAGGGGGAGATCCAGATCCTCATCCTTCAGTCTCAGTCTGTGAGTTGGCCACAAATATATCTGTGCTGGCTTTGTTGAGACACTGCCCAGAAATGATATCAAAGCTTTTAAATAATCCAGGCATCCAGCTATCTCAGTGATATACTTTCTTGGGTTCTGCGTAAGAACTAAACAATCATTCATAAGTACAGTCCTCACTATCCCACACATGGCTTGCCCATAAATGTACTGAAGGAACCTATTTAGGGGTTATACAGTCAAAAGAAAAAAGAATGAGAAAATTGACAACCCTAGAAAGTGCCCTAGTACAAACTAAAGGGACTAGATAATAAACCATTACTTAAAGATATACTTGAGGAGGGGGGCTTCATTGCAAGATAATCACAGATTGGAAGGCTATCTTCAAAGAACTATCTCTAGCCAAGCTGAAAACCTTCTCAAAGTCAACTAAAACCACCAGAACAGGCTCAACTATCCCTTGCAGTCTTGACATAAAGGAGCACTGTCCTTAAGATATCCTCAATTTTCCAAATTAGTACAAACCCAGCCTGTGTGGGAAAGATAAATGTTGACAGGAGAGATTTAATCTGCTTTGCTAGGACTTTAACATATACATAAAGTTCCACATTAATAAGATAAACCAGGCAATGGTTTGCAACTAGTGATCATTAAGGAATCTTTCCTGGGTTTAGAGATAACCATTATTATGGTAGATGTACAAGAAAAGGTTAATCATCCTGCAAGTCTGGAAAGATCTAAAAATATTCAACAATCCATGGAAAATTTGATACAAGGCTTTTATACAGTTATCCCATCAAGGTCACAGGCTTCTCCATAAGGCATACCATCTATGCACACCGCCCCTTGAGAAATTGTAGAGAACTCTACTCCACTTTTCCAGTGACAGAAGAGGGTTCACTTTGTCAAAGAATTCACTCATCTTACTTTCCCAATCATCAAGAAAAGGACTTCTCAGTAAAGTTGCTCGTAGAAGTGATGGGACTCTGCATTCATTCATATTTCCCCATTGAGTATAACCTGTTTGCTAGCCACCTTGACCCCTGCTATGGATAGGCCTTAACCTTTTGTCCAGAAACTTGTCAGGCCTTTCACCATCAGGCCAGGCCCTCATTTCAGTTGTTTCTAAATACAGCTCTGGGATTTCTGCAACACAGTACATGTACACTTGACGATTTGTCAATTTCAAATTTTAACCCGTTATGTGATATATTGAATATTGAGATATTTCATTTGGAACCCCACAAATAAAGGTTATAACAAGAGCCCTTCAAAACAAAATAACTGTCTGGGACAGGTGGACCCATCAACACAAGAATAATGCAGGACTGCAGGTAGAATTTAAGATTACTGTGCACTATCATGCTTAATAATTTGCTGTGAGAAGTGACTTCAGTTGTGCATTATTAACAGAGAAGATTTTTTTTTCATGAAAGAGGATTTGCAGAAAAAAAGAAAGATTTGGGGGGTCGGGACAGGGAGGGGTAGGGGGTATGACTGGGCAGGGTGGGGGTTGACCCAAATGATGCAACATATGCGTACTATCACCTCTTTCCTTACAATAAAAGCCCTGCATTTATACAATATAAAGTAAAGTAGCAGTTTTGTGAATACAACTTCTCTCCTCTGCCATTTCTTGTTCTAATCAAGTGGTATATTGCTACTGTCTACTTCTTTCCCCTTCAACTGCCTGTTGCTTGGTTTAAGAAAAATTAGACAAGGACTGTAATTTGTCACTTGTCATAAATGACAGATGTTAAAAGCTTAACATTAAGTTGCATTGCTGCTTAGTGAGTTCTGAGAGACTAACAGGTATGAAATCTATATCAGGGTCCATTCTAACTGCTGATTGCTAATAGATCACTCAGTATGTGCTCCAGCTGTTACCAGCCTGCATTTAACAAGCTTTGCTGTGACTTACTAGACAGCCTTATTGGGATGTGCAAGTTTCCTTATTTAGGGACCAAAACTGGGTCTCCATTATCCAAAGGGAGATAGATGTCCTATATCTACACCATCAATATGAGCGGGGTGTTACTTACTCATAGTTTGATTATTGTTTATGTGTTCTTTGATGTTTGTTTTAAATGAGACAATAGTCTATAGGGTTTAGATTACTCATACTCAGCAATTATGTCTGACCAAATGGTAGACCAAGGGTGTAACTCAGCTGAATGGCATTAGAACATTCATATACTCTCACATATCACAGAATTTCAGCTTTAGATTTGTAATTACTTCATAAGTTCATCATTTTATAGTTATATAGCAGGCTAACAACCATCATGGTCTTTATAAGCCTAGATGTGCAATCCAACCCAATTTTATCCTAGTATATCATCAGCATTTATTAGAAGGGGGTATGTTATTTAGGATATTTCTAATGGTTATGCTATCAGAAACATGGGAGGCAGATCCAGGGTGAATTTCTGATTTCCCATCTACTGGTCAAGGTTATACTTAATTATACAATGATCCCCCCCCCATTAATATTCCAAAATGTGCATGCTGATTGGTCAGCATGCCCATTGTAAATCCAACTTATACTAATGGAAAAAGGTCTTTACTTTTTTTTTTGTATTAGGCAGCAATGGAGAACGGAAGAGCTCCGTTGCTGTTATCTCGCTATGTTAAATGAGTTTAACATAGCGAGATATCTTTAAAAAAAGCAACAGAGATCTTCCTTTCTCCGTTGCTTCCTCTACACACAGCTCTGATGTACTGCATAAGCAAATGCATGTGCAGTACATCAGAACTGCTCCAGCATACCAGATGGCTGCGGAAGGTCAGCACGGAGAGAAGGTTGGATGATGTAGGGATAGTGAATCATGAAGTGCAGTGGATTAGCAAGGAGGAAGTAAGGATAGCTATGAAGAGAATGAAGAATGGAAAGGCTGTTGGTCCAGATGACATACCTGTGGAAGCATGGAGGTGTTTAGGTGAAATGGCAATGGAGTTTTTAACCAGATTGTTTAATGAAATCTTGGAAAGTGAGAGGATACCTGAGGAATGGAGAAAAAGTGTTTTGGTACCGATTTTTAAGAATAATGGTGATGTGCAGAGCTGTAGTAACTACAGAGGGATTAAATTGATCAGTCACAGCATGAAGTTATGGGAAAGAGTAGTGAAAATTAGGTTAAGAAGGGACGTGATGATTAGTGATCAGCAGTATGGTTTCATGTCTGGAAAGAGCACTACAAATGTGATGTTTGCTCTGAGAGTGTTGATGGAGAAGTACAGAGAAGGTCAGAAGGAGTTGCATTGTGTCTTTGTGGATTTAGAGAAAGCATATGACAGGGTGCCTAGAGAGGAGTTGTGGTATTGTATGAGGAAATCGGGAGTATCAGAGAAGTATGTAAGAGTGGTACAGGATATGTACGAGGGTAGTGTGACAGCGGTGAGGTCTGCGGTGGGAGTGACGGATGCATTTAAGGTGGAGGTGGGGTTACATCAAGGATCAGCTTTGAGCCCTTTCTTATTTGCAATGGTGATGGACAGGTTGACAGACGAGATCAGACAGGAGTCCCCGTGGACTATGATGTTTGCAGATGACATTGTGATCTGTAGTGAGAGTAGGGAATAGGTGGAGGAGACCCTGGAGTGATGGAGATATGCTCTAGAGAGAAGGGGAATGAAGGTCAGCAGAACTAAGACAGAATATATGTGTGTGAATGAGAGGGAGAATAGAGGAATGGTGAGGATGCAAGGAGTAGAGGTGGCAAAGGTGGATGAGCTTAAATACTTGGGGTCAATAGTTCAGAGTAACGATGAGTGTGGAAGAGATGCGAAGAAGAGAGTACAGGCAGGATGGAATTGGTGGAGAAGAGTGTCAGGAGTGATTTGTGACAAACTAGTACCTGTAAGAGTGAAAGGGAAGGTCTACAAGAGGGTAGTGAGACCAGCTATGCTATATGGGTTGGAGACAGTGACATTGACAAAAAGGCAGGAGTTAGAGCTGGATGTGGCAGAGTTAAAGATGTTAAGATTTGCACTGGGTGTGACGAGGGTGGACAGGATTAGGAATAAGTATATTAGAGGGTCAGCCCAGGTTGGAAGGTATGGAGACAAAGCAAGAGGCAAGATTACATTGGTTTGGACATGTGCTGAGGAAGAATGCTGAGTATATTGGGAAAAAGATGCTAAAGATGAAACTACCAGGTAACAGGAAATGAGGAAGGCCTAAGATAAGGTTTATGGATGTGGTGAGAGAGGACATGCAGGTGGTTGGTGTGACAGAACAAGATGCAGAGGACAGGAAGAAATGGAAACAGGTGATCCGCTGTGGCGACTCCTAACGGGAACAGCCGAAAGAAGATGATGATTATTTAAGAAAAGTAAGTATTTTTTTCTTAAATAATGTCATTGTATAATAGCAATAACCCACTTCTGGGTGTGGGTAATGCTGGATTTACCCATGGTTGTCTTTGTTTGGCCACTCGGGCTTCACTGTCATAACCAAACCACACCAACTGTGGGTAAATCCAGCATAACCCCCACCCAGGCGTGGGTTATTGCTTAAATAGGGTTATGGATGGACTCTGCTTTACATAGATGGGAAGCCTGTTCCAGAGCCTGGGGATCCTCTGAGACACATATCTGTCTCATCAACATGTCTTATGTCACAAACAAAATTTAAATGCTTGTATCTAGTGATTCTGATGCTGTTCATTTTGTGAATGTGCAAAATATCCATCTGAGCCGGACCCAAAGATGCCTTGCATACCTCTCAGTAACCTGTGGGAGACAGACTATAGAGACTGGGCTTTAAGGCAGTCTGTACAGGATAATGTGTCTGTACCCTGGATTGTCCTGGTAGGAACCTTTGTGAGCAAACCAACTGTTGCATTAGTTTGGACAGATACACGAAACAGGAATTACACTCAATGATGGGTCTGATAAGGCCCAAATAAAGTGGCACTATGACTTCCTTGGACCTGGATTCCATGCCTTTACCTATAATTTGGGAAACATAGAATGATTTTTCTTAGTACCTTGGCCACATGTTGGTCAAAGGCAAGATTACTGTCTACATATGTTCCCAGATCCCTGACTACTGGGTCAACTCTTAGGAGTGTTTTAATGATGGAATAATTAGTCTTGGTAGCAGTCTTCCTAAAATGCACTATAATGCATTTCTTGGCATTGTGTTTTAGTCTGTGACTTTGGCACCAGTCATTTGTCTGTGTTAGACCCTCTTGTAAGGTATTTGTTTTATGGGTGAAGTCTATTATAGCTCCAAATTTGCAGTCACCTGCAAACTTGGTGAGCCAAAGCTCCTTGAGATTAGCCTTCACCTCCTAGAAGCTAATGCCAAATAAGAGCAGTCCCAGCATGGAGCCCTGAGGTACCTGACTGGTGACTGGTCTCTTAGAGGAGGTGGTATTACCAATCCTGACTTCTTGGATCCTGTCTGTGAGCTAACTGGCAATCCAGCAAGTTATGTAGGGTGTTATGCCCAGTGTAATGAGTTTGTCAACTTTACCTAAGTGGGATATTGTATTAAATGCCTTAGCCAGGAATTGTTAGGCAGTATCCACCATTCTCCCCCCATCCATTGCTTCGGTGATCTTCTCAAAGAAGTCCTCTGGGTTTAGTAAACATCATCTTCCCTAGGGGAAAGCCAAACTCGGTTGAGGTCAGTGTCTGAAGGTTGTCTATGTCTTTCCTGATCATTTCCATGCTAATTGGTTTTATGGTTTTGCATATTAGATGAATCAGACTAATTTGTCTGTAGTTCCTGGGGGTCAGTTGATGGTCCACTATTGTGAAAAGGATAACCATTGTAGCCCAACATTCTCATTGGTACAAAACTTGTTTAGAGGATATAGTTGAAAAATGATTCAAGTGGACCTGATAGGTCATGTTTCCAATGATTTAGGAGGCATCTCAGTGTATTGTTTGGACCTCCTGAGGTTGTGTTTTTGGCCTTAGTGAGCACCACTAGAACTTCCTCCCTGTTAGTAGTTGGAAGGTTATGCTAGTAGGTATTTCCTGAAGGAATACAGGAGGGGAGTAGGGGTGAAGTCTGAGTTGAATTTGTCTTCCAGAAAATCCACTATGTCAATCTGCTCAGTGAAGGTGGCACCAATGACCACCAGTTTGGCACACTGATGTGTACTGCCTTTCAGTTTTTGGGCATAGCTGCAGAAGGCCTTGTCAGTGTCTTTACCCTGTGAGGCTATCATGACCACGTAATTGGCCTTGGAGTTAATTAGTCCCCTTAGTTTACTGTTTAGTCTAATTAGAGAACTCCTATCATTGTGTGAGTTGTTCTTTATATTTTAAACTATTATTTTTTCCTGTTGTTATATAACTTTTTAATGTCAGGATAGCACCATTGTGGTTTATTTTCAGAGCTTATTTTGAGCTTACTTCTAGTAGTTACAGTAGCCTCTATACAGCCACTTACATGGTTGTACATGGTCTCTGGGAGCAGTTCTGCATAGGTTGTTGTGAACTTGGGGTTGGGAAGGGCACTGAATTTTGTTAAACTATCACTTAATAGGATGTAGTTTTCTTTGGAACAGTTTGTAACTGTTATAGTGTTTGTTGGGATTACCTTGTTGAGTTTTATTTTGAAGGGGGCAGTTTTATGGTCCAGGCTTACCAGTGAAGACGTGACACTGGGAGAGGTAGCAGGACTCTCCCATACTGGTGAGTACCATATCCAGTAAGTTTGAACCTCTGGTGGGTGTAAGCACTATCTGGTTAAGGATATTTACGTTAATAAAGTCCAGGAATTATTTTGCCTGTAAGTATGAAGCAGTGTATCATTTCCCAGTCTATGGAGGGGTAGTTAACGTCTCCTATGAATAGGGTATTTGATTTAATGGAGTGTGTGTCAGTAGGTCTATGTACAACCTGTGGAATTCTAGGGGCATGCTAGGATATGGCATGGGACTTTGTCTGTGGTGAGTTGCACATGGATAAAATGCAGGCCATCATCCTGTTTAACCAACGCAGTCATGTGTTTGTTGCCAATGTAGATTGAGACTCTGCTGACCTTTTGTCTTCGTCTATGGAACTGGCAGTTTAAATATGTAGAAGGCACTGAAGCATTGCACTAACAGAGTACTTTCTGTGGATTTAAACCTTGGCTTGGTAACAGCACATATCTCTATACTCCAGACTGAAGAGAGCTTTTAGGATATAAAGTTTCTTGTTTTGATTCCTACAATTGAGCCGTCACAGCTTTTTGTTTCTTTGGGTTTTATTTGCTGTGTCAGTAGGTTTGTCAATTTGGCATTGCCTAAAAAGGCTCTAAGGGGGTAAATAAAGTTTTAGTCAGTAATCAGAAGCCTGCAGGAGACAGGTGCAGACAATCCTTTGCAAAGCAATGTGGTGTGTTAACCATGTCCTGCCAGGCTGACAGATATTGAATCCCCCTGGAAAGACAGCAAATACTAAGCAAGTATTGAAGTTAATCATCTTTTATTCATGCTGTGGCCTCATCCTTGATGAAGGCAGAATGTTTCTCAAAGTAAGACACAGACCTGTCTGAGACACATATTCAGAGAGATCAACAATGCTTGCCTTCATATAGTCCAGGAAAGTATGTCTCAGGTCATTAAAGCCCACATGGACTATAACAGAATCCTACTGGTACCTGTGGTGCAGTGACCTGAGTGCGTGCGTGCATGACTTGGATGATCCTAGGTCCAGATAAGCTACTAATCGTCATCTTCCCCTTTTTTCAGTTTCGTGAGAGAAGCATCTCTGTGTCAGGCAGCAGAGTCCTCCATGACTGCATTCCTGCTTAATGTGTTGTCTTACCTTATGGGCTTTGTTCTTGGGGCTCCATTTGGTGTAGGAACATGTGTGGTGCTTGGTGTTGCTTTTGCTGAGTGCTTTAGAGATTGCTGAGGATAGGTGTTACTGTTTATAGCCTTAGAAAGTCTTTGAAGTTTAGGAATATTGCTTTTTAGGGCCTCAGCATAAGATGGTGTGTGTGTGTGTGTGTGTGTGTGTGTGTGTGTGTGTGTGTGTGTGTGTGTGTGTGTGTGTGTGTGTGTGTGTGTGTGTGTGTGTGGTGGACACTTTGTATGATAGATGTGACGTGTGTGTGTGTGTGTTCTTCACAAACTTGTTTGTATGCAAGATTTTTTTGCCTCCAGTGAAATTGTGTATGCATATCTCTTGCACACTAGCTTTGTTTTTCTTAAAGATTAAATGATTGTCTGTGAACATGAAACAATTGCTACATTGTCTCAGGATGCCTTTAAGGTTGTCAGTGAACATGAGACAATTGCTATATTGTCTCAGGATGCCTTAAAGGTAGTCAGTGAACATAAGACAATTACTACATTGTCTCAGGATGCCTTTAAGGTTGTCAGTGAACACGAGACAATTGCTATATTGTCTCAGGATGCCTTTAAGGTTGTTAGTGAACATGAGACAATTACTGCATTGTCTCAGGATGCCTCAAAGGTTGTCAGTGAACATGAGATTATTGCTATATTGTCTCAGGATGCCTTTAAGGTTGTCAGTGAACATGAGACAATTGCTATATTGTCTCAGAATGCCTTAAAGGTTGTCAGTGAACATGAGACTATTGCTACATTGTCAAAGGATGCCTTAAAGGTTGTCAGTGAACATGAGACTATTGCTATATTGTCTCAGGATGCCTTTAAGGTTGTCAGTGAACATGAGACAATTGCTACATTGTCTCAGGATGCCTTAAAGGTTGTCAGTGAACATGAGACTATTGCTATATTGTCTCAGGATGCCTTTAAGGTTGTCAGTGAACACGAGACAATTGCTACATTGTCTCAGGATGCCTTGAAGGTTGTTAGTGAACATGAGACAATTACTACATTGTCTCAGGATGCCTTTAAGGTTGTCAGTGAACATGAGACAATTACTATATTGTCTCAGGATGCCTTAAAAGTTGTCAGTGAACATGAAACAATTGCTACATTGTCTCAGGATGCCTGAAAGGCTGTCAGTGAACATGAGACAATTGCTACATTGTCTCAGTATGCCTTAAAGGTTGTCAGTGAATATGAGACAATTGCTACATTGTCTCTGGATGTCCATATCTATCAAGCTGGCTGTGGAGACATTTGTTTACTTGCTAGCCAGGAAGGAAGGCCTTTCTCAGCCATAACTTTCTTTCAAAATGAGCACCACAAAAAATAGGTTAATGATGAAACCTAACAAGAAAACTGAGAGCAAGTTCATTTCAATGCAACTGAATAGATTTCCAAAGAATTTCAGTACAAAGGTCATGCTTTGAAATACAGATGTCAGACTTCAGTACAAAGTACATACTTTGGAATATAGACATCAGACTATAATATTCAGGAAAATAGAAAAGCAAAGGTTAAAATGTATATAGCATATGCAATACTGAGTACAAATGCATTACTGAAAGTGCAAAAAGAAGGAACATAAATTCAGCTATTAGGTACTAAGTACAGTATAGTAACGTGCATTCATTACAATAGTTCAACATCTTGACAAGTGTAGAGATGTTAATTCCATATATTTTAGAGTAGCATTTCCTTACCACTATCTGTAAAAGTAGGTATTTTGTATACATTAAGGAAGCAATCTCTGAGTTTGGTTTGGATGCTCTGTAAAGATGGTTGAAAATGTATATCTTCAGAAGGCTATTCCAGTAAGCTGGGTCCATTTAAAAAATCTTCTTTCTGAATGAGCTTTGTTCATAAGGATTGTCTGTTTAGAGGGAGGGAGTCATAGTTAATGGATCCAAGACTATATGGACTTATTGTGATGCAAAGTGTGGAAAATGGGACGGGCAAGAACATAGTCTGCGGAATTTACAAAGGAATGAGAAGCTGTGTTGGTTTATAGGCAGCCAGTTGGCTGATTTTTGAAGTCTGTGGTAAAGGTAATATCAGAGAATAGAAAGATACAAAATCTTTTATTTTTAGCAGTTTGCAGTTAAGAAGTTTTTATATGAGGACTGTTGTTTGACAACTGACAGGGCATATTCTATTTTTGGAAGTAAGACATTTTTCCAGGAATATTCTTCACTTCTATGGACTGAAGGCTGGACATGCTGCTATGCTAGAAATTCTATAGCAGAATTTCAGTTTTATTAATCCTCTAAAAACTATTTTTTTCTGTACGAGACTTGAAAGGAAGTGTTTGGTCTGTATGGAGACTCAGATGTTTATGTCTAGAGCTTGATGAATGTGACAGTTTAATGACTAAGGTACCTTTTTCATGCAGTCTTTGAGGACTCCAGAATTCTATCAATGTTGGTATTTTAAAATTGGCAGATCATTTCTTTTGGGTACACAATGCCATAGAAATGCAAATTATTCTGTTTATTTCCTTTTTTAAGTCCCTGGTATGACTTATTGCATTTAAAATTAGTATGATATATGCATGAGATTCAGGGTTGATAGATCTGATGTCAGTTTATTAAAACATTGAGAAAATGATAGGGCTTCATATGGATCTTTAGGGCATCCAGCTAGAAGATTCAGTGGTTTTAAAAAGATTTCAGAGTAACTGATGTGCTTTTCTCCATTTATATTATTTTCCTGGGTAGTACATTTTTATATTAATGGCATCTGGCATCCAACGGCAAAGGATAGCTAGGCTAGACAATTAAAGAAGTTAACCCTTTCATTGCTGCTTTACAGGAATCAAAATGTTAACCTTTAAGAGGTCAATGCTTCCATTGTTTCTTTACAGGATTTTAAAAAGTTAACCCTTCCATTGTTAACCTTTCAGGAGTTAAGAAGCTAAGCCTTCCTTCATTAACTTTATAGGAGTTAAGAAGTTACCCTTTACATAGTTATGTTACAGGAGTTAGTTAGCCTTCCATTGTTACTTTACAGGACACAAAAAGATAACCCTTCTATTGTTAACTTTACAGGAGTCAAGACGTTAACCCTTAGTTACTTTGCAAGAGTTAGTTAGTCTTCCATTGTTACTTTACAGGACTTGATGTCAGTCCCGCCAGTTTTTTAAAGGGAGAGTGATCTTCTGGAATATGAAGTAAGTGGTTGAATAAGTGGAGATCTATCAGTGCCATGGCTACAGGTTATCACAGAAAGGTTACACGTATGGTGTTTATACAGACTACTTTATCCAGATTTCATGTGTTTTGTATTATTAAGGTGCTAAAGTTGCCTGATGATGGTAACATTTCTAATTTCTGTTTTGATATTACTCTTATCACACGTTTAAATTCTCTGACCTGCTTTGAGGATTTTTCTTACCTTAGTTCATCCATTTGGAACTAACTGCCTGGCACCCTTTGTCTTCTCCCTTCTGGTGCTTCCCTCTCTAAACAGTTTAAATCATACATACATGCATTTGTTTAGTCAGAAATTTCAACTGGGTTGCAAGTCCGTTTTCAATGTAGGACTGGTTACATAGAAGATATGCAAACAAACTAGAACATTATATTATGTGTGTTTGTAAGACAAGAAATATAATGGAATATTGTACAGCAGTGGATGGTATTATAATAACAATTATATGTACCTAATACAAATGGTAGTGGACCATTTCACATTCTAGAAGCACTCAGAAGAGCTACTCACATTATAGTACAGCATATAATCTTCTGGAAACAGTTAAGGGATATTGCTTTATTTTATTTATTTATTTATTTATTAAATTTTAAGTGATGGCATTTAAAAAAGTGGATGTATTGCACTGAGGCTGAGAGGTTAAGTAAGGGGAATAGTACAATGTAAAACTTCGGGGTGACTGAAAGTATAGTAGATATATTTTATAAGCAATGCACTGGGTGACTACACAGGGGAAAGTAAATTTGGATGGACTAAAAGTTGTCAGATAAATAGAAAGTTTATCCAGTTGGAGAGGTACAGTGACAGATCCAGGTATTCTTGAAATGTGACTTGACTTGAGGACATTAAAAGGTTGTGATTCCTGATCTGCCAGATGGAAGTGGTTAGAAAGATTGGCAATAATGGAGAATACTGGAAGGTACCTCAGCTGAGAATCTAACCAGAGAACCTCTTGCTGTGAAGTGACAATGCTAACCGCTGCACCACTTTTTTATCAAGTGATGTTTGCTTTTTTCATATTATGTAGAATATGATGGAAAGGACTGGTAGTTTGCATGAGTATTGTTCACATTGCAGAAATTTCATGTTTATTGTCTCATCTCATTAGTTGCAAAGAACACTGGATGCACTCGAAAAATACCAAAAATCCCACGAACAGAGTGCAGGAAGCCAAAGAAAAACTGAGAAACTTCTGTAGCTCCTTTTGAAGCGTTTTTAATGAATAAAACGAACTACACAGACCATCACATTAACGCAATTCAAACAATACAGTTCCTAAGCGTTTTCATCCAAACCAAATGGACTTCATCAGACATTATTTAAACATTAAATAGATCTATATATAGTAGTTTAATTAACCCAGTGACCAATGAATTTTGCTTTGAATATTTAAATTAAACAAATCAGATAAACGGCCTCATTAATATTAAAATAAGATGAAATGAAGTAAACAAAGTCATTGCCTTCAAAATAAAAACCTATCCCAAAGCTATACACAAAGATATACAATTGCTAAAATTGATGAATATTATGTTTGATAAAAATGTTAAAAAGTATGACTGAAACATTATTTGAATAAAGTGCTTGTGCTAACTAACAATATGTTCCTATATCTGTCTATAGATATTCCTCCCTCTGCTGTCAAAACCCTGTATTGCATATATATAACACCTAAAATTCGAATGAAAAACATATATATGTATATGTATATGTATTGAGTACAGAAGAATAAATGCATAAAATGCTATTGTTGCAAATAAAGTGCTTGTGCAAGTATTCATGATAAAGTGCTTATGCTGAATATTCTTTTCCTTATATGAATAAATAAATAAATAAAACATTAACACCCCACACTATTTAAAAGTATTGCAGTTATATTTTGTTTGCCTTTATTTTCAACAAAGAAACTATACTTAGATAATCATTCAACCCTGGTTTTTTACCTGCTTCCAGGTATACCTGCCACCACAATTCCTTACTTTCCAAAATCTCTTCCCAAATTCCATCCCTTACATCTCATTAGTTGCTTAATTATGAGAGTTAGTCAAGAATCCGGATTACATTTAAATATTTTCTGCTTAGTGGGGCTTGTTGGTTTTGGATGTTTGAAAAGGTGGCATTAAAGTGTTGTATGTCATTGTCTGAGAAGGGATATTTTAATATGGTCCAACTCTAAATTCTTTTTTTTTTGTGGGCTGAACTTTTTTTTCTCAATTTTTTTTTTTATTTTTAAAATACATTTGAATGAATTCCATAGTATTTATACATAACATCTTAAAAAACTATGTACACTATTTACATTAGCCTGACACTATAACAGATCTTAATGTGTACAGTTACTTTATAAGTATGTCCAATCCATTATCAGAGTGACTGATCAATTATAGTATAGTGTCAAACAGTAAGACTTTTCTCCAAGGGTTGTTGATAAATGGCTTTGGATAAATTCTTAGTTATTTTATTTTTAATTTCCAATAATGCTATGGTCTTCAGTAGGCTGTATAAGTCTTCCAAAGTTGGTATTGTGTTTGAATTCCATCTTCTTGTTATACACTTCCTTGAAATTGCAAGTATAATCCATACTAGATACATGTTTGACCAATTCAAATGAGGACCTTCGTTCACATTCAGTAATATAAGAGCTTTAATTAAATAAAATGATTCATTAAATAAAGCTTGTAGAAAGTTATTAATACCATTCCAAAATGGTTTAATTTTAACACAAAGAAAATGGGGTTCCAATCCACATTGTGTACTTGCTCACATCTCCAACATATTCCTTTTATGGAAGAACTAATTTTACTGATTCTATCTTTGGTTAAGAATGCTCTGTGCAAGCATTTCCAATTAAAAAACTTTCCAGTATTGTGCAAAGAATGTATATTTTATTGATAATAAGATATTCGTTTTAATATCTTCAGTTAACTGTATTGAGTGTCCTTTTGTTATATATTTCCTATATGAGGTTTTGGGTGTTGTTTTATAGTTTATCAATATTTTGTAAACTTTTGAAATACTGTTTCCCATGTCAAAGTCATTATATATGATTTCATATATGTATTTTGTAAATTTAGGTATTTCTTTACATGAAGAATTGCTAATTATTCTACTTAAATCTTCTGAATATAACAGAATACTCTATAAAGTTAGCCAGTCCTGTTGTGGAATGCTGTATGTTGTTTTTATTACTTGCATATCTAAAACATTTAGTTCTTTGATTCATTGGAGCCAACAAACAAATCCTTTCTGTTCCCAGGAATTAATAATTTCTCTCTATATTTTATGTGGAAAGTTCTTTGTGACTATAAATGGTGTTAAAAGATCAAACCATATTTTTAAATCTATATTTGCATTAATCATTTTCCTAAATGAGTCAATGTAATAATTAATCATACAAGTTTTAGTGGGTTTAGTTATGTTATATTGCATACTAATACATATGTGCTTTGGCAACTTGTTTTTATCTTTTTGAAATTTTTTTGTAAATCAAATTCATTTATTGATATTACAGTTAGTAATTCTTTCCAATTTGCAGAGTAATTTGGACTTCTCCAATCTGAGATTGTTTTAGATATTAATGCTTTTATATATGTTTCTATATCAGGAAAGTTTATTCCTCCCTGTTTCCATGGTCTGATATGAGGTATTAAAGCTATTCTATTTATTTTGGGAAACCATAAAAATTTTATTAGGCATAAATTTATTTCCTTAAGTATATTCCTTTCTGGTAACAGTTGTATTGCCAAGGCTATATATAGGATCTTGGGCAGTAAAACCATTTTTATTAACTGTAGTCCATCTTCAAATGTTAATATTATTTTGTTCCATTTTTCCAGAGATTTTAATTGTATTGATGATATTATTGTAATTTTTGCGACTAATTCATTATTATCCTTGCATAACTCAATTCCTAGATATTTAAAGGTAGATTCTTGTTTCCCTATGATATGATCCCCCTTAGTCTGCAGTTCTTTTTTTATTTAAAAATAAAAGTTTTGATTTTGATTTATTGAAATGTAGTCCTGAAGTCATGTGAAATTTGTCAATTAATATATCTGCTTCTTCTAATGCCTCTTTTGTATTAGATAATGTTAGTAATATGTCGTCAGTGGGTCTATATCACATTGTCAAACTTGTATAAGTTCAAACGATGTAATATTGAACACAAAAGTCTGAAACACAAAAATAGCAAAGCCATTGCACATCGATTTCTTTCCCAGGGAAAAAATTGGTTGGCCATTTTTGGGGCTTTGCTATTTCCTCCACTGTGGTACAATCTTAGAGTTTGTATATTTAAGTAGGAGGGGTGTGAGGGGCACAGCCCCCCACATTGGGGGTTGTGGGGGGGCAAAGCCCCCCACTTTAGTTTTAGTTTAAGGTTTATGTTTGTTTTTTTTTTTTTTTGTTAGGGAACAGCATTTTTTTTCCCTGGGAAAGAAATTGCTGTTCTGTTTTGTTATTGTGTGGTTTCGGACTTTTGGGTTCGATATTACATTGTTCGAATGTATACAAGTTTGACGATGTGATATAGACCCGTCATCAACAACTAGCAATACTTTAAAATTGTATTGTTCATAAACATCTATTCCTTTTATTTTTATATTGTCACAAATTGAATCAGCCAATATTTCAATAGCCATAGCAAATAGAATCGGTGACATGGGACATCCTTGTTTAGTGCCTTTTGTTATATGTATAGATTCAAAGGTAAAAGGACATAACTTGACATATGCTAAATTATTTGTATATATATTCTTTAGGAGATGAACATAGGATGCAGGAAATTCAAATAGCATTAGGATTTTGAATAAATATTCCCAATTTAGGGAATCAAAGGCTTTCTCTATATCTAAGCCAATTATGACTGTTTCTTTATTTTCTTTAATTATGCCCTCTATAACTGGAGCGTTATTATTTTTACTCTTTTATTGTATCTTTAATTTCTTTGTAGGATATGGGTGCTTGCAGATCTAGTTTTAATTTTTCTGGTATTTTTTTTATATTAGAACATTTTTCATCTAGATTTAATTGATCGATATGTATAGTTTCTTTTTGGAAATGTTCCATATAGTGATTTCTATAGGCATCAAGAATGTCACCTATATCTGAGACATTTTTCCTTTTCTTTTCATGGAAGATACTTTTAATGTTATTAGCTTTTGATTGTATTTGGATTCTTGTGGATAAATTATGTAGATATTTGGTAGACGTGGTCAAGGTATTAATTTTTAGTTTTCCTAAAGCTAAACTAGTTTTATGTGTTATTATTTCATTGTATTTATTGTTTAATACTTCTGCTTTATTTTTAATCTCCAAATGATTTTGATTTTTTTCAGCTTTTACTGACAAACTTTTGGATTGTAGATCTAATAATTCAGAATCCCATTCTCTGATTTTTTTATACCAAGTTAGGGTTTTACCATATATGTAAGCTTTTAATGAGTCCCGTATCATTATTTTATTTATCTCTGTGGTGTAATTAATATCTAAGAAGAACTGTAATTCAGATAATAACCAGGGTTTGAACTCTTTAATTTTAGTTATATATGCTGGAATTCTGGAGTTAAAGATTAATGGTTTGTACCCATTTTGAAGTTTTAGTATCAATGAACTGCGGTCTGAAAAGGGGCAGGGAGTGATTGAGATATTAATGATTTTAGAGTGTAAGTCATGGGCAGCAAATATTTTATCTATTCTAGTTTGGGTTCGAAATCTGTGATCTTGATGGGAAAACAACAAAGACTTATATTCTTTAAATTTGAAAGTTTCTACAAGAGGAAAGGATTCTACCCACTTGTTTAAAGCATTTGATACAGCAGATGTACACAGCGGTCTTTTATTGTAGTTTCAGAAATATCAAATATACAGTTAAAATTTCCTCCTAATATTAAGTGGCCTTTATAATTATTGGAAATGAAATCCAAGTGTTTTTTAAAAGTTTCTGCTCCAATGCCTGGGAACCAGTATAAATTGGCTAGGGTCCATATTCTGTTATTATATTTAACTATTACTAATGCCATAAGGCCTTCTTTAACTTCATGCTTATAAATGATTTTGGGGTTAATCACATTTGTTTTCCATAAAATTGTTACCCCTTTTGTCTTTGTCTTATAAGCAGATTGCGCCTACATCATATATTCCTTAGGATTCCATTTGCAATTGTCATTTGTTTTGAAATGAGTTTCTTGAAGGAAGACAGTTTGTGCTTTGTTCAGTTTTAAATATTTCAGTAGATTTGATCTCTTGCTAGGATTGTTTAAGCCATTGCTATTTAAAGATAATTAAGTTAAATCCATCTTAGGTTATTTAGACTATCCCCTGGATTCTCTATGCCTTGCACGGTGTGCAGGATCAGTGCAGGAGCTCTAGCAGGCAATATGCCTGCTCTGCGATCCAGGAACAGCCTGCAGGGGAGTGCATAAGCACCCCTGCACTAGTCCTGCATGGACTAAGCCCCTGTATGCAAATCACTCCATTTGCAGGAGAAATCCATGCAAATGAGGTAAATTTGCGATCCAGGAAGCTTGCAACTGGCCGTGCAGGACTAGTGCAATCTGAAGAAATGTACTCAGTTAGTAACAGAGCACATTTCAGCAAAATCCAAAATGGAGCTGTGACAGCTCCAAATAAAGGCTGCATATCAGTTGGTAAGCATGCCAATGGCCAAGTATAAGACCACTGGCATTGCAAACAGCCAAAAAAATTTAAAAAAATCAACTTTTATTTTTTTTTTAACCGATCTCGGCTGTTTAAGCATAGGGCAGCGGCACGCAAATGGGATCGCGGGAAAATAACAAAATAAACCTAAATTAAGGATTATAACTAAAATTATTATTCTGCCATGCAAGTCAATGACAGGCAGAAGACAACATGGGCAATGATCAGTGGTTGCTAAGGGGGGAGGCTCAGTGTGAGACATGTAACTATGCATTAGCAGGCAATCCTATGCAAATGAGGGGAATAATAGTGAATCCCAGTTTTCCGAAGCATGCTAGTCAGGTCCCAACAGTGTAATAGTAAGAATAGCTTGGTGCAAGCCTAGGAGTTAGGTGACATCATGGGGGTGTATGTCAGGCATACTGTAAGCAGATTGGAGCCCTGCTATGCTAGGGGGTGTGTCTGAATCTGCCTAGCACTCTTTACATTGCCTAAGCGGGTATGCGCGCCACCCACCGGGTTTTAAAGGAAGAAAAGAAAGTTAAACCAGGAAATAGCAGCTCTGTGCACATTTGAGCACTCTGTTTGTGCGGTGCACTCCCGGGCTTAAACATGAAGGCAATGGGAAGGGAAAACAGCAGTAGGAAGGTAATCAAGGTGAACTAGCATAGCTGGCAGGTGAAATGTATCAGAATCAGCCAATTACACAGGCAGCAGACCAGCCCAGCCCGGAACACTACTATAAACTATGCAAACACCTTCCTCTCTGCTTTTCCCCACACTGTAGACTACCGGTGTATACAAGCGGGGAACTTTTAACAAACAAAACTACAAAATGAGAGGGGCTGCAGCAGTCAACATAGAACAACATGTGCAAGAGGCTGAGGGTGGTGAGGATGTGAATGCTGCTGATCAACCCACAGTGAGGAGACAGAGAAGAGTGTACAGACCCAGGGTAACCTACCAGGGGCTACATGAGCTTGATATAGTGGAGTGCTATAGGGTGGACATGGACCTCCTACAGCAAATTGTTGAGCTGTGCCGGCCACGTCTGACACACCAAACTGACCGAGAGGAACCCATCCCAGTGGATACCAAGTTATGTATAGGCCTAGGAATACTAACCACGGGTACCTCCCAAAGCTCATTTGGGGATATCATGGGGATCTCACAGGCATCAGCATCCAGAGTATTCCACCAGTTCCTAGATACCATATCAGCACATGCCAGTGAGCATGTATATTTCCTCAACACCCATGAGCTGTTGGCCAGCAATATGCATCTCTTCCACCAAATAGCAGAATACCCTGAGGTAGTGGGTGCTATAGACTGCACGCACATATGCATCAAAGTACCACCAGGTGATCAGGGTAGGGCTTACATCAACCGCAGGGGCATCCCCTCTATCAGCTGCCAGGTTGTCTGTGATGCACAGGGCATTATAATGGATGTATGTGCTGGCTGCCCTGGAAGCTATCACGATTCCCACATTTGGCATCTGACACCGCTGTACCAGAGATTTGCCAATGGAGACATCTCCTACGGTCACCTAGTGGGGGATGGGGGATGCTGGTTACACACTGGAGCCGTGGATGATGACACCCATCAGAAATGCACACACACCTGAACAAGAACGCCATAACGAGGCACACGCACAGACCAGACTTATAATAGAGCACGTGTTTGGGATGTTCAGGTCATGGTTCTGGTGTCTGGACACAATCAGTGGAGCCTTGCACTACTCACCAGCTACATGTACCCAAATTGTCATGGTATGTGCCATGCTAAACAATATGATCCTGCAGAAATAGCTGCAGCAGGAACAGCATGGGGCAGGGCCACACAGCACCCCACCATTGCCAAGGCCTGCACAGGCACAGAGTGACTCAGAGGAAGAACAACCTGGGTCTGCCCAGTAGGCAGATGGAGGCGTGCCCAGTATGCCAAGGCTGCACAAAGAGACAATGCATAGCACATACACTGACACAGTAGGGACCCAGGGAATGACACCTCTCTCTGACTCGCACATAGAGTAAATGGGATGCCAGACATGGCACTACCTGTGCTCAACCATGTATAGGGAGTGTACTATGTGCATCTGACATCAGCAGCCCTCCAGCACCATCCGCAATCCTGGCACACCCACAAGGTAAATCAATCAACCTACCAATTGCCCAATGGAGTAGAATATGTCGTTACCTGTATCTATGGTATGGATGTGAGCATGCAAGGGAATTGGGTGGCTGAATGTTATGGCAGCAGAAAGTAGATACCCATAGTGGCACCATGGCATCTGTAACACATACTGGAGTCACCATAGTAGCCAGTACTACACAGGGTGACAAAACCCACTGCAGGAAATGCGCTGGGTGACGTGTGCCCATATGACTCACACATGCCAGTCATGGAGGTTCACATAACCAACAACAGTCTCAGCCAGCAGGACAGGTGTAGACAAACCCAAACAGAGCCTGTGCTATGGCCTCTGAATGATGGCTATGGGTAACCTCCCCCCCAGGCCTACACAGACAGACTACAGCAGGTCAGGCAGTGGGATGTTAGTTCTGAAGGGTAGGAAATCAGACACAAATATGTAGGGCAACCAAAGCTAAGATCTGTAGTACACTGGTATACCTCTAGTCAGCATGATAGATAAGAATACAGAATGAAATGGAGTACCTGACATACCAGTACAGTCATAGCAAATGTGTACAAGTGTCAGGTGTGCCTCCCCATCCTACGTAGTAATGTAATAACAGTCAGGTGTACCCCCAATCCTGTGTAGAAATGTAGAAATAGTCAGGTCTGCCCTCCATCCTACGTAGTAATGTAATAACAATCAGGTGTGCCACCCCCATCCTGTGTAGAAATGTAGAAATAGTCAGGTGTGCCCCCAACCTACGTAATAATGTAATAACAGTCAGGTGTCCCCCCAATACTGTGTATAAATGTAGAAATAGCCAGGTGTGCCCTCCATCCTATGCAGAAATGTAGTAACAGTCAATGTCAAATGATCGATGGATACCCTGCAGAAACAGCATGCAGACACACACACACACACACACACACACACACACACACACACACACACACACACACACACACACACACACACTTGCCAAGTCTGGGATTAGAACTCTTACCTAACTATTTTATCACACTACAGCCAACATTCCCAGAGATGTATTTCTAGATGGATGACATCAGCAGCCTTACCAAAGTAGAGCATTTCAATTGTAGGAAATGTGACTACCCTAAAAAGCATTGCTCTCTACACAGAGACAGACACACTCACACACACACACACACACACACACACACACACACACACACACACACACACACACACACACACACACACACACACACACACACACACACAGTTACCATGACTGGGATTGGAACTCCTACCTAACTAGTTTATCACACTATAGCAGTACGCAGTTATGGGACACTCCACAGAGATTACTGGGCTACTGTATTTCACAGAGGATGACCTCAGCAAGCTTGTCATAGTAGGGCAATGCGGAGGGCAGTGTGTGTGTATATGGGCCATAACCCATTCATCTAGTGGTTGACACGCCACATGCGGGCACACACAGAGTCATATTTCACAGGTCGTGTATACAGCTGCTAGATGGCTACTTCCTTGTATAGTCATGTTGCACAGCTGGCACGTGCACCACATAGTCTGTAATGCTGACAGATACCGGTGGCTAGTATCTGCAGTGAGTGACATCTGAACCTCATGTGGTTGTGGCCCTTTGGCTGTGTGCTGGGTGGGATAGGCCTGGATGGCTCCTTGTCATAGTCACCCTTTTCCACACATCTATGTACATCTACCTTTGGCTTATTTTAGTGTGTTGTCTTTACATATATGTCTGTATTCCTATCCACTGTGTGTGCAAAGCATGAGTGGAGCATACTGAGGAGTGTCTGTACTAACATCTGTGACTGACAGATATGTCTGGTCCACTGATGTTTACAGACATGGCCTTCATGTGTTTGTGTGTGAGCATGCCCAGTATGACCTTTCAGTATGTTGTTGACTGACATTGCCTTCACTTCTCTAAGTGTGCTCACATACACGTCCCATAACTGCATCCCATAACTGTACTGCTATCAGTGGGAGTGGTAAGCACTAGGTAGCCTGTCTACCATGAGAGGAGGGGTTCTTGGCCCAGAAATTGTAGTTTATTGAACATTTGGACAGTCTGTCCTTCTTTTTCAACGTTCTAGTTAAAAGACCACATCTGCACTTGTTTTCCGTCTTTCCTGTAACTAACCTACTGGGTAGCACTAGAAAGCCTTAAACTGATACAAGCCTTCTAGCTTAGAAGAGAGACTTTGGAGTGATTAAGTATCAGTTTTCTGTACTTTCTTGCTGTACTTAACTGTTTTCTGCCTAAACGCAGATTTTCCAGCGTTTATTGTGATTTAAAAGCTTGTTTTTTTTCACATATTGTACTTATTTGACTGCCTGCACTTTTACAAAGTTGTTTTTTGTTTAAATAATTTCTTTAACTGTTGTAGGCTACACACTAACGTGCAATAGCCTTTTCTGATCATTTGTAATCATTTAAAGCTCTTTTATGTGTATTTTTTACTGTTTTGCCTTATCTTTTCAAAAAAAAAAAACAAAACCCCCCCAAAAAAATTCCTTGTTTCCAATCTTTCTAAGTTAGTATAGTCCAGTTTTCAGGCTAGTGCTGAATTCAGGGCTGTGATACTTGTTTCTGAGTTGCCCATACCTTACTTGGATAGAAGGAAGTTTCTCTGTTTACCTGTGAGAGAGGGGAGCTTTGAGCAACCTATCTGTTCCTGGAGGAGTGGTTTCAGCCCAGAAGTTAGTAGTTTATTGGCCATTTTGGGCTAATTTCTATCTCTTTCATTTCCCTACTATAAAAACCACGTTTGCACGGTTTTGCATACCAGGCAGTGCCGGATAGCTACGGTTAAATTATTCCCGGCTCCACTAACTCTCTTCAGTTTTTCCCTTGAAACTAGTCTAACTCTCAACCTAAGCACTCAAAAAGCATCTTACAACCCAGCACTTGCTCAGACCTAATAGCAAGCACTAATATACCCTGACACTGATTGCCCAGCAGAGCAAGGCTCTTTATTCACCCCTCACCAACCAAGCGACTAAGCAGCTCACCCTACTATTCAGGCATGACCAAAGGGCAACTTCACGTGCACTCTCCAGTCCAGCTGGTGAATCTGGGTATCCTGAGGCAATGTACCAACTGCCTCATGTACACAGGCAACCCTCTCCTCCTACCACAAAACACTAACATATGCGAGAGATGCAATTATACAGCCAAACTGGAAGCTAAGCTGTCTCCACCCAAGACTGGAACAGACAGTCAAGAGGAGAAGGTTAACACTTGCACCACAACTCCAGCCACACACAGACCTACTAAAACAGCACTGGCATAAAAATACACATAAATACACAAAATCATACTCGGAGGCTCTAAATAAAAACCTGCAAAAGCATCAGAGACCTCCAAAGCAGACACCCAAACAACCTACACTTCCCGTCACAAACCAGACAACACATAAAACACAAAATCAGTGTGCTGCACAATCACAGCCCTTAAGGTGAAATAACATACCTAACACACTAGTAATAGGTGACTCTATAGTCAGGCACACTGATGTCCCACTCACTAGTCTGGACAAGCAGAAGGCTACTGTTAGCTGCCTGTCAGGAGCCAGAATCTGCCACATAACACAAGCACTCAGGTCACTCCAGAACAAGTACAAATATGACTCTGTCATTGTTCATGTTGGTGTGAATGACCTGAGACATACCTCCCTGACTACATGAAAAGAGACATGAAGGTGCTCTCTGATCATGCAGCCCAGGCTGGTATGACCCTGACCCTGAGTAGCATCCTGCCCTTACGAAGAATGATACCTCAGTATAAAGAAAAAATGATCAGTTTCAACAATTGGCTAAGCTTCTGATGTCATTCAAAGGGGATCCAGTGTCTCTCCGCCTGGGACGACATGCTCAACAAGCTGCGTTGCTTCACAAGAGATGGCTTGCACATGTCACCCCTAGGCTTCTGAATACTGGCCAAGGCTCTTGCTGCCCCCATTGTGCCTTTTTTAGGCAAGGCTCAAAAGTGAAACCCACCTTCGTAAACTGCACAATTAACAAAAAACTGAGGGTTATGCTACTCATCGCCAGGAGTTTAAATCTCAAAATGCATGTGCTCGAAGCACTCCTCAGTATGGAGAACATCGGCATCTGTGCAGTAACTGAAACCTGGTTCAAGGCTCCAGAGAGCACCCCAGCACTACCGGGCTACAACTCATGCCACATGTTTTGGCCACAGAACATGGACTGAAACACAAAAGTGGGGGGGGGTGTATCCATATTCATCAAGGATACCTACACCACCAGGTTAGTGGCACAGCATGATACCTCTGAGATCAACCATGTGCAACTTACATTGGGCAAATTTGCAATGCAAATTGTGGCCTGCTACAGATCACCCTCCATGACCCAGGATCACCACTCCACCTTTCTGTAGACACTGGAAAGCATGAAGATCCTACCGAACACCCTGATATTGGGTGATTTGAATTACCCTACCATTCACTGGGAAAACTACTCGAGTACAAATTCCCAGGCCCAGCGCTTCCTGGAATTTATCAACTCAAACACCCTGGATCAGCTGATAAACTCCCCTACCAGAGGTGAAAACATATTGGACCTGGTCATCACCAACATGGGCGACAGGTGTTCCACACCAGAGATCAACCCATCACTGGTTAGATCAGACCATAAACTAATCACTCTGGATGTCCACACCCCACCACCACGCCCAACTAAGGAAACCACAGTAAAAAACTTTTCTAAAGCAAACTTCACCTTACTTAAGACAGAGGTGGTAAGTTTCACAGCCCCCCACGCTAAAGGATAATCCTGCCCAAGATACAGAAACCATTACAAATGCACTCTATGCGCACCTACAAGGATGCATGGATCATGCCAACCCTAGCAAAACCAAGACTCACTCCTCTAAGAAAAGGAAACCAGTTTGGTGGACCCCTGCTATAAACAGGCTATACAATAGAAGGATGAAACTAGTTCAGAAAAAAAAAGCAAATCCCAAGAAGGAAAGACATCACTGATCAGTATCAGTAAGAAACTAAGGTCCCTCATGAAATCATCCAAGTCTAACTTTGAAAGAAAAATAGCCAAGGATTCAAAAGATAACCACAAAGCCTTCTTTAGCTATGTTAAGAATCTAAGCGGCAACTCGCAGATATGGACTGAACTAGTGCAAAATAGCACAAAATATACTGAACCTACTGATATTGCCAACATCCTGGCAGATAGATTCACTGCAAACTTCACCCCCTTCTCACCTCCAAAAGGGCCCACGACAATACCAGAAAAGTGTAGTGCCCCAAAAATCATAGACGCACAGGTGAAAACAGCCCTTTCAAAAGCCAAAAACACAGTGTCAATGGGACCAGATGGTGTTCCAGGCTGCGTCTTGCATGAACTACAGAATGAACTAACCCCTCACCTAAACACGCTGTTCAACCTCAGCCTCTCCACAGTCTACATGCCCATAGAATGGCACACAGCAATGGTTATTCCTTTCAACAAAGGAGGGGCCACAACTGACCCTGGTAACTATCGCCCCATAAGCCTGATTAGCCTGGTCTGCAAGGCTATGGAGCGCATCATCATGGAACTCATTAACAAAGACATTGGGAACCTCCAAACACTTGACCCGACCCAGTTCGGCTTTGCTAAGGGCAGATCATGCCTACTAAACCTAGTTGACTTCTTCGAGACAGTCACCAAGGCCATAGATGAAGGAAAGGTGGTTCACACAGCCTACCTTAACCTCGCTAAAGCTTTCAACACCATTCTCCACTCAGGTATTACAGAAAAACTCACCAGCCTGAACATAAACCCCTATGTCACAAGATGGGTTGCCAACTGGCTTACAGACAGAACTCATACAGTAAGAATAGCGGGCTCCAGGTCCGACTCTAAACCAGTCACAAGTGGTGTCCCACAAGGCTCAGTCCTGGGACCCCTACTGTTCGGCATATACTTCTCAGACATATAGGCAAACACAGGAGGACTATGGCTAACCAAGTTCGCTGATGACTGCAAACTGGGAGCCATAATTGACTCTCTGGCTGACACGGACATCCTCCAAAAGGGCCTTACTGAGATGGACACGTGGTGTCAAAGTCATGGCTTCAAGCTAAATGCCAAAAAATACATAGTCATCCCATTTGGGAAAAAAAACACCCATGAATTACCACATAGGTGGCAGCCCCCTTAATACAGAAGAGGAAATAAGAAATCTGGGGACCCAGGTAGATAGTAATCTCTCCTTTGACAATCATATTGCCAAAGTAGCTAGGAAATCCTTCTATGTGGCCCTTCTATTTACTAAAGGGTTCACATCTAGAAATAAAGAGGTTATAGTGCCCCTCTACTCGTCACTCATTAGACCCATCATAGAGTACAGTGCCCCATTTGGGATGTACCACACGAGACACTTCCAACAGTGGGAAAGCCCACAAAAGTACCTTACCAAGAGGATTACTGGCCTCAAACATATGTCCTATGCAGCCCGACTGAAAAACCTCCTACTGTACTCAGTGACATATCGCTTACTCAGAGGTGATCTCTGCCTGATTTACAAAGCCATGTCCAATTCAGAATTGATGGACATGCTCCACCTAAAGAAATCCAAGTCACTTCGAGCCATGCGCTCTAGTGAGCTAAACCTCGCAACAACAATAAATAGAACACACTGGAGGGATAGATTTCTGTCACAGAGACTCCCCATGCATTGGAACTAAATTCCAAATTACATCAGGCAGAGCCCCTCACTAACAGTCTTCAAGAGAAACCTTGACGAGTGGACGGGTAACAGAAAATACACCCTTGGGATCACTTTATTGGCTCTGCTTGACAGAGGATCAGTTAATTAATCAATGGAGCAGTGAAAGCCAACAAACTCTGGCTAGGCTTATAAATGCCCTCGGGCAGATAGCCTAGTACCTACCTATGAACCTATGAACCTAGTTCGTACTGCAATGCTGACCTTGGTTTGGAGGATGGCATAATGATTAAGGTGTTTATCTTACAGACACAAGGTGCAGGGTTTGATTCTCACATCGTGTAATTGGCTAGGCTTGAAATGGTCCACAAGGGTAGTTAGCCTAGTACAAACCTATGTCTGTTGGTGTAGAGAGCAATGCTTTTTAGGGTAGTTATACTCCCTACAATTCAAATTCTCTACTTTGGCAAGGCTGCTGATGTCATCCACCTAGAAATACACCTCTGGGAAAGCTGTAGCCCAGTAATCTCCATAGCACAACCTATAACTGAGTACTGCTGTAGTATGATAAATTAGTTAGGTAGGAGTTCTAATCCCAGACTTGGCAAGTGTCTGTCTGTCTGTGTAGAGAGCAATGCTTTTTTGGGTAGTCACCCTCCATACAATTCAAATGTTCTACTTTGGTAAAGCTGCTGATGTTATCCACCTAGAAATACACCTCTGGGAAGGATGTAGCCCAGTAATCTCTGTAGCACGTGTCATATAGAACTCTGGTAGATGTTCTATTCCCACCCATGGCAGTTCTGGATGTTTTGTGTGTGTTTCAATGTCTGTGTAGAGAGCAATGCATTTTAGGCTAGTCACACTCAGTACATTTCAAATGCCCTACTTTGGCAATCCTGCTGATGTCATTTACTGTAGAATACACCTTTGGGGAAGGAGCTCTCCAGTAATCCCCATGGTGCATCCTATAAAAGCTTCATGCTGTAGTGTGATATAGACCTCTGTTAGGAGTTCTATACCCACACATGTCAGTTGTGCATGTTTTGTGTGTGTTTAAATGTCTGTGTAGGAAGCAATGTATTTTAGCCTAGCCACATCACTGCAATTCGTATGCCCTACTTCGGTAATCCTGCTACTATCATTCAATGTGAAATACACCTTAGGGGAAGGAGCTCTCCAGTAATCCCCATGGTGCATCCTATAACAGCTTCATGCTGTAGTTTGGTATAGACCTCTGTTAGGGGTTCTATGCCCACACATGTCAATTGTGGATGTTTTGTGTGTGTTTCAATGTCTGTGTAGGGAGTAATGCACTTTAGGCTAGTCACACTCAGTACATTTCAAATGCCCTACTTTGGCAATCCTGCTGATGTCATTCACTGTGAAATACACCTTTGGGAAAGGAGTTTTTCAGTAATTCCTGTGGTGTATCCTATAACAGCTTCATGCTGTAGTGTGATATAGACCATTGTTAGGGGTTCTATACCCACTCATGTCGTTTGTGGATGTTCTGTGTAGGGAGCAATGCATTTTAGCCTAGCCACACTCACTACAATTTGAATGCCCTACTTTGGCAATCCTGCTGATGTCATCCAATGTGAAATACTCCTTTGGGGAAGGAGTACTCCAGTAATCTCCGTGGTGTGCACTATTACTGTGTAGTGTAATAAACTAGTTAGGTAGGAGTTCTAGTCTCAGACATGACAGGTGTGTATGTGTATGTGTGTGTGTGTGTCTCTATGTTTGTAACTCGTATCCTGTGTGGAGGTGGATTTGAGTGTGTAACAACTGGGCCCAATGTGGAGTGGGTTTTTCAAATTTCTTAAATGGTGGCCCTAGTATATATCACAATGTCCGCCATACAAATATAACAGATGTGAAACAGCTGAGAGGCTGGGGTGCAAATCCATACCCATACATGTGACATCAAGACCAGGCAAACAAAGTTATCAACCCTAGTATTAACCAGAGAACACTCTCAACCCATGTCTCATACACACACATACACTTGCCTAGGCAACAGCTGCTATGTTGGTAGTACACTGCATATTGCCCACTGATAGTAACTATGGAGTGATTGCAGTGGTCTATAGAGGTCATAGTACCCTGTCCATCTGTCCAATAAGCACATACTTGCAGACAGTGCACCTTCCCCATGTTCCCCACTGAACACCTGCAACACCTGTGGTGCCATCAAATGTGACCCACAAAGGACATATCATGCCTTAAATCATGCCCTGCATGGACAGATGCCACTGACACCGGGGAATGCCGTTAGCATGCTATCAATGTAGGTGCAGGGTAAACCTGCTGTCCATTACCAGTTCCTGCCACATGAGGCAGGCCAGGACTGGCGCATCTGATGATAATCTGTGTACACAACAAGGGCCAGACACCCCAGGTACAGTTCCACATGTCACTGTACATGCATGTGGGAGGTGTGCACTTCACAGACACCGTCCATGTCATGGACTAAGAAACACATACATGGCAAGCAATGCACAGCATTGGCCACATACAATAGTCACCCAGGTGACTGGATGGTGAATACAATACCCACCTGTGTGGGCAAATCCAGAAACTACACCCCTGAGCCACAATGCAGACCATTGTCATGTAGCCTGATGCCAAGGTATACCCATCACCTAGCCTTCTATAGCCATCTGGCACAGTTGACCACTACACACCCGTGAATCAATGCACCCACGCATGTCAGTATTGGCACCCTGTGGGTGTGTACCCCCATTGGCATAATGAAGCATACTGTCTGATGTCAGACACCTCCCCATACCCTTTGCCCATATAACCTCCGTATGACTCCTGTGGTGCATGTGGTACCTGCACAGTAATATGTCGTGGCAATCTCACTAGTGATGGGTCGTATTCCTGGCCCTGCCAAGTGTATCAATGTGTGTACGTCCCTGTGAGAATGTGGCTGTGTTGATGCTGGCACCTGTTCATGTGGATGGGCACATGTGCTACACCTACTGTATAGCTACCATATCCCTGTTGCAGATGTCACTCACCATCACATATAGATTCTGAGGGCTCCACAACATGTAACCTATGTGGTGCATCCAATAACTGCATAGAAATGTGATTGCACTACATAGTCATCAGGTGTTTGATACCCTGTGCTGGTAGCTGGGTGACACAAACATTTTACTCTCCCACCCTTTCCTGACTTGTCTTTACTTCTGTCTGCCTCTCTCACTCCCTCTCTGGTGGATGTGGAGACCTACACCTGCTTTGCCTAGACAGCAGCATGTGTATTTTAAGTGATGCTCATGATCAGCTGATGACCTCTGCATGAATTGCAGCCCTCCTCTAGCTGATTGCATGTGGAACAGCTTTGGTAACTTTCCCATAGCCAATTGCATGGAAACACACTCCAATATCTAGGAACACCATGTTGGCGTTGGGCTTTTTCATTCACTGTGAGCAGGAACTCTATCTGTTGTTTGGCAAACAGCATCTCAGATAGGTTGGGGATTTACCTCTAATAACATACGCTGTGGAAACAGGGCAACACACAGGAGGGGGATGAGCCTGACCTGACTACAGACTGTAAGTGCTACTATACTGCATTTGGAGTAATGTTGGTTTAACAAGGTGTGTGTGGATATGGCTGTCCTACATGTTTTAATACCTGCCATGTCAGTGCTATGTTTATGAGGAATCCCCATCTGTAGGGTCATCTGCAGACTGGGCAGTGTGTGGTGACTTTGGTTTCATGTGTTACCCACAGTGAACTGCAGAAAGTAGTGTGAGGATTGCAGTTTGTAGATGGTGAAAGCTGTGACAGTTACTGACTTCATATCCCTCATAGGACATATGGTGCAATAAACCCTGTTACAACAGTAAATGTATGAGGTTATCACAGCAACATGTCAAGATTGGTCCTGTGTATGTGCTTACAGCCACAACTCTGTCAACCTTTGTACATATGTCATGCATTAAGCGATGCATATGTGCTGTACACCATAATTAGTGTCATCATATCTGATAACAAGCCAGTGAGATATCAGACTGCTACACGTGTTATGTACAGTAGGGGTTATATTTGATGACATAACCTGGACATTCGGTGGTTGTGTGTACAGTACTGAGGTCTGTGTACTTATGGTGGATGTCAACAGTGTGTGTATTGTTAATATGTACTTTGGCCTGTGTACAGACTGTGGTAGATGTCATTGTTCTTGGTCCCGTCACATTGGTTGTGGTTATGCACTTTCACACAGGTGTATCTTACCCTGTGCTGTGACATGCCTGTAGAGCCTGCTATATATGCAGGTAAATGTGCATTCCCCCATAGGAGATGTAGGCCAGTGCTGAACCAGTCTGCCTGTAGCCTGCACAGTGCTTTGTTACATGCCTAGCAGCTTAGTGTACTTACCCATTGAGATGTCCAGGCCCTCAACCTACAACTACTGAAACACACAGTCACCATATAAAAGCTCTCCTTCCTCCATCAACTATAACTACAAACATACTATCCTTGGCCCACCTAAATATACGCAGTATCTGTAATAAAGTTAGTCAAATACACGCCCTACTAGAAGTACACAACTTTGACATTCTATGCTTATCAGAAACCTGGCTAAAACCATCTATTAAAGATATTGAAATTACCCCACCTGGATATAACATTGTTAGACTTGATCGCACCTCCAAGAAAGGAGGTGGAGTAGCTATCCTATATAAATCTAACCTGAAGCTTACTCTTCTTGACCTTGCTCTTACCCAAAACAATAATGTCGAAATAATCTGCTCTAGAGTTCAAATTAATACTACTAAATCAATAAACATCATTTGTGCTTATCTGCCTCCAGGAAATAATATCCCTACATTAGAACAACTTCTTGAACAACTCTCAAATTACATATCTCAAGAAACACTAGTTCTTGGAGACTTTAACATTGACTGGAAATCTTGTAACAATGCTAACCCTACTTCCCATTTAAACCTTTTGGTTTCAAACAACTAATTGATAGTGCCACTAGAATAAATAAAACAAGCAAAAAGAAACCACCTTAGACTGGGTTCTTACAAACTCCCCTCACAAAGCTACAAAACTGGCATCCTTCCTGTTGGCCTTAGCGTTCACTCCCTCACATATGTCATTAGAGCTAAAACTCATCAAAACTTACCTACCTCACATAGAACACTATATTCAAAGAAACAATTTAATCCCCAAAGATTTCAAACAGAACTCTCACAATACAATTGGACCCCTCTAGCACCTCTCTCAACAAAGCCATAGAATATTTCAACTCAGCATTCCTTACAATCCTAAACCACCATGCCCCAAGTCGTACCATTAGAATAAAGACCAGAACAGCACCCTGGCTTACCTCTAATACTAAACAAAAGATCAGGCTTAAAATAAATCTTGGAAGAAATGGCTCCTCTAGAAACCCAACAGACTATCAAACCTTTAGAGAGCTGAGAAACAAAACCAAAATGCTATTATTTCAGACAAAAGAACTACTATGTAGAACTTCAGCAATCCACAAAAGAACCAAAAGGTTCTGGTCTACTATCAATCATCTACTTACCCCAGATAAAATAGTAACACCTAACCCACAGAATCTAGACCCTGATAATCCCTCTTTAATAGCCAATAACTTCAATAGCTTCTTTACTACTTCCATACAAACACTAGCAAGCCATTTATCCCTGATGCTTCCCAACTGATCTTAAGTAACACCAACAAGGTCATTCCTTCCCTTCAACTTCAACCCATACCCACCTCCTACATACAATCTCTCTTACAAAACTTAAACCCATTACCCCTCAGCAGATAAGCTTCCTGCTGAATTCCTTCAGGTAGCAGCAAAAGCTATAGCCTACCCTGTTTCGATCCTAATAAACAGATCCATAAAAGAAAGTGATTTTCCAGCAATCTGGAAGATATCACACATCATACCCTTACATAAAGGAGGCAAATCCACTGACCTCTCTAACTACCCCAATAGCACTATTATCTCCACTAGCTAAAATCATGGAAAAATGTATACACAAACAACTACTTAACCATCTCCTTCAAAATAACCTACTAGCAAACACTCAACATGGATTTAGACCCTCACATAGTACGACCACTACACTACTTTCCTTTACTAACACAATAAATTGTAACCGTAATAATAACAAACTAACTGCTTCTCTTTTCCTAGACCTGTCAAAAGCCTTCGACATGGTCAACCATAAACTTCTCCTACACATACTAAACTCACTTGCCTTGGATTTTTCCTCCTTAACGTGGTTCTCATCCTACCTTGAAAACCGACAACAAGCAGTACTCTGGAAAAATTCTCTATCTGCTCTACTACCTATCTCCTTAGGAGTACCTCAAGGATCAATATTAGGCCCACTGTTATTCTCTATCTTTATTAATGATCTTCAATCATCTATCCATAACACTACCTGCATACAATATGCAGATGATTCTACCATCATCTGTACAGCTCCCACCCAATCTGAACTCCAGTCACTCACACAATCTACCTTTTCAACCGTTGAACAATGGTTCTCAAAAGATGTCTCCTTCTCAACTCCAAGAAAACAAAACTATTACTATTCTCACCTACCCACAAATCTCCTCAACTAAATTTTACTATTACTGCAGCTGACAATTCTCTTATCTCCCAGACTCTACTACCAAACTGCTTGGTGTTACTATTGATAATAATCTTAACTATGATTGTCATATCAATAACACTATAAAAGCAGTAAATAAAAGATAGGTTCACTGTACAGAATAAAACCCTTCCTTACTCCAGAAGCACGGACCACCTTAGCTCAATCACATCTTATCTCCACCCTACTGTATGCTTCCTCTATTTACACCAATCTCTCTAAAGGTAACCTGAAAACTAACTACATCCTATCATAATATAGCCCGTTTGCCACAGCATCCCAGTACAGAACTCACCACTGTAATAACTTAAAACAATTACAACGGTTAGAACTACCTAACAAGCTTATCTATCAACAACTCTTAATTACACATAACATTCTTTATCAACCAACAAAAACACCAGCTCTCAGTAACCTCCTTACTCCCTACAAAACTTGAAACAGTTTGATCTGCGAAAAGATACAAGTCACCACAACTAGAATTACAAATTCAGCAGGTAACTGTCTATTTTCAAACTCCATAGGGAAAATATGGAATAACCTCCCCCACACATTACCTCACTAGACTCCTTTCAACTTTTCAAAAAACAACTTCTATTACATCTTAACAACTTCTGGCTCTGCTCCTGTACCAATCCAGACTAAATGACTTCTTCGCTCTTCAGCCATACCTCCCTACGTAAAAATCACTATCTTTCCCTGCTATTTCAAATGACTAAATTACTGTACTGTTCTAAAAAAAAAAAAAAAAAATATATGAATATATAGCTTAGGCTATTTGTTTTTTACCTGTTTTTTTTTCGCTGTATTTTCTACTACACTAAAATGTATGCATTGTTGCTTAAATGTTTAACCTTGTTTTAATTGTGGAGCTTTTCTCCCCGGGCCTCCACTGAAAATGGAAATTATCCAGCTGGACTAGCCCGGTCAACAAATGTAAAATAAAATAAAATAAATAAAATGTCATGTCCAGATACTTGCCAGATGTACTGCTGCTGGGCCTCCCTTAACAGTCATGTATGTCAGACAGAGCAGTGGGGTGCTGTAGAAATGTATGTCAATATCTAGTGGTTAGTATGTGACCATGGCACCTCTGTACCAGTGGTTATTATGTGTCAGGACAGACGGGTTTGTGGATGCATAACCTATGGGGCAAATATATACCAGTCATTATGTGTTATACCCATCTACATGGCTGTTAACATCCATATTGTCAGGCTTGGTCCACATGTTTTGCACTAAGGGATCTGTGTATATCTCTAGACTGTCCAGAGTGTATCAGAATGTCCACATATATTGGCCAATATCTCTGATGTAGTCTACAGGAGCATTAGGTGCTAGCAGGGGTACTGTACTGTGATGTCCTTAGGATGTCTGTCAGTAGCCAATGGCGCACATGTGAAAAGCAGATGTGACCTCCCACACACACCATGTCTGTGAAGAAAATCCCTATTACAGTAGCAATAGTCTACTAACATACCTGCTATGCATACCTGACATCCCCTTGCACTATGAAGTTGGGACTATAGGGGCTGAGATAGGGCTACCCTCCATGTTCAGAACATATGGTGAAAATATATCCAGATATCTATATAGATATTTACACATATACATATCAACATATATAGATGACTATGTATATGTACATTGATATACATATACACACCCAGATATATACATATACAGAGCAATATATGTCTACACATATACAGATAGTGATACATATGCACATATACGTATGAATATCTACATATATATTGGCAGTAGTAGGTATATCAGAATAGATATGTATGCACATATAGTTATAGATATCTACATGTATACCAACATAACTCGGCATATCTGTACACATAGGGTGTGCATACATATATAGCTATATATACATATATATCTATGCATACATATACATATATCTATATATACACATATGTATATACATACATACATACACACACACACACACATATATATAACAACATATGTGATGCAACAGTCATATTAATAATAAGAACTATACAATTTAGGAACTACAGGCAAATGTTCAATACTACTCAATATGTGTATTAACAGCTATACTGGTAAAACAACAGCAGTATTCACAGTGGTCATGGCATACTGGTTAAGTGCTGTGACTTCAGTGTAAAGGGTCCTGGGTTTAAGTCCTGCAAGGGCTGTTCATTTTGTTGCTGGCAGAACAAGGGTTGTCCGATACTGAGTGGTTAAGGCAGTTTTGAGCAGCTTTAAGTGGGTTTGCACAGGTTTGCACGGAGGTAAGCACTGCTAACTTCTGGTTACAGTTTGGTATACTCTGTTAGCTTCTGAATTGCTTAACCTGTGTAGGCATTGCTTACCCCCATGCGAACAGGCTTAAACCAGCTTACTGATGCTTAAATGTGCTTACTCCCGCGTACCCCCACGCTAATTTCTTTAAAAGCAAAGAAAAAGGGGTTGATAGGAAAGTGGTGAAAAAGGGGTAGAAATTGAGAAAGGCAGTAGGTAAAATAGCCAGGGATGTGCAGGAAGAGTGTAGGGAAGGTCCATAGCTGCTCATTTCTTCTACAGCAACAGCTGTGCATATACACTGAATTTGGAGGTAGACTTGGACACTCAAACCCCTGGGAGAGGGGTGAGGACAACAATAATAAGTTGTATTGCCAATTAGACTGGATTACATGTGTCCAGTGGACACATGTGTGAAATGGACAGCTATGTATGGGGCAAGATTTTTTGTGGGAACCGATTGCCTTTTTTTTCAGGTGAGAGTGGGATGCTGGGGAGGGGTAGTAGGTATATTTGGGGAGGTAGGTTGGGTAGGTTAACAGACAAGACAAACAAGACACATACAGGGGCAGCATATGACACATGTCGGGGGTAAACACCTTGATGGGGAGAGGTGTTGGGATATCGGAAGAGCACAAGCCCCATAGTGGTAACAATGGGACTGAGGTCCCCACCCACGGGCAGACACCACTGCACCTTCACAGCCCCGAAGGTGGCTGTGCTAGAGGCTGAGTCACAAAGCCAAGCTGACTCTCTAATCACTGCACACGGCCCTTGAGCTGGCACAGAAAATCACCAAACTGCTGGTCGATCTCTCTACTCACCATGACACCGACCTGGTGATGGGTGACAGGTGCCTGTCCGTGCCCACTCCAGGGGGAGCGATTCCCATCCCCTGAGGCAGTTCCACCCAAAGGTGGTGCAGGACCAATGGACAGGGAGGTCCGGGGTTGGGCCCCAGACATGCTGGTACCCGGTGCCACGGCCAGCTGAGGTGGGACAGGTGAGTCTGCTGGGACCAGCCTTCCCAAGCATGTTATAGTGTTTAGATTTCATCATCATATGTGGGTTAGTAATAGTCAACACATTCCAGGATTAGGCATAACAGCATGCATAGATATTCCCATTAACCCAGACTCCAGATGCAGAACAGTTGCATAGCAAACAGAACACATGCATATATGGGACCACAGTGTTGATAAGAACAGCATGCAAGGTGCATTGATGGCAGCATGCCACCAATGTTGGAATTATTCCATATAGCACATGCATGTATGGGACCACAGTGGTGATAAGTACAGCATGCAGGTGCATTGATGGCACCATGCCACCAATGTTGGAATTATTCCATATAGCACATGCATGTATGGGACCACAGCGGTAATAAGAACAGCATGCAGGTACACTGATGGCACCATACCACCAATGTTGGAATTATTCCATATAGCACATGCATATATGGGACCACAGTGGTGATAAGTACAGCATGCAGGTACATTGATGGCACCATGCCACCAATGTTGGAATGATTCCATATAGCACATGCATGGGAACCATGAAAATATGTATCAAACAATTAGACATTATCAGGGTCATTACATACCAGTTGGGGTGGGTATGTTGATTATTGTTGGAGATATGGTGGGGGGAGAGAAAGATGTCAATTAACAACTAGTATATTCCTGTAGTCCACATTCCTTTCCTAGTCAGTGCTGTTATCTGTACCTTACAAGTCTTACTACACTACCCTATAGCCTTAGTTTGGACAGTGATATGGCTGTTGTCATCATTACACATGAACCGGATTTACCTGCAGTATACACCTCTTACCTGGTATACCTGTGGAGGGAATGTTTGTTAACACTAACTGTTTCTACACATACTACCGGAGTCCAAGTTGATGTTTTGCACATAGCTATTAAACTTTTTCTGCACAGACTCTGGCCATGTGTTGACCACATGCTGGTGTGCCAGGACATAACTAGAATATTGCCCTCTTCCACCTTTAGTGACCTGACACACACACATATACATGCTTTCCTACACAGTTATATTATGTAGCACAGTGTGTGTGACAGTGACCGGTGATACTTTATTATTCAGAGAAACTGCAACACTCACAATTCCCTACAATACCAGAGTGAACAGTACCAGTACAGGTTATAATGGTATGTATTTCTCAGCACAGTGTTCGTATCCAACATACTTGTGGGACCAATGTTTATTAGCACTACCTGACTGTTGCCACACAAAAGTTCCAGATTCCACATTAGTATTATGCACATACATCTCACTCTGTTACTGTACACACTCCGGTCACAGCTTGACAACATGGTAGTGTAGATAGGACATACTAGAAATATTACTCTCCTAACAATTTTGGGGGTTGCTACAGTGACAGGTGTGTTCTCATTATGTTTGACAATCACTTGTATTCCCTGTTTGCTGGCTAAACATCTGGGATCATCCCACAGACTTACCAGGGGTACAGGCAGCAGATATGGGCACATATACTGGACATTCTGGCCTCATCTGTACAGTTGTGGGGTATGAATCTGTATGTGGCCTAATTCCACTCCCAGGATTAAGACCATGGCTGTGTCTGCTACAACTTAAACACTGCCCATCACAGTTGTGTCTGCTATATAGATATTGCTGAATATCTCCTATCTGCTTTCAGTCTTATTAATCCCCTGTGCTTTTGCATTCTGACCTTGTATTGCAATGCTCATATACAGATTTCCTAGTCAGTTATATATTGTAGGACAGTGCGGGTGAGAGTGATGTGTAATACCTCATTATTCAGAGCAACTGCATATCATTCTTGTATTTCTGGGCACAGTGTTGGTATCTGACAGACCTGTGGGAGAAATGTTTATTAGCACTACCCGAATGTTCCCACACACAGTACCAGATTCCACATTACTATTATGCACATACATCTCACTCTGTTACTGTACACACTCTGACCACAGCTTGACAAGTTGGGGTGTAAATGGGATATATGTGGCTTCTTAGTCACATAAGGTATTGGGGAGTTGCTAGTGTGCCAGCTTTGTTCTCATACCTGTGTGTCAATCAGTTATATTTCTTGTTTGCTGCCTATACATCTGGGATCATCCCACTGATTTCCCAGGGGGACAGGTTGATAGGCAACAGATATGGGCCACTTTAATAGACATTCTGGATATATCTGTACAGTTGTGGGGTATGATTCTGTATGCAGACTACTACCACTAGCAGGATTTGAACCATGACTGTGTGTGCTAAAAAAACAACAGTTCACATCTCAGTTGCATGTGCTATTCGTTTTTTGTTGTTTGCATTTTCCCTGTTTACTGTCTATGTGTCTCTCAGTTGTACTAAATGGCCTCTGGGGATTACACCTGTCATATACAGGCATTCCTACACATTCAATTTATGGTGCATGGTGTGGGCAACAGTGATTAATACTACAGTACAATTACATGATTGCATATCTACATTACCGTATGATACCAGGATATACACATGCAGTTAGACCTGTTTTGTCAGGCTATTACACTTTTATTGACTTACAAACAATATGAGACTCTTCCTGCCATATTCTCTAGTGTATGCAGTACTTGCCTTGACCAATGCAGGTTTTATATAAGCAATTAATTTACTACTACTTTTATTTTTATTTCCTATGACAGTAAATGCATAAGTATTATTGACCTGCCTCACTTTGCAATCTCGCCAGGTGACTGATGTGGGCTTCCTGGTTTGCTGCCCACTCCATTGCAGCTGTGGAGGACATAAGAAGAATATTTAGCCATACCTATCCATGATATACCTGAGCTGGCAATTATTACACACATACTGGGGTGATACTTACACATGGCTGGAACATCTCCTGATGCTCTAGCCTCTTGGAGACCCTCCTCCAAGAGGTCCCCCTTACGTCACTTTAGGTCAGCATAGTGGTGCCTGACCTGCTCACCAGTTTGAGGTATGCCAGTGGCACTGGTGAGGTCATGGGAGAGACGGTCCCAGGCCTCCGCCTTATATTGGGAGCCCTGGTACTGGCCCTGCATCAGTCTCTGATCATGGTCTTTGACAAAGTGTCCTGCCATGACCTTGGACTTCTGGATGCAGCAGCGCTGCACCTGAAAGTGCATACCTTCTCCCCTCACTGCCATAGTGTCTGCAAGGGGAAGCTATAACCAGTTATGAGATGTATTCCCACCTCTTGGGTTTAAGTAGGGTCAATTTCCCATACTTTTCCATGATTGGCCAGTTTTGAAAAGGCTAAGCTATGGGCAAACCTGCTTAACTAAGGTTGGCATTGTTTAAAGGGGTATAACACTGGGCACATTGAATTAGCTGGCCTACACATTGCTTACATCTCCTAAGCTGGCCTGTGCAATGCGTAGTCTTGCTTACATTAGACTTTGCATTATTTTTCCTTTTGGCATTAATATATCTGCCTGGTATCCATGATTAATGTGTACGTACACTCTATGGGGTCCTTGTGTTTTATTGGGGACTTCAACACTCTATTACAATTACACCTGACTTCTGGGATTACTGCTGTACTCCAGTTCACATATTTATGTTATGTACTCAGTTATGGCACATATGACTGTATACTGATTCCTTTCACAGGTTCAGTTTGGTTTTACTATGGTGAGGACTTGTTTGCTGATACCTCACCTCATTTTTCTGTACTTCTGTGATGGCTTGGTGGTTAACCAAAAATTAGTGTGGTACTTATAAAGAAAAACTGTTGAACCAAAAAAATAAGCACCTGAGTGATATTTTTCTCCAAATTTTATTTCAACAAATTAGTTTAGCGCTTTCATCAAATTAAATTGACTTCTTCAGAACAACAAACCACAATTTTCTTCCATTTAAATATGTTGTTCGAGAAAATGATTGGTGAAACCATTGCTAGTAAAACAGAACACCATTCTCACTATAAATATTCAATTCACACCTAGCCACCAACTAATTATTTGGCAAGTATCTTGAATAACTTATTTAAATGGAAGAAAATTGTAGTTTGTCATTCTGAAGAAGTCAATTTAATTTGATGAAAGTGCTAACCTAACTTGTTAAAATTGAATTTGGAGATAAATATCACCCAGGTGCTTATTTTTTGGTTCATTGGCTTGGTGTTTGACTACTGTGACTATGGTGTATAGGATCCTGGGTTTGAGACCTGCATGGTTGTTTATTTTGTTGATGGGCAGAACAAAGGCCGTTGGATAGAGTGATTAAGAAACTTTTGAGCAATTGTAAGCACTTTTGCACGACAGTAAGCACTACCAACCTGCCATTACATCTGCTTACAGAGAGTTAGCTTTATAATTGCTTAACCAGTGTAGGCATTGCTTACCGCTGCACAAATGGGCTTAGGCCAGCTTTCTAGTGCTTAAATATGTTTACTACTGCTTATTTGTGCTTAAACCTGTTTACTGGTGCCTTAATCATTATGACACTGACACCTCACATGTGCGTTAGCTACAGTACTCCAGTTCATGAAAATATGTTATTTAGTGGGTTATGCAACATAAATATTAGCCATAATGTACTTTGCCATGGAAAATAGAATGTGCTGTAGTGGGACTCGAACCGGGAATGCCTGCTCGTAAGGTGAAAGCTCTGCCCACTACACTATTGCTATGCTGCTTCATTTGCATATATCTTCCTTGTTATCCTCTTCAGCCATTTAACCTGCATTAACCATAGCTAAGTGATGGGCACACCCGAGCACCTATGGTTAGTTTAATTGGATTTAAAAAAAAAAATAAAAGGTTTCTTCATTGTATGTATGTATACTGTTGCTGTTGTACACAAGAGGGACTGTTGGTGTGGATATGCGGTCACCTATGAGCTGTCTCGCACATTTCATACCTCTTTCTGCTGTTCCTCATTGCGGGGGCATGTATATTCTGAGAGCTCTGCTCTCAGACATGCCCCCTGCACTCTTACACACTGCATGTAAGCCTAGGAGCTCAGGCAGCATGCCTCATTATTATGCATGGTGCGCTCCCATCCTGCTCCTAAATGGCCACCTCTGTGCAGGACTAAGTTAGTCCTGCACAGAGGAATAGTATGGGGGTATGTATTTTTTGTTTTATTGTGATTATTAAACATTTTCCTCTGATAACTATAAAGTATATGTTTGAGCTTTTAAAGGAAATTATCAGTTTTATACTTTGAGTGTTTACCAATAAAGTAATATTTTGGTCAAGCATACTAAAATGTTTTTGTGAAATAAAAATGTTAAATTAATAAATGTTAACAAAACTAAGATCTGCACTAGCCATGGAATGAACATCATTCCTAATCTGATGGATAAACCTAAATCCATCAGATTATCACTCATACCTTGACAATCCAGAACATCTGAGCTCCATACATTGAATTATCATATGGAGAATATTTGTAATAAGAATAAGCAATATTTATATTATTTTGAACAGATATATTACTATTGTAGATTAGACAGAATTCTAATACAATATAAATGTCTGCTTATTGTATAAGCAATTAATATTTACATGAAGGATAGATGACAAGCAGTTCAATCATAGTAAAGTAAGATGTATCATATATAAAACCCAGTAAAAGATTATAGCACACAGTTATTTAACATATTTACCCTTATTGACGAAGTCTTTCAAAACTTATTACTTAATATAAATAGAGGGTAATAATATTTATATCTAATGTTTATAATACAATGTATTTTACTGGATATATCAGAAGTTATATTTCATTGTTTGCCAGAATTTAAGTAATCACTTTGTTGGTAACATACGTAAAGCATCACATTTGTTTTATGTAAACATTGATGAAAGTTAGTGCATTTTAATTATCAGTTCATCCCTTTTCCCCCCATTTCCTACACATAATGATTTTCATATCTGCCATTTCTTATTATAAAATGAGTGAAATTATAGGTTAAAAACAGCAAATTTACTTATTGTGATTAATGGTTAAAAGTTCCCTTTCTATATTCATGAATTGCCATTTTATGGCATATACTGAAAGTTTTTTGATTTAAATGGCAACATTCTATTTTGTATAATCAGCAAAGGTTAAACTGAGTGATTATTGTCAATGTAATACTATTTGTTTAGAACGTGATTGTTACATTCTGTGACATTCCTAGTTCAGACTTCTACTGTTTCCCTTGAACAACTTTGTCAGTTTGATGTCATGTATAACACATTAGTTATCTTGGTAACAGCTTAAGTATTATGTACGGTCAAGATGGATTACAAAAACTACAATTCAAGTTAAAGCAATTAAATGACTTGTTATGCACATTTACTTATATGAGAAAATCATCACGTTTCCCCTTGATGTTCAATATAGTCTTTGCCATTTATGACAAGTTAAAACAGTAGTGTTATTATACACAAGCCCATGTTATGAAACTGAGTGTCTATTGTTAATTTAATACTATTTGTTCAGAATATGATTGTTACATTCTGTGACATTTCAAGTACCATAGCAACCTGGGAGCATCTATTTCTGTTACTGTGTATGTGTACTGCATACCAGAGGCTCACAATGCACTTGAAGTAAAGCTTCACTTCACTGCCACTTCAAGCCTAAATTCCCTCCCTTTTAGTGAGACAACAGCCAGGAAAAGAATGGAGAGCAAACAGATCAAAAAAAAAAAAAAAAAAAAAACTCCCAACAAGCCACCACAACAAGAGATAACACATTCTTCCAGTCTTCCCACCTCTCACTCAGCAGATGTATAAACAAACTATTCTCTGCCAAAATATCCCAAATCACAGTTTTATCCACCCCCTTCAAATGTCTCTTCCTAATACACAAGAATCAGTAAACCTTGATCACAAGCCGCAACCCACAGCTTCCTGGAGATGAAAATGGCAACATATAACAGCTGTCAGACACAGCTGCATCCACGCACACCATATCAGGATTGCTCAAACAGCACTCAGTGCTATGATACCTGCCATAATTGATATTAACCATATTTAGACAGAATAATGATGGCATTTGTAGTAGTTGCCAGATGCAGCTGCATCCATGCACACCATATCAGGATTGATCAAACAGCACTCATAGCTATGATACCTGCCATAATTGATATTAACTATGTTTAGACAGAATAATAATGACATTTGTACTAGATGCCAGACATGGCTGCATCCAAGAACACCATATCAGGATTGATAAAACAGCACTCAAAGCTATGATACCTGCCATAATTGATATTAACCATATTTAGACAGAATAATGATGACATTTGTACTAGCTGCCAGACACAGCTGCATCCATGCACACCATATCAGGATTGATCAAACTGCACTCGTAGTTGTGATACCTGCCATAATTGATATTAACTATATTTAGACAGAATAATGATGACATTTGTACTAAGAGCTTGCTACTATTATTTAACCAGGATATACATGGCATTTCTAAATCATACTTTAACTGAAGAAGGCATTAGTCTCCATGACAGCATTTTTTTTCAAAACACTCTACTGTTACTGCTATTATATATGATGTTAATTTGTTACATTTGAGTCTGAACTCTGATGAATGGTACCTTGTTGAATTAGTTAATTAATTACTGAAATTATTATAAGTAAAATCAATGAAAAATAACAAGATAAGTATTCATTGAGTTCAAGTAGGGGAATAGAAGCTTCTATGTTTGTATTATATGTTGCTTTGCTTGGCTTATATAAAATGCAAATAGTAACCCATCTTGACCTACCTTTGTTTGTGAAGAATTATTGGACTCTGAACATTCTGAATAAATCATTACTGTTTCTCAGTTGTTTAAGAATCCCTTCTTTTTTTTTAAATAAAAACAGATGACAAGTGATGTACCATATCAGCTGATAGTTTGAGCGATGTAGTTGTAAGAGTTATTTTTTTGGGACAGCTATCTTGAAATCAGTTTTTTGTTTCTTCTTTCTAGCATCAGTCCAAGGATTTGTTTCTTTTATTCTTTTAAGAATAGGGGCCATCCATTCCATTTCTTCTAGGATAGACACTATATTGTTGTTTTTGATGAATATAGTAGCGTCTTCTAAGTCATTAAAGGTTCTCATCTCATTGGCAAAAAGTATTTTTATCTTGGCTGGAAAGGCCAGCTGTGCTTTAATGTTGTTTTGTTTCAACAGTTTCATTATTGGCCAGACTTTTTTTCATTTGTTCTAGTATTTTGAAAGAATAATCTTTGTCAAACCTTATCAGGCTTTGGTTGTGTTTAGGGTGATTTTCTCCAAGCAGATTTTAATATGAGTTCCTTGTCCAGAAATGACAGAAATTTTATAACTATGGATCTAGGTGGAGTATTTGTTGAGTTAAAAGCAGGTTTCCTCAGTGATCTATGCACCCTTTCAATCCCGAATGAAAGTCCTTCTTTCAAGTCTAAAAATTCAGGAATCTAGGTTGTTAAGAATGAAATAATGTCTTCTCCTTTAGTGTTTTCAGGGAGACAAAAGATCCTTATGTTGTTTCTCCTTTACCTGTTTTCAAAGTAATCTATTTTTGTTAAGCAGCCATGTATTCTGTTTAACAAACACTCTTTTTGGAATTCTTCCTCTTTGAGTCTCCCTTCAATGTCATTTAGAGAAGTCTCTATATTTGTTATTTTTGTATGGTGTTGTTGTAATAGTTCCTTAAGAGTATCAGTCTGTTTTTGAGAATTTAATTTGAGGTTTTCTAAGTCATTTTAAAGCCATCCATCTTCAAAGATAGTTCCTGTAAGGTAGATGTCATCAATTGCAGTTCTTTTTTCAAAGCAGCATCTGGATGAAAATTCCTTGAGTTGTTCATATTCAGTGACTCGATATATCTCCAAGTTACTTGACAGGAACATTTTCATATATCTCCACCAAAATTGATATTTATGTAGTTTAGTAGTTTATCTACATATTTCTGACATTTTAAACTTGAAAATAATAAAATGTTCTATATTATTATACTAGTTTATGGAGCTCTCATAATTCACTGCCCTCAGTTGGGCATCCAGGCTCCACTCCCTGTAAATTCTAAGAGTGATAATACAGGGATTCTTGTTAAATATACATACATTTCTAATTAAGTAAATAAGGTGGGTTTGGATAATTTAACAAGTGTGTGGATGGTATATGGTATGTTGGCCACAAAGATGGTGTGGTAAAATTCTAGATTGTGTTAAGTGTTGTGGGTCATTGATTAAGATCCAGTCTGAGGTTGTTTCGGTACCACTGGTTTTGTTGAACCTAGCAGGGTCATTAATTAGTTGGATAAATGTGTAAAGGCTACATCAGGATGAGGAGTGTTGCTGATCAAATGTGCAGGCTAAATTGTCTGGGAAAGTTCACTTTGCATTAGCAACTGTTCAGATGGTGGTTTCATGGGATATATTATTGGGACACCATGAAAATATACCTTTGATTGTGACTTGGTTTGTTGTCTGGTTGGGGAATATAAAGAGCTGTGATGCAACGTGTTATGGCTGTTCATTTGTAAAATTATTGCCACCATTTCAGCATTGTAGACAGAGGGGATTTTCTTAGAGTAGAGACTTAGTTGCAAAATGTTTGTAAAATAGAACTGCCACCCATCTGCTCTTTTGGAGAGAATGTAAATACTAAAGAATACTGGAGATTGGTAAGAATATTTGGCCATTGGAAATGTTTTTTTCTGTCCATGAAATTATTCTAGTTTATTCCACAGGCCTCCAAGTAAGGAGAAGTAGTCTGAGTATTGCAAAGGGAGTGTAGAAGTGACTGGGGTGATAAGGTTAGAAAGGGCAGAAGTGGCTGGGGTGATAAGGTTATAATCAGTAAGAGAGTGCAGAAGTGGCTGGGGTAATAAGGTTAGAATCAGTAAGAGAGTACAGAAGTGGATAGGGGTGATAAGGTTATATTCAGTAAGAGAGTACAGAGGTGGCTGGGCTGATAAGGTTAGAATGAGTAAGAGAGGGCAGAAGTGGCTGGGGTGATAAGGTTAGCATCAGTATGAGAGTGCAGAAGTGGCTGGGGTGATAAGGTTAGAATCAGTAAGAGAGTGTAGAAGTGGCTGGGGTGATAAGATTAGAATCAGTAAGAGAGTGCAGAGGTGGCTGGGGTGATAAGGTTAGAATCAGTAAGAGTGCAGAGGTGGCTGGGGTGATAAGGTTAGAATCAGTAAGAGAGTGCAGAGGTGGCTGGGGTGATAAGGTTAGAATCCGTAAGAGAGGGCAGAAGTGGCTGGGGTGATACGGTTAGAATCAGTAAGAGAGTGCAGAAGTGGCTGGGGTAATAAGGTTAGAATCAGTAAGAGAGTGCAGAAGTGGCTGGGGTGATAAGGTTAGAATCAGTAAGAGAGTGCAGATGTGGCTGGGGTGATAAGGTTAGAATCGGTAAGAGAGTGCAGAGGTGGCTGGGGTGATAAGATTAGAATCAGTAAGAGCGCAGAGGTGGTGGGGCTGATAAGGTTAGAATCAGTAAGAGAGTGCAGAAGTGGCTGGGGTGATAAAGTTAGAATCAGTAAGAGAGTGCAGATGTGGATAGGGGTGACAAGGTTAGAATCAGTAAGAGAGTGCAGAGGTGGCTGGGGTGATAAGGTTATAATCAGTAAGAGAGTGCAGAGGTGGCTGGAGTGATAAGGTTAGAATCAGTAAGAGAGTGCAGAGGTGGCTGGGCTGATAAGGTTAGAATGAATAAGAGAGGGCAGAAGTGGCTGGGGTGATAAGGTTAGCATCAGTATGAGAGTGCAGAAGTGGCTGGGGTGATAAGGTTAGAATCAGTAAGAGAGTGCAGAGGTGGCTGGGGTGATAAGGTTCGAATCAATAAGAGAGTGCAGAAGTGGCTGGGGTGATAAGGTTAGAATCAGTAAGAGAGTGCAGAAGTGGCTGGGGTGATAAGGTTAGAATCAGTAAGAGAGTGCAGAAGTGGCTAGGGTGATAAGGTTAGAATCAGGAAGAGAGTGCAGAAGTGGCTGGGGTGATAAGGTTAGAATCAGTAAGAGAGTGCAGAGGTGGCTGGTGTGATAAGGTTAGAATCAGTAAGAGAGTGCAGAGGTGGCTGGGGTGATAAGGTTAGAATCAGTAAGAGAGTGCAGAAGTGGCTAGGGTGATAAGGTTAGAATCAGGAAGAGAGTGCAGAAGTGGCTGGGGTGATAAGGTTAGAATCAGTAAGAGAGTGCAGAGGTGGCTGGGGTGATAAGGTTAGAATCAGTAAGAGAGTGCAGAGGTGGCTGGGGTGATAAGGTTAGAATCAGTAAGAGAATGCAGAAGTGGTTGGGGTGATAAGGTTAGAATCAGTAAGAGAGTGCAGAGGTGGCTGGGGTGATAAGGTTAGAATCAGTAAGAGTGCAGAGGTGGCTGGGGTGATAAGGTTAGAATCAGTAAGAGAGTGCAGAGGTGGCTGGGGTGATAAGGTTAGAATCCATAAGAGAGGGCAGAAGTGCCTGGGGTGATACGGTTAGAATCAGTAAGAGAGTGCAGAAGTGGCTGGGGTGATAAGGTTAGAATCTGTCGATGTTGAACTCTTAAGTTGTTCCAGATTCGGGCCTTGATTAGGGTGAATATCTGTAATAATGAATAGTTGTATTGCTATAGGCTAAGTAGTATGCTTGTTGAGACATGTGGGGTTTAGTGTACGTTTAGGAGGAGTAAGATACTTAGTATATTTGCTGGGGAGGTAGACTGGTTTCTGTAGGTGTACAAAGGTTCAGTTAAAGAGTGATGAAACAATCTTTGAATATGATGAAATAATTGCATGGGTGTAGGACTGCTGCTGGGAGGTTGAGGGAAAGTATAAAATTAAGGCATAATTAGTAGAATAAAATAAAAGTGAGTGGAATGAGGTGTCACATAGTGAAGTGAAAGTGGAAAATGAGAAGGCAGGAGAAGTAGTGTAGAGGGGTGCCCCTTACAGTTGGGGTGGTTGTTGAGTAACTAGGAGGTTACTGTAGTAGGAAGTCAGAAAAGAATTGTGGAAGAGAGCAGGAGTAGTGTTTAAAAACTGAGGATGGACTATGGTATGCTGGGCATGCAGTGGTGTGGTACATGGAAGCCTGAGTGCTTGAAGTTGAAACAGAGAGAGAGGGAATGTCTGAGGGAAGTGTCTAGTAGGAAGGAAGAGGTCTGGTGTAATAATAAAGACGTTTTGAGTGCAAACTGCCAGAGAATTGTTTGTTAGTGGCACTGCTTGTCAGTACGGTGTGGTATGAGCAGAACAGGTTGGGGTATGTAAATGGCTGGTGGATGCAGTTATTGTGGAGTGAGTGTGGCTATGGTTGTTCTTATGATGAAAACAATGGCAACTTCCAGGACTGGGTGATTTGTAATGTACATAGTGAAGACTCAATGTAGGTTAGAAGGGTGTGGGTGTGACCTGGAGGGAAAGAAAACAGGAAATGAAGCTGTGCGTAATGCACTTCTTCTAACTGGTTAAGCGAGGGTGCTAATCCCAATCGAGGCTAATACTGGCACAGTCCACGAGGAATGCAGATGTGGACAATGAATTCACATTAACAAATGCAGGTACTATGCAGTTGTAACAGTAAACACTGGCTGTACCTGTCTACATGCATTACTACGTGAATGTGCTAATGTTAAAATGTATCTTATACCCAGCCAACTGAGCAGTAGAATATGCAGGCAAATAACTATGTATACTTCCTGACTTGTACTAATTTTACAGAACATCTTGATTAATCTAATCTGCATGTGGTTTTCCTTTCTTACTATACTGTCCTCATACATACCCTGCATGTACCATCTCTGTTATGTTGTAGTACTGGCCGCATTCAAACTTACCACTCTTACAGGTGCATAGGTAGTCAAAGGTACAGGTCCTACTTGGTGCGACCTTTCGTATAACTCCTTGGACCATCTCAGTTATAGCTCTTGTAGCTTATCTTATGCACTTATTATGTTGTGGGAAGTGTGCAAATATGGCAGAATGCCTAAATTCAGGCATTGTGGTGATGCAAAACTGCTTATAGTTTGTACAGGTAACCTACCTTTCCTCAAACAAGTACTGGTTTGCACTATGCTCCAACAGCAAGCTGATTTGCTAGATGTTTTGTGTTCTCTGTCCAGCTGTATTTCCTTTCTCTTTATTCTGCCTCTGAACTCCATCCAGACCACACTTTCTCAGCAGCATACTCACAGTCGCCATAGTTGAAGAGCTGTGATTTTTGGGATGACCTGACTTACTCCACTCAATGTCTGATATGCAAAGACATCAACAGGCATATATACACTTCCACACAAGTAGCATGGATGTCCATCAGAACTGACTCTCCAATACCATATGATAAGAGTGGCAAGGCCTCCTGACATTTCAATGCAGTGGCTCAGTTTGTGCGTGTGTTTGTGTGTGTGTGTGTGTGTGTGTGTGTGTGTGTGTGTGTGTGTGTGTGTGTGTGTGTACATATGCATCTGCATGTGTGTGCATGTTTGTATGTGTGGGTTTGTGCATGTGCATGTGTGTCTGTATGTGTATATTTGGGTGCATGTGTGTCTGAATGTGTGTGTGTGTGTGTGTGTGTGTGTGTGTGTGTGTGTGTGTGTGTGTGTGTGTGTGTGTGCGTGCATGTGTGTTTATATCTGTGTATGTGAGTGCATGCATCTGTGTGTGGGTGCAGTGTGTGTGTGTGTGTATCTGTGTTTGCCTGAATATAGTAGCAACTAGTGAAGAACTTTTTTAACCAATTTCTCGACAATATTTATTTATTTAACATTTGTTAACCGGGAAAGTCCGACTTGGGATACAGCCAATTTTCAGTGGAGGCCCGGGAGAAGTGCTCCAGATTCATGTCTTTGTAGCATGGGTGGAAACTGGAGCACCCAGAGGAAACCCACACGAATGCAGGCAGGATATGCAGACTCTGCACAAAAGGCACTCCAGCTGAGAATTGAACCAGAGAGCCTCTTGCTGTGAGGTGAGAATGCTACCACTGCACCACTGTGCCTTCCAAATATGTATCACTATATTATACAGTATGGACCCATAAATGTCACATTTCTGATAGTTACATAATCCAAAGGGTGGTTGCCATAATGTTTAAGGTGTTCACCTTACATACACAAAGTGCAGAGTTTGATTCTCACATAGGGTAAATGACTAGGTTTAAAATGGTCCATAAGGGCAATTAGCCTAGTACTAGTCTATGAATCTATATTCTCATATTTTCAATTTCTCTAGTTCTGAAGTATCCTGCATAGAGAAATATTACATTTTCAGTGGAATTACATCTCCATCATCTCCCCAAAAATGAGAAATGTGGTTTCAAGACCATTAAAAAAAGCAGATCTGAAAATGACAGTATTTAGAAAAGTCACTTCTCTTATGTCATGAGGTTTAATCACTAACAATGAGAGACAAGAGACTTCATCCAAGCTTAATGAAGTCTGTATCAGAGACTACATTTTCTGGAACTTCTGAATATCAAGTGACAAGCTAATCAGTGTAGCTAATGCAGGAGCATTTGCATATATATTTGCCTAATGTTCTAAATCTCATTTTTTTAAACAACTATATAGCTACATATGTAAAGGCATACATTAGATGAATCCTTGTATATTAGCCTTAACACTAAACTAACCATACAATGGACTGTACATCATTAGTAACTTTTCTACATATTCAACAAACATGCTTAACAATGAATGTTTAGTCTGACAATCTGGCTATCTCAATGGCTGAGCATATTTAGAGAATTTAGCAGAACCATTCATATTGGACACCTAATCATTCATTTTAAACATTTCTTGTTGCATTACATGTTTAGTTGGATACAGCTTCAGGAGTCTTTCTTTGTAGCCCTTGACTCTCACAGTTTTCAAAGCCTCATTTTAAGCCTTGCCAATAACCTGAGGTCAGAATCAAACCCTGTACATTGTATCTATAAGGTAAAGACCTTAACCTTTATGCCAAACCCATACACATACTCTTGAAAAAGGACTGGTTTACAGGTTCATAGGTATATACTAGGCTAGCAGCCATTACCGCCTTTATAAGGCTTTGGAAATAGGCTCTTCTTGGCCCAGTGGACTATCTCGGTGAACAAACTGTAAAATAAAAAACAACAAAAATGACTTCTCCATTTGCAATTTGGTCAGCCCTTGACATTGGCCTTGACTTCAGAGAAGTCTATACCAAAAACAGATGGTCCCAGGATAAAACCCTTAGGGCTTCATTGCTGACTAGCCACTTTGTAGAGGTGGAATCCACAATTCTAACTTCCTGGGTCTTTTTTGTGAGCCGACTGGCTATCCACCAGGTGATATAAGAGTTTATACCTAACCTCTTGAGCTTGTGAATGATGTCCGAATGAGTTATTGTGTCAAATGCCAGGGTCAATGTCATTTGTGTCTGATCACAGTAATGTATTGCGGTCTTCCTTATTTTCCGAGCATAGCTAAAGAAGGGTTTATAATTATGTTTAGCTAGTGATGCCAACCTAAGTTCATTGTTTGCTGATAGTGACTTTCAGTTTTACTGATAACGTTGACACAGAAATGACACTGAACACATATTTTACTGCAATCCACTGTCACTATAGCTACTCTGTATATAATGCTATTTCTTCTTACTCGCTAAACTGTTTCTCTCGGGATATGTTAAATACTCTGTCTGTTATGCTTGTTTGCTATTCTCATTGTTAATGGAACTTTTTTCCCCGGGCCTCCACTGAAAATGGGCTCTTCTTGGCCCAGTGGACTTTCCCAGTCATCAAACTGAAATAAATAAATAAATAAATAAATAAATAAGCCTAACTGTGCAACCCAACCCAATCCAATTGTGTCCTTATGTATCATGGGCATTTATTAGGAACAGGTATGTTAGTTAGGAAGCTTCTCGAAGTTATGCTGGGAGGTAGGTTAGTTTTGGCATTACTGTCTGCCCCTGACTATTAGAGAAAAGGAGGCCAAACTCTGGGTAAATTTGTAATTTTCCATCCATTGGTCAAGGTTACACTTAAATAGGGTTTATTTATTTATTTATTTTATTTTATTTTACATTTGATGACCGGGAAAGTCCGACTGGACACAGGTCCATTTTCAGTGGAGGTCCGGGGAGAAAAGCTCCATATATAAAAAAAAAAAACAAACAAAAGTGACAATACATTTACATAGTATTACACATATAGGAACATATTTAACTTTTTTACATAGGTGAATTGAACAAATATCTTCAGAATAAACATTGTTTGAAGAATAAGTGATTTAAAAACCTTGTTTGGTAAGAAATAAGTAGTTAATAGATAAGAGGAGAAGGTTCTGCAGAGAATCATTGCAGTACCGAAAGGAAAGTGAGTTAATCTGGGGGTGGTCACATCGGCACAGGCAATTGGTAGAGTAGTGGGTGTTAAGTAGTGTCTAGAATAGTGAAACAGAGCTGGTAGAAGTTATGTTCTTTGGGAGTGAGTTCCAGATTTTAGCTATTGTACAACCAAGGAGAGCTTTGCCTGCTTCATTCTTATGTTTAATGACAGTTATGAGAGTTTCGTCTGTAGATCTTAAGGTACGGGTGGTAGTGGAGGGCTGTATTAGATTTTGTAATGCTGGAGTTTTGTCAGGGTGGTAGTACAGTCTGTGGGCTGCGAAGAGTTGTGTACTAATAGTTGGGGCAACACAAGCCAGTTGAGCTGTTTAAGGGAGAGACAGCGATGGGATCTATTTGAGGCGCCAGTGGCAAATTTAGCAATCTTGTTATAGCAAGATGCCATTTTGTTTTGTTCGCTCTGGCGAAGATTAGCCAGGATTGGGAAGGCGTACAGTAGGGTGGATAACAGGTGAGCTCTTGCGACAGCGGCTTTGGTATAGTTGGTCATGAATTGCCTGTTCCTATACAGGAGACCCAGTTTTTTGTTTAGTTTTTTGTTTGTGCTATGTGTATGTCAAATTTGAGATTGTTGTCAATTACTACTCCTAGGAGTTTAGTGTGTGTTGTTGGGGTGATAGTGGTGTTATCCCTGAAGTTTATGGTGAAGTCAGTATTTGGTGCAGAGTATCTACCAGGACTGAAGAGAATAAGTTTTGTTTTTTTAGGGTTGAGTAGAAGTTTAATGCTGGTAAACCATGCTTCAGCCAGAGTAAAGTTATTCTGTGTTATTGTTTGAAGTTTGCTTAAGGTCGTGGTGACACATATGATGGTAGTGTCATTTGCATATTGTACTATAGAGGCAGAGGGACGGGAGACTGCTATCTGATTTGTATATATAGAGAAGGGTTAGGGATATACTCTGCTTCACATGGATGGGGAGCCTATTCCAGAGCATGGGGACCCTCTGAGATGCATATAGAAACACAAAACACACACCTATATTCACGGAGGCTCTCAGTAAAAACCTTCCCAAGCAACAGGGACCTCCAAAGCAGAAACACAAGCAACCTCCACCCCCCAACACAACCCAAATGACACACAGCCCACAAACTCAGTGTGCCACTCAACCACAGCCCATAAGGCATAACAATGTACCCAACACTCTAATCATAGGTGACTCTATAGTCAGGCACACTGATGTTCCACTCACCAGGCTAAACAAGGAGAAAGTTACTGTCAGCTGCCTGTCAGGTGCCAGGATCCATCACATAATGCATGCACTCAGGTCACTCCACAACAAGTACAAATATGACTCTGTCATTGTCCATGTTGGTGTGAATGCCCTGAGACGTACCTCCTTGGACTACATGAAAAAGGACATGGAGGAGCTGTCCGATCTTGTAGCCCAGGCAGGTATGACCCTAGCCCTGAGTAGCATCCTGCCATCGCCCAGAATGATACCACAGTAAAAGGACAAAATGATTGACTTCAACAATTGGCTAAGCTTCTGGTGTCATTCTAAGTGGATCCAGTATCTGTCTGCCTGGGATGACATGATTGACAAGCCACAATGTTTTGCCAGAGATGGCCTGCACCTGTCGCCCCTGGGATTCCGGACACTGGCTAAGGCTCTAGCCACCCCTATAGTGCCTTTTTTAGGAAAGGTTCAAATGACAAATTCACCACCCTAACAGGTACAGGCAAGAAGAATCTGAGGGTATTGCTACTCAATGCTAGAAGTCTAAACCTCAAAATGCACTCTCTCGAGGCACTCCTTAAAATGGAGAACATCGACATCTGTGCAGTGACAGAGACCTGGTTCAAGGCTCCAGAGAGTACCCCTGCATTACCAGGCTATAATTCATACCACACCTTTCGGCCACCTAACCTGGACCGAAACACTAAAGGCGGAGGTGTATCCATATTCATTAAGGATATCCACACCTCCAGGCTAGTTGCTCAGCATAATGCATCTGAGATTATCCAAGTGCAATTAACTGTGGGCAAGACTGCAATCCAAATTGTAGCTTGCTACAGATCCCCCACCATGCCCCAGGATTTCCACTCCTCATTTCTTAATACACTGGAAAATATTAGGGTACAACCTAACATCCTAATAATGGGTGATTTCAACTACCCTACCATTAACTGGGAAAACTACTCCTGTACCAACTCTTGTGATCAACATTTTCTGGAATTCATAAATTCCAATGCCATGGATCAACTTATCCACACCCCCACCAGGGGCAGCAATATCCTAGACCTGGTTATTACCAACATGGACAAACGGTGCTCCACACCAGAGTTCAATTCCTCGTTGGTCAGATCCGACCATAAGCTAATCACCCTAGACATCCACATCCCACCCCCACCCCCCATTAGGGAAACCACAGTAAAAAAATTCTCCAAAGCCAACTTCATGCTTCTTAAGACAGAAGTGGCAAACTTCACGACATCCATGCTAACGGACAATAGAGGTATGACTGCTGAATCCTACGCAAATGCACTTTATAAGCACTTACATGAGTGCATGGATCGTGCAATCCCTAACAGAACCAAGATGCTATCCTCCAAAAAAGGAAGCCAATCTGGTGGTCCCCTGCCATAAACAAACTCTACAACAGAAGAAAGAAACTGTTGCAAAAAAAGAGTAAAATCCCATGATTGGAGAAACTCCCTGGTCAGCTTCAGTAAGAAGCTGAGATCCATCATAAAATCCTCCAAAGCTAGTTATGAAAACAAAATCACCACTGACTCTAAAGACAACCACAAAGCATTCTATAGCTATGTCAAGAATCTTAATGGCAACACTCAGATCTGCTCTGAGTTACAGCACAATGGCACTAAATATACAGAACCAACGGATATTGCCAACATCCTAGCAGATAGGTTCAGTGCTAACTTTACCCCTCTGTCATCCCCTAAAGGGCCCATCTCTATACCAGAAGAATATAAAGTTCCTTTAATCACGGCTGCACAGGTAAAAAACACACTATACAAAGCCAAGAATACAGCATCCATGGGACCTGACGACATCCCAGGCTGTGTTCTACATGAACTACAGAACGAACTGGCAACCCACCTAAGTACCATGTTCAATCATAGCCTCACCTCAGGCTATGTTCCCACTGAATGGCGCACAGCAACATTTATCCCACTCCACAAAGGAGGAGCCACCACAGACCCCAGAAACTACCACCCCTTTAGCCTAACGAGCCTGGTCTGCAAGGCTATGGAGCGTGTCATCATGGAACTTATAAACAATGACATTGGTAATCTCCAAACTCAGGACCCCACCCAGTTTGGGTTTGTAAAAGGCAGATCATGTCTTCTAAACCTGATAGACTTCTTTGAAGCAGTCACCAAAGCCGTAGATGAGGGTAAGGTGGTTCACACAGCCTATCTAGATCTCACCAAGGCTTTTGACACCATCCCCCACTCTGGAATTATAGATAAACTCACTAAACTAGGTATAAATCCCTATGTCACAAGATGCGTTGCCAACTGGCTCACTGACAGAACCCACACTGTGAAAGTAGCAGACTCCAAATCCAGCTTCAGACCAGTGACAAGTGGCGTACCACAGGGTTCAGTCCTGGGTCCTCTCCTGTTTGGTATCTACTTCTCTGAAGTACAGGCCAACACAGAAGGTCTTTGGCTAATGAAGTTTGCAGATGACTGCAAACTAGGAGCCATAATAAAAACTCCAAAGATGTGGACATCCTACAAAAGTGCCTTGCTGAGACAGATGCCTGGTGTCAAAGCCATGGCCTCAAGCTCAATGCCAAAAAGTGCACTGTCATTCCTTTTGGTAAAAACTCCATACCCATGAACTACCACATAGGTGGTAGTCTACTTAAAACTGAAAGTGTGATAAGAGACCTTGGGACACAGGTGGACAGTAGTCTCTCCTTTGATAATCACATTGCCACAGTAGTCAGGAAATCCTTCTATGTGGCACACCTCATCACAAAAGGTTTCTCATCCAGGAAAAAAGAGGTCATTGTTCCCCTCTACTCATCACTCATTAGACCCATTATAGAGTACAATGCCCCTTTTGGTATGTACCTCACAAGACATCTACAACAACTGGAAAGGCCACAGAAATACCTCACAAAGAGGATTACCGGCCTCAAAGAGGTGCCCTATGCAGACCGTCTCAAAAAACTGCAGCTTTACTCTGTTGCATATCGCCTACTCAGAGGCGATCTCTGCCTTACACACAAAGCTATGTCAAACCCATAGCTTTTAGACATGCTCTACTTCAAGAAATCCCAATCCCTATGAGCTACACGCTCTAGGGACCTAAACCTCGTCACCACAATAAAGAGAACATGCTGGAGGGATAGATTCCTGTCCCAGAGACTTCCCATACTCTGGAACAAACTACCTATCTATATCAAACAAAGCTCCTCATTAGCACTGTTCAAGAAAAATCTTGATGATTGGATGGGAGATAGGAAATTCACCCCGGGGATCACTTCTGTGGCTCTGCTCGACAGTGGCACAGGAAAATAATTTTCTTGGGTGGCAAAAGCCAGGGTACCTTTGGCTAGGCTTATTTAGGCCCTAGGGCCAATAGCCTAGTACCTACCTATGAACCTATTTATTTATTTATTTATTGGCATTTGTTAACCGGGTTAGTCCAGCTGGGTTTGTGGCTCATTTTCAGTGAAGACCCAAGAAGAAAAGCTCCAAGAAGAAAAATACAATTTAAGAATAAACAGTTTAAAAATAAATGCAAGGACAGTTTTATAATTCCATAAGTAATAGCTGACATATGGAGATATTACAGAGACAAAATTACTTAAGTCAAGGGAAAACACTAATTCTAATACTGTAGAGTACCAAAGTATATACAATATGTACAAAAAATAAATAAAAAGCATTCGGGCAGAATATATTTAGACCTACCATCTGTAATAAATGACATATGTAGATATGAGACACACTAATGCTAGTACTGTAAAATACCTGAAATATATACAATATGTACAACAGAGAAATATTCAACAGATATGTTTAGACAAACATTGTGCACGTAGGAATATACTAAGCTGAGGAGAGCCTGTATGGAAGGAAAGAAATGAAGGAGTAGGAATTAAGTTAAGTTGGGGTTTGACAGGGGCATGTTTTGGAGTTAAGTAAATTAAGTTTAAGTTTCTCCTTGAAGTGAGATGGGTGTACAATGCTACAAATGTCTCTAGGAAGTTTGTTCCAAGCTTGGGCCATGGAGTACTTGTAAAGACGTTTACCTACTGCTTTTTTGGGATAGTATATTTGTAGTAGTTGCTGATTTGATGTCCTAAGGGTACGGGGAGGAGAGTACTTAGTAATGAAGGAAGACAGAGCAGGGCATGCTAGAGGTTTATGGACTATAGTGTGTAACATTTGCAGTTGGGCTAGTAACAATAAATGTGGGAATTCAAGCCATTTGAGAGAGTTTAGAGATAGGCAGTAATGAGTATTAAAGGGAGAGTTAGTAATAAATCATGCTATCTGCCAACCTCAAATCATACACATAAACACACAAAGACATACTCGGCTCTGATCAAAATCTACCAAAACAGCAGAGGCCACCAAAGCAGACACCCAAACAACCACCACCTCAGAACACAACACCTGCAACACATAGACCTCACAGTCAGAGTGTCAAACAGTCACAGCCCTTGGAAAAACACAATGCCAGACACACTAGTCATTGGTGACTCCATAGTCAGACACACTGACGTCCAGCTCACCAGACTGAGTAAGGAGAAGGTCACAGTAAGCTGCCTGTCGGGCGCTAGAATCCGCCACATAATGCAAGCACTCAGGTCTCTCAGCAGCGGGTACAAATCTGACTCAGTCATTGTCCACGCTGGTGTAAATGACCTGAGGCATTACCTCCTTGGACTACATGAAAAGAGACATTGAGGAGCTCTCTGATTATGTAGCCCAGGCAGGTATGACCCTGACCTTGAGCAGTATCCTACCTTCACCAAGAATGATGCCACAATACAGAGATAAGATGATCAGCTTTAACAATTGGCTTAAACTCTGGTGTCATTCAAAGGGGATCCAATGTCTGTCTGCCTGGGATGACATGCTGGACAAGCCACGCTGCTTAGCAAGGGCGGCTTGCACCTGTCACCCTGGGATTCCGGATATTGGCAAAGGCTCTTGCCACCCCATAGTGCCTTTTTAGGCAAGGCTCAAATTCTAAACCTACCACCCTAGAACACAAAAAGGAAAAACTAAAGGGTAATGCTGCTCAATGCCAGAAGTCTAAATCTCAAAATGCACGCACTCGAGGCCCTTCTCAGTATGGAGAACATCGATGTCTGTGCAGTTACAAAAACCTGGTTCAAGGCTCCTGAGAGCACCCCAGCACTATCAGGTTTTACCTCTTATCATGCGTTCCGGCCCCAAAATCCGGACAATACCAAGAAAGGAGGGGGGGTATCCATATTCATCAAAGACACCCACACCTCAAGACTGGTGGCAACGCACGATGCATCAGAGACCATCCAGGTGCAACTAACCATAGGCAAGACTGCTCTGCAAATTGTAGCATGTTACAGGCCACCCTCACAAACTCAGGAACCTCACATGGCCTTCCTCAAAACACTAGAGGGGATAAATGTATCACCAAACACCATCATACTAGGTGACTTCAATTACCCTAATATAGACTGGGAACACTACTCAAGCCCAAACACCCTAGCCCAAAAGTTCCTGGAATTCATAAACTCAAATGCCATGGAACAACTAGTCACCATCCCACAAGAGGAGAAAACATACTTGATCTCATCATCACGAACATGGGAGAACAATGTTCAACACCGGAAGTATACCCCTCACTGGTGAGATCAGATCACAAACTAATCTCGCTGGAGGTCCTCATCCCACCCCCACCTGAACTAAAAAAGACCACAGTAAAGAACTTCCGAAAGCCGACTTCACACTTCTAAAGACTAGTGTGGTCTCCTTTAAGGCCCCGAGCGGCGGAAAACAGTACTCAAGCCGCTGAATCACTTACAAATGCCTTCTACCAGCACCTGCAGGACTGCATGGATAAGGCAATCCCAAGCAAAACAAAGACTCTTTGTACCAAAGGCAAGCATCCAGTCTGGTGGACCCCAGCCATAAACAAACTCTATAACAAAAGGAGGAAGCTACTACAAGATAGAGCAAAATCCTTAAAAGGTAAGACACCCTTAATCACTATAAGTAAAAAACTAAGAGCTCTCATAAAATCATCCAAAGCAAATTTTGAGAGAAAAATAGCTAAAGACTCAAAGACAATCGTGAGGCCTTCTTTGGCTATGTTAGAAACCTGGGAGGAAACTCCCAGATATGCTCAGAACTAGTTCAAAATGATGTGAAGATTACTGATCCTACAGACATTGCCAACATACTGGCTGACAGGTTCTGTGCAAACTTCTCCCCTCCCCCAAAAGGAGAGATATCTATACCAGCGATTGCAGCCCCCAAACATCTCCAGCCCAAGTGAGAACTGCTCTCTCCAAAGCAAAAACACAGCATCCATGGGACCTGATGGTGTCCGGCTGTGTGCTCCACGAACTCAACGAGGAATTAAACCCACAGCTAGGACAGCTGTTTAATCATAGTCTTACCTCTGGATCGTACCCAGGGAGTGGCGCACTGCAACTGTGGTCCCACTTCACAAAGGCGGTGCCTCCACCGACCCTGGAAATTACCGGCCCATTAGCCTGACAAGCCTTATCTGCAAAGCCATGGAGAGGATCATAATGGACCTCATAAATAAAGACATAGGGAATTTGCAGACTTTGGATCCATCCCAGTTTGGCTTTGTCAAAGGCAGATCATGCCTTCTAAACCTGGTTGACTTTTTCGAAACAGTCACCAAAGCCATTGATGAGGGAAACGCAGTCCATACAGCCTACCTCGATCTGGCGAAGGCCTTCGATACAATACCCACTCGGGTATCATTGAAAAACTCATCAGCTTAAATGTTAACCCATACATCACAAGATGGGTTGCAAACTGGCTGAGTGAGAGAACCCACAGGGTCAGAGTTGCTGGCGCCATGTCAGACTCAAAGCCTGTCACAAGTGGTGTACCACAGGGCTCAGTCCTGGGCCCACTCTTGTTTGGCATCTACTTTTCCTTAGTACAAGCAAACACAGGACGGTTATGGCTGACAAAGTTTGCAGATGACTGCAAACTGGGCGCCATAGTAGAAAACACATCTGACACAGATATCCTTCAGAAGGGTCTCACAGAAACGGATAACTGGTGCCAGAGCCATGGCCTAAAGTTAAATGCCAAAAAATGCATAGTCATACCCTTTGGGAAAAACAAGGTTACCCCTAGCTACCAAATAGGTGGCAATCCACTGAGCACAGAAAGAAGTTATCAGGGACCTGGGGACCCAGGTTGATAGTAGTCTGTCATTCGACACCCATGTAGCTAAAGTAGTTAGGAAGACCTTCTACATTGCCCACCTTATCATGAAGGGATTCTCATCTAGATCAAGGGAGGTCATAGTCTCCCTATACTCATCACTCATCAGACCAATGATTGAGTACAATGCCCCATTGAATGTATCTGACCCGACACTTGCAGCAGCTGGAGAGGCCACAAAAGTTCCTCACCAAAGGATAAAGGGTCTCAAACATCTGTCCTATGCTGCCCGACTGAAAGAACTCCAGCTCTATTCAGTAAACACGCTGCTCAGAGGTGACCTTTGCCTAACATACAAGGCCATGTCAAACCCAGATTTGATGAATATGCTTCACCTCAAAAAATCTAGATCCGTCAGAGCCACAAGGCGGGAGACTTAAACCTCGACACGGCTATTAATAGGACGTGCTGGAGGGATAGATTCATCACCCAAAGACTCCCTATGCTGTCGAATAAAATCCCGGTATATGTGAGGCAGAGCACCTCGCTGGCCTTGTTCAAGAGAAATCTTGACCAATGGATGGGAGATCGCAGATATACCCCAGGGATTACCTCAGTGTCACTGCTCAACAGAGGCACAGCAAAATAATGGGTATAGTTCCCCATACTAAAGGGGTGGCGTAAGCCACAAAACTATGGGCTAGGCTTGTAAATGCCCTCGGGCAGATAGCCTAGTATGAACCTATGAACCTATAATAGAAGAAGTGATGAAACAGGGGGTTTAGACAGGAAGTTATTTATTATTGGATGTTTGGGAAAGGAAGTGGTGGAAGAGGATGGTATATTGTAATGGGGGTGGGTGGGAATAGGGGTAGGGTAAGGGAGCGAAGTGGAACCCGAGCGTAGCAAGGGTAGAACAGAGCGGGGCTAGCACCCAGGTCTGAGCTTAGCACACAATCAAAGAAAGCATAAAACAATCAGGAAGAAATAGTATGACTGGCTAGTGTGAGAGAAGAAAAAGGTAGATGCAACAAGATAAAGCCAGAGAGAAGTAAGCAGTGAGAAAAAGATGTTGTGCCAGACAGGAATGAAGTAGTAGAAAAGTTTGCCCAGTTGGCTCAGATTGTAGGTACAGGAATTCTATTAGCGTAATGCTAGAGCAGAGCAAGGGACATATATCCGTACTATGACTGCCTGCAGAGGGAAAGTACAGGTGATGAGACTGGGGAGAAAAGGTAGAGAGAGGACACAAAAAGGACAGTGAACAAGAAAGAAAGAGGTATATAAACAGGTTAGGGCTGCCGGCGTCTTTGAGTTTTATTATTTTCCACTTGCTATTATCAGCATAAGTGAGTAGCACATTTCTTGAGAATCTATAATTACACTGACTGTTTCACGGTGAACCACTACCCCAGGTTGTACAATGGTAAAATCTTTGTTGATGCAAAGGTTCACACACAAGTCTTTTAAATTGTTTCTACAGACACATATTTAGGACCTCTTTGTGGGTACAAGTTATATAGTTGCAGAGCAAGTGGGATGGTTGCAGAAAACACTGACCGTCAGGGGGTCAGTTTCACACACAAGGATATTGTTTTTCAGTGGCCTGGAGGAAGCAGCAGGGAAGGTCCACTAAGGGCTAAAAAGCAAGAAGAGGGGAAGTTAGGTCGGAAGCAGTTTAGCATGCAAAAAAAAGGAAATACATCAACAAAGAGTACAGAGGCAGTTTTCACTATAGTTGTACAAGAATCTCACTATAGTTGTACAAAAATCAACTGAGGTTGAAAGGCACATCACAATAAAGTATTATATGTATTAAGATATTATTATGTATATAATATTATTATATATTGTGACATATATTATTATATATTGTGACGTATATTATTTATGTCACAAGCAAAATTTAAATCTTGGATCTATTGGTTCTCATTCTGTTTGGTTTGCATATGTGCAAAAGGTCCATCAGAGGTGGATAGAGCACCATTCAGTATAGAGATATGGGTTTAAGATGATCCATATAGGACAATCTGTTTATACCATGGATTCTCCTGATAAGGAACCTTTGCGAGTGTTCCATCTACAGCATATGTCTGGTCAGATACATGCCAAAGGGGGCATTATACTCAGTGATGGGTCTGATAAGGGCCAAATAAACTGGCACTATGACTTCTTTGGACCTGGATGTCACACCCTTCCTTATAATGTAACAAGAACACCTTCACCAAACACGGATGATTTTTTGATAAAATAAATTTAATAAAAGCAAGCTAATAAGCTTTCACAAACTGCTTCATCAGGTCTAGTACAAACAAATTTAAATGCTTCAAATTAAGTTTTCAGGGTCACATGTCCAAATGATATCACATTCACATGTAAAGAGACAGTATCACTTACACTTCTGTTGTAGTAAATTCAAAACAGGTTTCAAGTTTACTGCTTTATTTTAATCCATTTATATTTCAAATTTTCTGTTTTAGTTACTAAATTACCTCCTCTCTCTGATTAGTATACCATCTCAATGCTCATAAAAGTAAAAGAGTGTCCTTCACCTGCAATATCTATGTTTTTAAACAAGGCATTAGTTTGAACGTGTCTCCTTATATCAGATATGTGATTACATATTCTGCCCTTTGGCCTCCATAGGATCATAGGAAGTTACCAGGCTAATGGCCCCAGGTCCTTACAAGTCTAGCCAAGTTCAACCCATGTTCCCATGGGTGACTGCTTCAAACAGACAGTAAAATCAGCACCTATTGTCCCTGTCCAAGAGGGACACAAGTGGAACCCCTGGGATGAATTTCCAGCTGCCCATCCAATCATCCAAATTACACTTAAATAGAGCCAATGAGGGGCTTTGTTTAACATAAATAGGAAGCTTGTTACAATGGTTGGGCAACCTCTGTGAGACAAATCTATCTCTCCAGCAAGTTCTGTTGATGTCACATACCAGGTTAAGGTCCTTTGAGTGAGTGACCAGTGTGCCATTTGACTTGCAAATGTGCAGCATTTCCATCAAAGCTGAGTCAGAGATTGATCTATATGCAAGACACAGGTCACCTCTGAGCAGTCTGTATGACAGAGTAAAGTGACAATGATTTCAGTCTGTCCGCATAAGACAGATCTTGAAGACTCTGAATTTTTTTTGTAAGTTTGTAAGGAGCCTTTGTGGTCTCTCCAATTGCTGCAGGTGTTTGGAAAGGAACATACCAAAGGAAGCATTGTACTCTATTACAGACCTTATGAGAGAAGAATACAGGGGGGTTATAAGATCTATTTTTCAGTAGACAATGCCCTTACTTATGAGATGAGCAATACAAAATGCCCTTCTTACCAATGTGGAGACATGGTGATTGAAGTTAAGGTTGCTATCAACCTGTTTGCCCAGATCTCTCACCATTTACTGTGTGCTTAGGCTACTGCTATTGATGTGGTAGTTTGCAAGAACATCACCCTTGCTGAAAGGGAAGATAATGTATTTTTTGCATTAAGTTTAAGACCATAACTTTGGCCAGTCATTAGTTTCCATAAGACCTTCTTGCAGGATGTTGACATCAATAGGGGTTTCAATGATCGCTCCCAGTATGCAGTCATCAGCAAAATTTGTCAGCCACAGTCCGTTAGTTTTAACCTGTACTTTGGAGAAGTAGATTCCAAACAGTAGGGATCCCAGAGCCGATCCCAGTGGAACACTACTGGTTATGGGTCTGTTGGAGGAGGTGGAGTCCTCTATTTTGACTGTATGATTTCTATCAGTGAGCCACTTTGCAACCCACCTGAGAATATATGGGTTGATACCCAGCTAAGTGTGTTTCTCAATGATGCCTGAATGGGGGATTTTGTCAAAGGCCTTGGCTAAGTCTAGGTAGGCAGCATGCACAGATTTGCCCTCGTCTAGGGCTTTGGTGACTGCCTCAAAGAAGTCCACTGTAAATCAGAGTGTATGTGCTGTATTTTTAAGAAGCATATCAAGGACTGAACGTGCACATACAAATATCAGGCACGTGCTACACCCAGTGCCATTTTGAGAGTGCAGCCATAGAGTGAGCCTGTATGATTGTAATAGCTAGTTTGCATACAGGTTACTTAAGTAAGTGAGTAGACTTCTATTGTGATGTTTGCATGTAATAAAGCTGATTGAAAAGAACCCATAAAGACTCTTATATTGTATCCTGAGTAGGAGACCAACATGGTGTCAGAACCAGGATCTCAGAGATTGATATTCAGAGCCATGAGGTGCAGAGATGACGGTGAAGGTAAACTAAGAAACATGCACAAAAAAGAGCCAGAAAAGAACCAAAGATAATGAAAACTTGCATGAACAGCTTATTTTATAGAAAAGTTAAAACGGAGCATTACAAGGGCAGAAACCGCATTATTAAACAAGTGGGAAACACAAAAGGTTTATTAACAAAAATAAATGTTTAAGATTAAGATATTTGATGAAATGATTATCAGAAAAAGCAAAACAAGTATGTTTAAGGGCAAAATGGGCATGTTTAGAATAATACAAGCACAAGAAAAGTACAATGGGGCACGAAAAAAGATTAAATGAGCAAAATGAATATAATAAGGGCAAAAAGGGCACATTAAGCATAAATATAGCAATGTGACTGCATTTATTTGGCAAAGTGCTGTATTTTGGCATAACTACAACTTCATACTGTCAAGGGCATAACCAGAGTTATTTGAAGTATCTCAAAGTGTGTAAAAGTGCTTATAGTGTGTGCTTATTACTGAGCATGTATTCTGAAGAGTTTATATCTGTGCAAAGTGCAACTATTTTGTGAAGTACAGTCAAAGTATAGCCATTTCAAAAAGTTTCTTGTGCTGGGTCTGTCTTTTCGGAAAGTATCGCCATTACAGTGTGTTTCTTGCACTGTAAAGAATTATCTAGCAAGGTACCGCCATTTTGGGGAAATTTCCATGTGCTGTGTACTGTTTCTTCACAAAGTGAAATTACTTTAAAATGTTTCTGACGCTGAGCTTCTTCTGCCCAGTTCATTCACATTGTGCAGTTATTTGAAAGGTTTCTTATACTGATGAGGTGATTTCTTGCAGTACTTATTATTCTATGTAGTTTGAAGACTGGTGAAGTCTTTATTGGGTCTCAAAGACAGTTTGAGAATGAATATGCTTGCTTTTACCCAAGAAATTCATCATATAAGTGCATATCCTAGTTCCAACTTTTCTGAAGCCATTTTCTCAGAGTATGCTGATGTTTTTGATGACAAGTTGAGCAAACTTCCAGTTGTGTATTCTATGAAGTTAGACCTAGGGGTCACTCCAGTAGTCAGACCAGCAAGAAAATTTCTGATAGCTATGCAGGATAAAGTCAAAGCTCAGTTGGATAAAATGGAACAGCAAGGTGTAATTTGTTCAGTTAGAGAACCAACTGAATGAATGTCATCCATGGTAGCAGCTCAAAACAAAATCAGAATATGTATCGACCCAAGATTTGAACAAAGCATTGAAATGACTGCATCATCCAATGCATACAGTCAAAGAGTTTGCAGCTTATACCGAATGCTACAGTTTTTTCTGTCTTGGATGCAAAAAGTTAATTTTGGGAAGTGATGCTTGATCGCAAATCCTCATTACTAACTATTTTATGTACCCTGTTTGGCAGATTCAGATTCCTAAGAATGATATTTGGAATAAATTCTGCAAGTGAAGTCTTCCAGCATGCAGTGGAGCAAATTTTTTCAGGTTACCCTTGTGCCATAATAGGAGATGATTTATTGCTTGGAGGCAATGGTGAAGCAGAGCATGACAGAAACCTAAAGAAAGTTCTAGACAGAGCATGTGAAGTAAACTTAAAGCTCAGTCCTCTGAAGTGCAAATTCAGACTTCCAGACGTTACATATGTAGGTCATTTATTTATCAGTGCTGGCTTGAGACCAGACCCGACCAAGCAAGCAGCTACTCTTGAGATGTCAGCACCAGATAATATTCAAGCTCTACAGCATTTCCTTGGTATGGTCAACTATTCAGGCAAGTTTATACTAGAGTTCAGTGAGTTGACCGCACATTTAAGAGAGCTGATGTGAAAAAAATGTTGCATGGTCTGTGTTAGAACAACACCAGAAAGCATTTGAAGACCTCAAACAGAAAATTGGTACCCCACCTACACTAAGATACTATGATGTAAATAAACCAGCCATTCTTTCCTGTGATACTTCCAAATTTGGTCTTGGTGCAGTTATTCTTCAAGAGGGCAGGCCAGTAGCCAATGCATCTAGAATACTTACCCAAACTGGAATATAATATACTCAAATTGAGAAAGAACTTTTGGCAATAGTATTTGCATGTTCCAAGTTTCATGATTATACTTATGGTCGAGCTATTCAGATTGAAACTGACCACCATCCTCTAGTCACTATTCTAAAGAAGCCTATGCATTCCGCTCCAGCAAGATTGCAAAGAATGATGCTCAAATTGCAAGCATACAACTTTAAAATGGTCTATACAAAAGACAAACTATTTTATCTGGCTGATACCTTAACCAGATCGCCCAGAAATACAACAGAACAGCTTGACACAGAATTTTGAATTTGACGTGATGGCAGTGTGTGATTTCTCTACCACTAGACTTGATAAGTTAAGTGATCACACAAAGGCCGATCCAGTTTTGCAAAAGCTCAACCACTACATTAATGTTGGATAGCTGTCAAAGCAATCTAGTGTACCATCCAAAGTGCAAACCTGCTTTCCTTACAGAGATGAAATGTTGATGGAAGATGGCATTATTTTCAAAGGTCCTAAAATTGTTGTTTCTACCTCCTTACAACATGAATATATCCAGATTTTGCATCGTGGTCACCCAGATTTCGCATCTACAAAGAGGAGGTCAAGAAAACTAGTACTCTGGCCTTCACTAGCGAAATACATTGATAAAGTACTTTCTTCTTGTTCAGTATGCAATAGTACTAAACCGCATTTGCAAAGAGAACCACTTCAGTTCCGGAACTATATTGGTCAACAGTTGCCACTGACATATTCAAGTGGAACAATCAGCATTATTTAGTATTGGTAGAGTCTTATTCAAACTGGTTTGAGATTGATCTACTACCTAATCTAACGTCCACTGCTGTTATTATTAAGTTGAAACATCATTTCTCAGTCCATGGTAGTCCACACAAAGTTATTTCTGACAATGGTACTCAATTTACTAGTCAGTTGTTTCAGAAATTTGCAAGACAATGGGACTTTGTAAATGTTACTAGCCGTCCTGAATATCCACAGTCTAATGGACTAGCTGAACGTGCAGTGCAGAGTGCAAAGCAATTTCTTGAAAGGTCAAAGCGTGACAATACCAATGTCTTTTTGAATTTACTTAATCTCAGAAACATACCCCATGATGATATACTTGGCTTGCCTGCTCAAAGACTTCTATCCAGGGAAACTAGAACAATGCTACCTATTAGTTCCAGTTTATTGAGGCCTAAAATCAAAGAACACCAGATCCATCAAAGCCCAATTATTCAAGAAGCATTCTATACAGAAGTCCAGTTATGATAAATCGAGCAGATTTCTTTGTTAAAAGAAGGAGAGACAGTGAAGATATAAACAGCAAAAGGTTTCGACTGGATTGGTCAAATTACAGATATATGTACTGAGCCAAGTTCCTACTTTGTAGAATTTGAGGGTGTGGAGTACAGGAGGAATCATAAACATCTTCTTCCTTTTCCAGAATCATTATCTCAGCATCGTTCCTGTAATACAGACTCTAGATCTCAAAGCAAGTCAGACATTGTTCTCATCCCAGAGCCTGTGTTAACCTCTACTTCTATTCCTGAGGATGTTCCCAATATTCCCAAGGTTGAACATTCCGTAGAGACAGTTCCAGTTGCTAAATCTAATTCTCAGTTTTATTTCACATGATCTGGTTGTATCTCTAGGCCCAGTGCGAAATACACAGTAACATGGACATGACTGTATATATGTACCTAGTTCTGTATAACTGCATGACAAAGAACTATTTGTATTATCTGCATGTCAAATTTGATTCATAACGTTGCATGATCTATTTCTCAAAAAGGGAAGAGGTAGATCAGAGTGTATGTGCTGCATCTTTAAGAAGTATATCAAGGACTGAACATGCACATATAAACAGTAGGCATGTGCTATACCCAGTGCCATTTTAAGAGTGCAGCCAGAGAGTGAGGATTTATGATTGCAATAGCTAGTTTGTATGTAAGTTACTTAAGTTAAAGTCAGTAAACTTCTAATGTGATGTGTTTGTATATAATAAAGCTGCTTGAACAGACTCCATGAAGCCTCTTCTATTGTATCCTGAGTAGGAGAGTGACACTCACCAAGTTTAACAGACATGCTCTCCCCTTGACAAAGCCAAACTGGGTGGAGTTGAGCATTTGGAGATTTCCTATATCTTTGTTAATAAGGTCCATGATGATTTTTTTCCATGGCCTTGCAGATAAGGCAAAGGAATGACAGCAGATGTTTTCCATTCCACTGAGACGAAACCAGTGCTTAGGCTGTAATTGAAAAGTGTGCTCAATGGTGATGCTAATTCCTGTTTTAACCCATGTAGAACACAGCCTGGGATGTTAGCTGGTTCCACAGAGGCTGTGTTTTTGTCCTTGGAGTGGACACTTAAGACCTGCTCCTCAGAGATATTAGGTGGGCCACAGATGTTAGGGATGCTTTGGGGTATATGTGGCAGCGACAGGGAAGTTAAGTTTTTACTGAACCTGTCAGTCAGCAGGTTTGCTATATCCACAGGTTCTGTATATGTAGTACCATTAACTACGAGTTCAGAACAAATCTGGGCCTTACCTTTGAGTTAAGGATGTAACTAAAGAATGCCTTGTGGTTATCCTTAGTTAGGGAAGCTAATCTGGATTCGTAGTTAGCTTTGGAGGACTTCACTAGGAGTCTTATTTGCTTGTTTAAGTTGAGGAGGGAGTGTTTCCAGCTTTGAGACCGTTCCTTCCTACTCTTAGATAGCAATTTCTTTCTCGTATTGTATAGCCTATTAATGTCAGTTGTCCACCAGACAGGTTTGTTTTTCCTTGACAATCTTGCTTTGGTTCTATCAGGTATGGCAGAGTCAATACAACTGTACAGGTGCTTGTATAAACCGCTGTTGTATAACTCAGCATAGGTGTCTGTTCCATCAGTGGGGGGATGGGCTACAAAGCTATTGATGCTGTTATGTAAGAGGCTGTAATTGGCCTTGCAGAAGTTTTTTAGTCTAGTTGTTGCTAATGGGGGTGGGTTCTTGAGTTATAGCTACTTCTAGTGAGACTGATTTGTGCTCAGATCTCACCAGGGATAGCCACACACTGGGGGTGGTACAGAGGTCCCCCATGTTGATGAGAACCAGATCCAGGGTGTTTGAGTCTCTTGTGGGCATGTCAACCAGCTGATCCAGGCAATTGGAGTTAATGAAATCTAGAAACCTTTGGGCAAGTGAGTTAGAACACGTACAATTTACCCAGTCAATGGACAGGTAATTAAAGTCACCCAAAACTAGGGTGTTTGGTTGTATCTTGATTGACTCAAGTAGCTCCAAGTAGACTGAGTGGATATCCTGATTCAGGGAGGGGGTCCTATAGCTGGCAATGACCTGAGGAGGGGTCTTACCTACAGTCAATTGCACCCAAAGTAATTCAAGGGAATCTTGCTGTTTAACCAATCTGGAGGTGTATTTATCTTTAATGAATATTGATACACCACCTCCTTTAGTTCTCATGCCTTCAGTTTGTGGTCTGAACATGTGGAAGGAAATGTAACCTGGTATAGGTGGGGTGTTCTCCGCAGCCTTGAACCAGGTCTCAGTGACTGCACAAATGTCAGCATCTTCCAAGGTGAGGACTCCTTCCAGGGAGTGCAGTTTCTGGTTTAGACTCCTAGCATTTAGCAGCATTACCTTTAGGTTGTTTTTAGATGGTATTTTTATGGTGGGAATTTTGTTCTTGTGAAATTGCCTAAAAAATAGCCTTAGCCAGCAACCGAAACCGCAGTTAGTTTTATCCACATAGAAAGCTTCACAGCACATAAACAGACAAGATATGTTATATTTGTTTGTGTTACAGGTTGCAGTCCCATTTTCCAGATATTTCTTTCTACTCATTGGGTGGATGAAGCTATCTGTCATTCCCTTTTTTATATATTTACAGAAAGTACAGTTAAAACAGGGAGATGTACCTCTTTTAGTCAAATTATATTTATGACCCTTCTTCTGCTCTTTATAACATAACCTAAACAATGAAAACATCCACAGATACGTACCACAGGAAAATGGAATCTTCTTAAAGAAAGTTTAATTTTTGAACACTTTCATCCACAAGGGACTTCATCAAAAAACTGAACAACTGGCTAGAAGACAACTTTATAATACAAACTGACATATCAGAAACGTGTTGAAAATTCCACTCAAGGTGGTTTTGATTCAAGAAAGTTTAATTTTGACCGCTTTCATCCACAAGGGACTTCATTAGAAAACTGAACAATTGACTAGAAGACAACTTTATAATACAACTTGACGAATCAGAAACGTGTTGATAATTCAACTCAAGGTGGTTTTGATTCCAGAACAAGGAAACACGTGAGTAACAATGATACTGGTTTTGAAAAACTTTTCCATAATTTGTTTAACCCTTTTGGGCAACTTAATGTTAACAACATTCTCTCCAATAACAACAGCAAAAGTACAAATGGGCGTGATTTGTTAAAAAGTTTTGATAAGCAGCTTAACAAATATTAAAGCCTGCCGTATGAAAACTTTAATTTTTGCCGTGTATTAACATGAAGATTGTCCCAAAAGGTCTTAGGGTTTACAAGTTCCCTAATGGCCTGTATCCGGATTATCCTTTTTATAAACAACTGAGATTTTTAATGATACATGGCTGAAACTGTTGAAACCAAAATAGAACATAATGAAATTTTGATGCAATCTCTTAACACATAAATCCATGCTCTGGATGTTAGTATTTCAAGATTTTTGACTCAAGAGCATGTTAAGGCTGAGGTTGACAATATCTTTACTAACCTAAATAGGGGGTCTCTCACTATAATTGAAAGAAAGAAGAAGTTGATTAGAGACACCACAGCCTATCATATAGGTAATGCTTTTACACTTCCTGGCATTCATGGAGATAACATTTTCAAAAGTGTTGGCAGTGAATTTCCTTCGGAAGGTGGTAGGCATGGTGGACAACATGGAAAGGTAGATTTGTTTTTTTATCCAATGAGCCTCTACGGAGATCTGATAGGATAGCCAACAAATGGACTGCTCCTATTCAGAATGGGGTGACACTTCTGACCAATCAACTTACTCCCTTGACCAGAGGTGGCTGGTCTAACAGGGGCAGAGGCAGGCAGTGGAAGTGGAGATATTAATGCTGGTTCAAAGAATGATATTTTTGAACGTTGCAGTCTGTTATCAGACACTATTTACAACTTAACCAAATAGAACTTTAATGGTATACAAATCAGAAAGGTTTGTCTTTTACACCTAGTAAAAGAGCAAGTGTTGAAAACACTTTGCTCAATTTGAAACTGTTTTGTAGGTAGCTTAATTTAGCTTTTGTTTTTCAGGACACTGAATACAGTGCTGAATGTGTTTTTAAGAAATCTAACTGCTTCAGCCCTCCATTACAGGATACTTTCTCTGCCTTTCATGATTTCTGTGAGCATGACATTTTGAGAAAGGCTGAAGGTAAAGCTGACAGTAAGTTTTTTAACTTAGCCAGCAAAGAAAGGAAAGCATTGGTTGAATTTAGTAACAGACTTGATTTGTGGTTTATAAAAGCTGATAAGGGTAGTTGATTAATTATTATGTATCAATCTGACTATATTAATGAAATTGAAAAGATTTTAACCAACCCACTGGAATATCGATGTGCGACTTTGGCTGACATTCATTGGCAGTATACGTATGGTCTCAATGTCCTGCTTGACTTGCTAGCTAATGATTTGATTTCTTTTGACTATTACATGTTTCTTTACGTTGAATATCCTAAAATAGCAGTCCTTTTTTGGAATTCCTAAACTGCACAGTCAGGTTTTTCCATTGCCCTTTAGACCAATAGTTTCTGCTTCTGGGAGTGTAACTGAAACTTTATCACTTTTTCAGGTCACTTTTTGAATCCTCAGGTGGAAAAACTGGACAACTTTATCAAGGATTCCTGGTATTTTTTGGATTGTCTGTGGTCTTTTACTTCAGACACTTCAGCACTCAGGTTATTTACATTGGATGCTAAATCTCTTTATACCAGTATACCTATTGTTGAAGGTGTTGAATACCTGAGGTTATTTTTGGTTAAATATACCAGTTTTTCTAGTGATATGGTTAGCATTTGTTGTGAGCTGATGGAGGTAATGTTAGCAAACAACTTTTTTCTATTTAATGGTAAATATCAACAGATCAAGGGTGTTGCTATGGGTGCCAGCATTGTACCCTCTTTTGCTAACCTTGTCATGGGGTGGTGGGAGACCCAACTTCTAAAAAACATTCAATTTTTTGAAAGACATGTTAAGATGTATAACAGGTATGTGAATGACTTGTTTTTTTATTACTGATGCATCTTTAGATCAGGTAGATGTATTTGTTAAAGACATTAATAATAGTACTAACTTTTTAAGCTTTGTCTTGGTTCAAGTAGGAGAAAGTGTTCCATGTTTGGATGTGGTAGTTAGTTGGGATGCTGCCAATCACAGTTTTTCTAGTGGGATTTACAGTAAACCTTTTTCTCTAACAATTATTTACATTACCTTAGTGCTCATCCCACATATATGAAAAGGCATATTCCCAGAGGTCAGATAATCTGACTGTCTAGATTGACCACTGACTTTGGTAACTTTTCCAAAGGGATCAATGCTATTATTACATTATTCAGCAGTAGGGGTTATGGTTTAGGCCTGGGATCAGTGATACTATGCATTATTCAGCAGTTGGGGTTATGATTTAGGCCTGGGGTTAGTGATACTATTACATTATTCAGCAGCAGAGGTTATGGTTTAGGCCTGGGATCAGTGATACTATTACATTATTCAGCAGTTGGGGTTATGATTTAGGCCTGGGATCAGTGATACTATTACATTATTCAGCAGTTGGGGTTATGATTTAGGCCTGGGGGTCAGTGATACTATTACATTATTCAGCAGTTGGGGTTATGATTTAGGCCTGGGGGTCAGTGATACTATTACATTATTCAGCAGTAGGGGTTATGATTTAGGCCTGGGGGGGGGGTCAGTGATACTATTACATTATTCAGCAGTTGGGGTTATGATTTAGGCCTGGGGGTCAGTGATACTATTACATTATTCAGCAGCTGGGGTTATGATTTAGGCCTGGGATCAGTGATACTATTACATTATTCAGCAGTAGGGGTTATGATTTAGGCCTGGGATCAGTTATACTATTACACTATTCAGCAGTTGGAGTTATGATTTAGGCCTGGGATCAGTGATACTATTACATTATTCAGCAGTTGGGGTTATGATTTAGGCCTGGGGGTCAGTGATACGATTACATTATTCAGCAGTTGGGGTTATGATTTAGGCCTGGGGGTCAGTGATACTATTACATTATTCAGCAGTAGGGGTTATGATTTAGGCCTGGGGGGGTCAGTGATACTATTACATTATTCAGCAGTTGGGGTTATGATTTAGGCCTGGGGGTCAGTGATACTATTACATTATTCAGCAGCTGGGGTTATGATTTAGGCCTGGGATCAGTGATACTATTACATTATTCAGCAGTAGGGGTTATGATTTAGGCCTGGGGTCAGTTATACTATTACATTATTCAGCTGTTGGAGTTATGATTTAGGCCTGGGGTCAGTGATACTGTTACGTTATTCAGCAGTAGGGGTTATGATTTAGGCCTGGGGTCAGTGATACTATTGCATTATTCAGCAGTAGGGGTTATGATTTAGGCCTGGGATCAGTTATACTATTACACTATTCAGCAGTTGGAGTTATGATTTAGGCCTGGGATCAGTGATACTATTACATTATTCAGCAGTTGGGGTTATGATTTAGGCCTGGGGTCAGTTATACTATTACATTATTCAGCAGTTGGAGTTATGATTTAGGCCTGGGGTCAGTGATACTATTACGTTATTCAGCAGTAGGGGTTATGATTTAGGCCTGGGGTCAGTGATACTATTACGTTATTCAGCAGTAGGGGTTATGATTTAGGCCTGGTGTTAGTGATACTATTACATTATTCAGCAGCTGGGGTTATGATTTAGGCCTGGGGTAAGTGATACTATTACGTTATTCAGCAGTAGGGGTTATGATTTAGGCCAGGGGGTCAGTGATACTATTACATTATTCAGCAGTTGGGGTTATGATTTAGGCCTGGGGTCAGTGATACTATTACGTTATTCAGCAGTAGGGGTTATGATTTAGGCCTGTTGGTTAAGACTGCTGAGGAGATTAAGCAGAATAGAGACAAACAGTTTCCTCTCATCTTGATGAGGTATACCTTAGAAGAACAATACTGATATTAAATACAAGAATAGCTTTATTCTGCAGATGACTGTTGACAGTAGCATTAGAAATATTATTTTACTTAATTGGAAAAATTTCCAAGGGAACTCTGATGTGTATGCAGAGGTGTCACTCTCCTCCAAATTTGTGTGCAAAACATTTAAGCGCATTAAGCACTGGTTGGAGAACCCAAATACTAGGATGCCTTTGCCACTCACACATAAAAAAGTGAGTATGTTTAAGTGTATTTTTTGCCGGGCATGTAATTTTATACTTGAAGGCTCTGTCATTGTTTTGTCTGCCATGGAGAGAAGCATTAAAATTAAAGTGCATTATGATTGTAACACTACTGGTTTGATTTATATTGTTGTCTGTTCACATTGTGATGCTTTTTACATTGACAAAGCTACCAGAAAGTTATCTCAAAGTGTTAACTATCACTTGTATGCTATTAAGACCAATGATACTGGTGGTGCCTTATACAGACACAGCGTAACGGCTGGTTCCTTCTTATTTTCCTGTCGTAGAGCGTTTACCCTTAAATCTTATGGGGGTTGTTTTAAGAATCAGCTACTTAAAAAGAAACATTGTATTAGCTTAAAATGTAGACCAATACATTTCCTGGCCTGAATGATGCCATATACCATAAAATGTTTTTTATAATTATTTTTTAATATCATGTTATTTTGTATTGAGTCATATTTATGTGCTATGAATTCAATGCATTTTTTACCTTTTAGGCCTACTATTTGTCTTAATTCATTTAATTGCATCCTTGCAGCATCATCCTCCCTTGTAAGATCAGACCATAAAATGGTCACATTCGAAGTCACCATCTCCCCCAACCCCCCTCTAGCTAGGGTCAAACAATTAAACTTTTCCAAACCTGATTACAGCCTCCTGAGGGATAGTATAAACAGCTTCACAGCCCACTCCCCCTCTCTAAGTACTGGCAGCAGTATCCAAAACTATACCAAATTACTATACAAACATATATATAGATGCATGGAAGCAGGAATACCTGACAGGACTAAATCATCCTCTGCAAGGAAGAGTAAACCTGTCTGGTGGACATCTGCAATAAATAAACTCTATAACAAAACAAAATAAATTGCTGTCCAGGACCAAGAAGGAGCAGGTGCCCAATTAGAAGCAATATCTCCTTAGCCTAAACAAGCAAATAAGTCTACTAGTGAAATCCTCCAAAGCAAACTTCGAGCCCAAATTGGCCACATCTACTAGAGACAATCATAGGAATATGTCGATAATCTCAAAGGTAGCACCCAGATCTGTTCAAAACTGGTGGTCAAGGACACCACATATACAAATGCCGTAGATATAGCAAACTTGCTGACTGACAGATTCTGCAAAAATTTCACCCCTCTGTCCCCCATCAGTAAATCAGGACATTCCCAGTACTTGCCCCCTTCCCCTTATATCTAGGGATCAAGTCATCACTACTCTCTCAAAGGCAAAGAAATACAACCTCCATGGGACCCGATAACATCCCAGGCTGCACCCTACATGAACTCAGGCAGGAACTTGCAGCACCATTAGGTGCCCTATTCAAACAAAGCCTGAGTACCAGCTTTGTCCAATCTGAGTGGAGGACAGCCACTGTCGTCCCTTTACACAAAGATGGAGCATCCACTGATCTGGGAAATTATAGACCTATCAGCCTAACTAGCCTGATCTGCAAGGCCATGGAAAGGATTATCATGGACCTCATTAACAAGGACATTGGCAACCTCCAAACACTCAATCCCACACAGTTTGGCTTTATCAAGGGGTGGTCATGTCTGTTAAATTTGGTCAACTTTTTTGAGACAGTCACCAAAGCCATGGATGAGGAGAAGGCAGTGCACACTGCCTACCTTCACCTGGCCAAAGTCTTCAACACTATTTCCCACTCTAGCATAATAGATAAACTCTCTCAACTAGGCATCAATCCGTATGTTACCATATGGGTAGCTAACTGGCTCACTGGTAGAACCCACCTAGTCAAAATAGGGGAAGCCACCTCAAGCAGTAGACCCTTATCGAATGGCATACTCCAGGGTTCGGTCTTGGGGCCTTTGTTATTTGAGATATACTTTTTCTGAGGTGTAGGCCCAAACATGTGGGCTATGGCCGACCAAGTTTACAGATGACTGCAAGCTGGGATCTGTTATCAATTCCCCTAGTGACATGGACATCCTCCAAGAGGGTCTCACCCAAAAAAATGACTGGTGCCAGAAACATGGCCTCAAGCTGAATACAAAAAATGCATAATCACCCCCTTTGGGGAGACTGATGTCCCCACAAATTATCACATTAATAACAATGTCCTAAGCATGCAGTCAGTCATGATGGATTTGGGCACCCAAATTCATAGCCACCTGATTTTGACCACTATGTTGCTTCCATTGTATGGAAAGCTTTCTACATGGCCCACCTCATAAGTAAGGGTATCTCATCCAGAGACAAGCAGGTCATAACATTCATGTATCTTCCCTTATAAGGCCCATTATTGAGTACAATACCTCATTTGGTATGTACCTCGCAAAGCACATGCAGCAGATGGAGAGACCACAGAGGTTCCTCACCAGGAAAATCCAGAGCCCCAAAAATCTACCATACACAGATAGGCTAAAAGCACTAGCCCTCTACTCTGTTTGATACAGGCTTCTCAGAGGAGACCTCTGTTTGGAAAACAAGGCGGTCTCGGACCCTGCCTTGATGGGACTGCTGCATATCCGCAAGTCAAGCTCCACTCAAGTAACCCACCTCAACCTGGTCTGTGACATCAACAAGACGTGTTGGCGGGACAGATTTGTGTCCCAGAGACTCTCCATCTATGGAGTAGACTCCCTCTCCACATCAAGCAGAGTACCTCTTTACCCCTTTTTAAGCACAACCTGGATAACTGGATGGGAAATAGAAAAATATACCCCTGGTATTCCACCCGTGTGCCTGCTGGACAGGGGCATCAGGTGCTGATTTGTCTAAACATGGGCTAAACTCTTGGCTAGGCTTATAAGGGCCTCAGGGCCAATAGCCGAGTAAGTTCCTATGATCCTATGAATTATGTTCAAAGTTTCTGATTGGTCAGGTTGTATTATAAAATTGTCATCTAGTCAGTTGTTCAGTTTTCTGATGAAGACCCTTATGGATGAAAGCACTCGGAAATTAAACTTTTAAGAACATTCCATTTTCCTGTGGTGCCTATCTACAGATGTTTTCATTGTTCTGTTTTGTTATTCATCATCTGAGTGGATTTCTTTGTGTTTATAACATAGCCTGTTTTTTTTTTCAAATTCACCACTTTTCTATATCCAAAATATGGTGCATCCAAATATTCTTTTAGAGCTGTTTCCTTCAACCCTTGTAAAACAAACTAATTTTTCTTAATGATCTCCTGTATTCTATTGGAATGAGCATTTTACTGTATATATATATATATATATATATATATATATATATATATATATATATATATATATATATATATGGGAACCTATCAGTTCCACAAAAAAACGCTTACCTGAAGTCGAGATCACAGAGACCACATCTCAAACAGAGCAGTTCTCTGACAATGGTAAGTACAATTAGTGCGGAACGGGATTTATTCCCATTTCCACAATGTAGTGTGATCTCAGAGTTGATATATTTAAGTAGGTGGGGTGTGGGGGGGGCGCTACAGACATCAATGACTGCCAAATTGGGTTTGGTACAATGTCCAGAAGGTTGCTTGTGTCTTTGTTGAACACTTCCATGATAATTCGTTCCATGGCTTTGTATATTAGACTGCTCAGTCTAATAGTTTTTTTTCCCCAGATTGGTTGATGGCCCACTCTCATGAAGTGGGACATTCAAGCTCTTTAGGAGGCATCCTGGTATATTGTCAGGACCTATTGAAGATGTATTTTTGGCCTTAGGAAGCACTGGCAGGACCTGCTCCTTCTGAATAGTTGGCGAGGGTTATGCTAATAGGTATTTAATGGAGGGAGGCAATGTCGAGTTGGGGGGTGAAGCTTGAACTGGATTTGTCAACCAGTAAATTGTCCATGTTGATCTGCTCAGTGAATGTGGCACCACTGGCCACCAGTTTGACACACTGATGTGTGTCACATTTGAGGTTACGGACTTAGCTGTAGAAGGACTTAAAGTCTTCAGTCTAAGAGGCTATCTTGACCTTGTAATTGGCCTTGCTGGACATAATTAGGCCTCTTTGTTTCCTGTTTAGTATAATTATATAGCTCTTAGCATTATGGGAGTTGCTGATCTTCCTGATTTTAACCATGACTTTTTTCCTTTTGTTATAAAGCCTATTAAGTTAAGAATTACACCAGTATAGTTTGTTTTAGAGTTTTGTTTTTTTTTTGGGGGGGGGGGGGCTTACTTCTAGTAGATACAGCAGCCTCTATATAGTAATTTACATGGTTATACAGAGGCTCTGAGAACAATTCCACATAGGTTGCTGTGAACTGAGGGTTGGGAGGATCACTGAATTTTGACAAAATATCACTTAATAGGATATAGTTTGCTTTGGAATAGTTCCTTACTGTTACAGAGTTTCCTGGGGTTACCAAGTTGATTTTTATTTCAAAGGAAACATCTTTGTGGTCCAGTCTCACCAGTGGTGATGTGAAACTGGGGAGGTGCAGCATTCTCTCATATTGGTGAGTACCATGTCTAGTATCTTTGAACATTTGATGGGTGTTCGCACTATCTGGTCAAGGGTATCTGTGTTAATGAAGTCCAGGAATCTTTGTGCCTGCAAGTATGAGACAGTGTACATTTCCCAGCCTATAGGGGGTAGTTAGAATCTCCCTTGAGCTGGGTAGTTGATTTAATTGTGAGTGTCTCCTGTAGGTCTAGGTATTTGCTGTGGGATTTTATGGACATGGAGGGTGACCTGTAGCTTGCTAGGATATGGTATGGGACTTTGTCTCTGGTGATTTATAGATGGATAAATTCCAAATAATCGTCTTATCGAACCTGCAGTTATAATTGTTAATATACACTGAGACTCCACCTTTTGTACCTGTCTGTGCCTGTCTGTACCTGTCTGTGCCTGTCTGTACCTGTCTGTACCTGTCTGTGCCTGTCTGTACCTGTCTGAACCTGTCTGTACCTGTCTGTACCTGTCTGTGCCTGTCTGTACCTGTCTGTGCCTGTCTGTACCTGTCTGTACCTGTCTGTGCCTGTCTGTGCCTGTCTGTACCTGTCTGTGCCTGTCTGTGCCTGTCTGTACCTGTCTGTGCCTGTCTGTACCTGTCTGTACCTGTCTGTACCTGTCTGTGCCTGTCTGTACCTGTCTGTGCCTGTCTGTGCCTGTCTGTACCTGTCTGTGCAGCTAATGGCCTAAATGCATGGAAGGCACTGAAGTGTTGCACTACTGCAATGCTCTCCGTGGATTCAAACCATGTCTCAGTAACAGTATATATGTCTACATTGTCCAGAGTCAGGAGAGCTTTTATGGTCTGGAGTTACTTGTTTAAGCCCCTAGCACTCAGCAAAACACCTTTAAGTTTCTTTGAGTTTTATTTGCTATGCTGGTAGGTTCGTCAGTTTCGCATTGTGGTTTAGTACCTGATGGTAGGTTCGTCAGTTTCGCATTGTGGTTTAGTACCTGATGGTAGGTTCGTCAGTTTCGCATTGTGGTTTAGTACCTGATGGTAGGTTCGTCAGTTTCACATTGTGGTTTAGTACCTGATGGTAGGTTCGTAAGTTTCGCATTGTGGTTTAGTACCTGATGGTAGGTTCGTCAGTTTCGCATTGTGGTTTAGTACCTGATGGTAGGTTCGTCAGTTTCGCATTGTGGTTTAGTACCTGATGGTAGGTTTGTCAGTTTCGCATTGTGGTTTAGTACCTGATGGTAGGTTCGTCAGTTTCGCATTGTGGTTTAGTACCTGATGGTAGGTTCGTCAGTTTCGCATTGTGGTTTAGTACCTGATGGTAGGTTCGTCAGTTTCGCATTGTGGTTTAGTACCTGACTAGATTTGATTGTGCTATGATTTGACAACAGGGCAGTAATGTGCAAACTAGCATCCCTAAGCTTGCCTTCATGCAATGATTTTGTTCTAGCCACACTAAGTTACAGGTTTCAGTTCTAATGGAAGTTTAATAGATAAAATTTACTTTCTGGTCTTTTGGATCTGTACAGGGCAATGCTAACCTCTTGATGTAACAACACTAAGAAAGATTGCTTGTGGGTGTAATGCTACAACAAAACAACTTTAAACTACCTTGACACTTCTGTTTGCTCACTTCCTGGTCTTTTGACTGCGATGCATATGCCTTGCGTAGGTAAATAAGATTTCATCTTTACAGCTTTAGCAGCTTCCCATAATAGAAGAGATCTTGCTTTCTTACTTTGTTTTCCACATATAAACTTTTTGGTCGTCTGCCATATCTATCACTGTAGCATTTCTACCACTGTCAAATTACTTCCAGTATTTTATTTACTTTATGCTGATTGTTTTTCAGTCATCAGTAATTTATTTGATGTAGGCTATCTGATTTTTCAGCCTTCTGCCCATCAACAGTTGAACTGATTAGAGAGTGCGGCCAGCAGAAGTATTCATACACTCCACAAGTGAAATATGGCAGTTCTCCTGATTCCTCCTAATGTTTTCCCCTTTAGATTTTTCTCCTATTTGGATGGTTCTCTCTACTTGTCCTTTGGACATATAATAGAAGGGTTTGGACATTGCATGTTTAAATTCCCACATATGCACAAATTGTCTAAATTCCTGATGTATTTTGGAAAGTTATCAGATGTGAGGCTATCTGGTATCCACTACCCCATGCATATTGGCTGTAATGCATCACGCACACCTGCATGTAGTCTGCTTGTGTGTGCTTGATTATTTCATCAACCTTTTCTTGTTTATAACCCTTTTACAATCCCACTCCTGACCAGGAGGGGGCTGTCCTGACCAATCTGCCCCTTCATTCCCTAATCACCTGAATGAGGGTCAACTAGGAGGAGGCTGTCACATAGGCAATCGTTAGGGGTGGCCTGAGAGTTGTCTTTTGCCCTACATTTCCTGATAGACATCTGTTGTGTGGAGCTGAAGGGGGACATGCAATGGACTGTCTGTTCTGGTTGTCCCTCATGTCTACAAGGGACATGGCCAGCAAACCGCCCAGATACTTCTAACCTAGCATAGGAAGTCGATTTCCTTGTCTCCACTAGAGAAGTTGCACATCCCCATGTGCTCTCTGAGTACCTGCTACCCTTTCCACCCCTCAGGAGAGAAAAATTGGCCACACCCCTTCATTCCTGTCCCTCTCTGCCTAGCTGGGCCACTAATCGAACCCCAATTACCTGGGATGCAGTAATGGTTCCATACCTCTGCACTGTAGAGTGAGGCATATTATTTCAGGAAAGTTTAAATAACAATCCACAAATGTGAGAAATACACCTTCTCTGAACTTGAGTAATAACAAATTTACACTGCCAATAAGTATTACAAAAAGTTTGTTTATTAGATTAAATAAAAATAAATAAATGCAATCTTTGTAAAGGTGAAGTTCATTTCCTGCTTGCTGCCGTCTTCAACGGAAAATGTTATCAACTTGTTTCTGTAGATCGGTTGGATGCTGTTCCTAAAGAGGGTTTAGCAACATCTGGGTGTTGTCATTCTTAGTTTATAGAACTATTATATTTAATAACTCTGATGTGATGTGTTATTAAAAAAAGAGTTACATAAAATGTTCTGAGATCCCGTTTCATTGTAAAAAGTATAATTTTTAAAACTACCTTGTAATTACTTGTCCTGTTTCAGCATATCGAGGTTTAAATGTATGTGCTGTGTCTGGAGGCCTATCTCGTGTCTGACATTCATTGTCAGACTAGTGCCCCTACCTAGTTAACAATACTTATATACATATAGATCCAGATATATGTGTGTGTGCACGAGCATGCGTTTGTGTGTGTTTGTGGTTCTGGAAGCACCTCATGTTGATCAGGAATGAATGCAGGAATGGTTAAGGAGCGGCAAATTCAAACCAAGAGATGAAAGGTTAATAGTGGTTGCCCAAGACAGTGGGCTACATGCATGTTGGTTTACAAAGTCCATTGAACATGTGGGAGAAACAGAAAAATGTAGGTTTTGTAAAACCGAATTGGAAAGAGTCGCACACCTTATTGCAGGTTGCGACTCATTAATGGCAGAAGGACTGTATACTGAAAGGCATAATAATGTGGTAAGACTGTTGCATTGGGGATTGTGCAAACATTATGGTACTGAAGTGGCAGAAAAACACTGGAAACATGAGCTACAAATCATCATAGAAAATGATGAAGTTTATATCACATTGGATCACCCATTACCAACAGGTCAAAAGATAGATGCTAGAAAACCAGATGTAGTGGTCCATGAAAAGAAGACAAAAGAAGCATTGATTGCTGAAATTGCCACACTCAGGGACTACGATGTGTTGCATACAGAGAGGCACAAAGTCATAAACTATCAGGATCTGCAGGCAGAAATGAGAGCAATGTGGAAGAAAAATACTCAAACAGTTCCAATAGTAGTAGGAGCAATGGCTCTTATAAAAAAGAATCTAAACAGTGTAAGAAACTTCTCTGTGTGGAAGATTTTCAGTCCATATATTTCTAGTTAATCACTGCAATAGTAGTAGAAGTAGCGAACGTAAACTCATCAAGTCAAAACGTAACAATAGAAAATATATAATTCTACAGCATTACTAAGTATTCGAAAGTAATCCAAGCAAGGCAGGCACTCTGTTTCCAGTCGAAAATCCTTTATTAAGTACACAGACAAGCGATACAAGTAAAACAAAAATAGAGTAATAATTTCCTCACAAGCTTTCTAAATATATATATATACTTTTTATCCAGCATGGGAGTGGTTATGACAGCTACTAGGTAGGGCAGGACCAGCTCAAATGTCACACTGATGGGGGAAGGGATGTGAATTTAACATGTGTACCAATAACACTTTGTTTTACAGCACAATAAACCACTCCCATGCCTGATAAAAAGTATATATATTTAGAAAGCTTGTGAGGAAATTATTACTCTCTTTTTGTTTTACTTGGATCGCTGCTAATTTGTGATTATGTACACTTGTGTGAAATAAGTTAAACATCTGTGGCTACTGTTTTTGTGTTGACATACATTGGTGTTTCCATTATTTTTGTCAGACATCCAAGGTATAAATAATGAACACAGTAGCTATAATTGCAGGATACAGGGACTATCTATAGATGAAATTCCTGACTTGCAGTTTAGATCAAGTTAAACAGTCATTATACAGGCTTTGCAGAACTAGTGTCCATACTTGTGAAATCAGGAATACTTTACTGTAGTTATTTACATTTGATGATCAATCAAGTATCTCAGATGTGAACAGGTAATAAAGTAATTGTAATTAATGGATACAGGGGCTGCTTGTGGATGAAAATGACTGTGAGTATGAAGGGTGCATTGTATCTCAAAGCAAGAATTTACTGTATGACAATTACATGGATATCACATTGCAAATAAATGCACTGCTGTGTTGAAAAATAAAATAATAATACAGTTTAAAAGCAACTAAAATAAATGCAAATATAGATTATTAGAAAAGAAATATGATAAAGATTAATGAGCAGCACTTTGAATACAATAATCAGCATGTATGATTTCCTGTACAAGAATAATTTTCTCACAGAAGGAGTCTAACTTTGATTTTCAAAGGATACCGAACCTCTGCCGGCAGTGGCATGCATTCCTTTCATATGCATTATCTGTTCAGTATGTGTAAGCAACCTCTTTCCCATCCTTCCTCATACTGACCTGAAGTTTAGATCTTATCCTGAAGGACACATAGCTGTTATTTTTTTATGTATGATATCATCAAAAGAAGAAAGAACCCACGTCCTCATACTGCCATGCTGTTTTCCTTTTCCCTTCTTAAAGGATGTCTGTCTGTCACTTTTACATGTATGATGCCCCAAGGGAATCAAACAACTTCTTCTTGCACACATACATAGATAACCTTGATATAATCTGTCTGCCCTTTGTATTACCTTAAACCTGGTCAGTCTCCTTTCTCTCATGCTTTTATAAATTTCTTCTTCCTGTTTATTTTTTCCTTGCTTATCTTTTTCATTTTTGGATCTATTTTTCTCTCTCTCTCTCAGCATAGCATCATTTAACGTAGGTTCATAGCTTTATAGATTAGTACTAGCCTAACTGCCCCTGTGAGCCATTTTAAACTTAGCTAATTATCCCATGTGAGAATCAAACACTGCTCCTTGTGTTTATAAGGTAAATACCTTAACCATTATGCCAACCTCCCACCATCATTTCCTCCCTGTACTTCTCTACAATTGTACGGTTCACTGAGGTATCCCATCCCTCCTCCTGCAGAATTACTCTGCCTACATTCAGAGCCAATGAAAAGATTCAGACTTCCTGAAGGGGCATCAAGTGGCTGCTGAGGGCGTATTTTGCATATTTTCGACCATTACTGAGCATGAGCAGGTACACCCAGAGGGCGACAAGGGTAATGGACATCAGCACATGAACAACTCCTCACTTTTGCAAGGGACAGATGTGCCCTACCCACACTCAGCCAGTGAAACTCAAAGTCATGAGTGCATTCCGAGGGTGCAGACTTTCATCCTCCTCCTTCTCCTTCTCAGGATGGACATGTCCATCCTCCCTGTCTCCTTCTCCTTCTCAGGATGAACATGTCCATCCTCCCTGTCTCCTTCTCCTTCTCAGGATGAACATGTCCATCCTCCCTGTCTCCTTCTCCTTCTCAGGATGGACATGTCCATCCTCCCTGTCTCCTTCTCCTTCTCAGGATGGACATGTCCATCCTCCCTGTCTCCTTCTCCTTCTCAGGATGACCATGTCCATCCTCCCTGTCTCCTTCTCCTTCTCAGGATGGACATGTCCATCCTCCCTGTCTCCTTCTCCTTCTCAGGATGGACATGTCCATCCTCTCTGTCTCCATCCTCCCTGTCTCCTTCTCCTTCTCAGGATGGACATGTCCATCCTCCCTGTCTCCTTCTCCTTCTCAGGATGAACATGTCCATCCTCTCTGTCTCCTTCTCCTTCTCAGGATGGACATGTCCATCCTCCCTGTCTCCTTCTCCTTCTCAGGATGGATATGTCCACCCTCGCTATCTGGAGCATCAGGCACCGAGAGCCAGTATTCAAACTAAGGTCACTGGGGCTGCAGGTTTTCTCCTCTATGTTGCTGGTATAGTAGATTGTCTTATCTTTATTGACAACAGACTTACAGGTGAGCAAACAAGATTGCATATTAGAGTATCACTTGGGCTAAACATTTCTGATTTTCCTCACTGCTTGGCCCTAGGCTATTCATATAATACCATTTTGGTTGTATGGTAAAAATTGCCATGACTTTGTTAGTATAAAATCCTTACTCATGGACCCAGAATGCTGCTTAGGTTTTATCCTAACCCCAGCCAAGGATTCCTAGGAAGTATGAATGCACAGAATCAGGTGATTACTGACAAGTCTTTGTAAATGTTACTCCAAAAATGCATAGGTCATATCTTAATAAGTTTACACAATGCTTTTATATAGGCAGTACTTCAGAAATGCCAGTCTTCTGCATATACTACAGAATAATCTCATTTCTGTGGTACAACAACTTAATTTACAGCTTTTGTATCTTCCCATTTTTAATCACATAATTTATACCTCGCAATTTACACAGTGTGTGTGCGTGTGTGTGTGTGTGTGTGTGTGTGTGTGTGTGTGTGTATGTGTGTGTGTGTATGTGTGTGTGTGTGTGTGTGTGTGTGTGTGTGTGTGTGTGTGTGTGTGTGTGTGTGTGTGTGCATGTGTGCACTCACCACACATGCATATATATCTAGGTCTATGTGCGCATGTATATGTGGGTCTAGGTGTGTGTTTGTATATGTGTTTGTTTGTGTGGGGGGGGGGTGTAAGAGGGTGTGGATTTGGGTCTTGATTGTGTGTGTGTGTGTGTGTGTGTGTGTGTGTGTGTGTGTGTGTGTGTGTGTGTGTGTGTGTGCGTTTATGCGTGCATTCCTGCAGTTTTAATCATGAACACAGTTAAGAGACAGAAAGACATACCACTACAAATATTTGCACTTCAATTTATGTATTTGACTTCCCAAGCAACATTTACACTTTGAGTCACTGATAGTCTGTTTGTACTGCATACAGTACTGTGGCACCAGAACCTTTCGTTAACTACAAATATTTGTTTTACCAATTCCTATTTGCAATTCTTGATAAAAGCTATTATATTTGCCCAAAACAGTTGAACATTTTAGCACTGTGGTGGTGCTGCGGTAGGGTTGTCGCCTCACAGTAAGACGCTGTCCGGTTCGATTCTCAGCTAGAGGCATCTTCTGTGTGGAGATATGCGTGAATGGGCGTACCTTCGTTGAAGGTTGTGCGTCAGGGCTGGCAACTCAGCATGTAAAAATCAACTGCCAATCATTAGTGGACCGGAGTTCCGCTGTGCCGACCCCTAACCGGGAAAAGCCGAAAGACACATACATACTTGAAAAGAACTTGGCAAAATAAATCACAACTTTATTTTCTGCTAAAATCTGAGTTAGTAATAATTGAAGTTACTCATTTGACAGTAACTTTTGTTTAACTCTGGTTCTTATATTTTTGAACAAGTACTTTGTTTTTAATATTACTGTTCCACAGACATGCTTTGTAAACATTCTGCAAACACATTTATTACTCTTTCTTATCAATAAGATGTGCTCTGTTAGCTTCCTTTATTCTCTTTTAGGGAAGTTTAGTGACAATCAGCATTCCCATTTTGTGAGAACAGAGAGGTCCCACATAAAATTAGTTATTTCTTACCTGTACTTTCTGAAACAGTCAGAGTCATATGCCGTGACAAGCAGAATAAATCTGAAATGCTTTTCTTGCCTCTTGCTTGTTTTCTGCTCTTCACGAGTTACAGATGTCAAATTGTAATGACAGCTTTTGCAGTTATTATACTAATGATAGCGTCCGACCTAAACACACATTTCTAGAAGCTGAGAAATTCATCTCTTCACTGCTTTATTTTTCCTATACAGAGAACATCCTTTACTTATAAACAAGAATGACACTGTGACCCCTTGCACCATCTTTCAATAATAATGCATACTGTGCTACTTTTAATAAGCTGGATGTAATATTTTCAATGGAAATTGTGTTAGTTATATAACAAAAGGCACTTGGACAAACGGCAGCTATTTAATGAAGTGGCAGCTGTCTCTGCAATTCAGTTTTCTGAATTCCATTTAAAAGTATGTCTCTTCCCTGACAAGTGGTAACTTCTAAACATTCATCTTTAGCAAAAATGGAACTTCTATCATGTGATGCATATCCCACTTCATCACTTCTCCTTTAAACATGATTCTGGCACCAGTGCTGAATATGCTTTTGTAATATCGTACATTCTAGCACGAGTAATGCAAGATGTACTTACTGCTAGTGTTGGCTGATCACAAGGACAGAGCCTGAGTGATCATACAGTGCAATCCATGAGTGATTCCTGCATTGTCGTTGCTTAGCCATTTAATCAAATGTCAGTCCTGCCTGTCAACAACTGTTTCATAAAGTTGTTGTGAATTGATACTTGTATTGTCAATCAGAAGGATGGGATTGAACCCAAGACCTACAGAATTTTAGGGTGCTGTCACTGCTGCTGGACTAACAACAGCCAGGGCAGGTGGGGCTTGAGTTTTCCCTTAAGAGCTTTTCCATACAACTAGAGACACACACACAGGCACACACACGCACACAGGCACACACACACACACACACACACACACACACACACACACACACACACACACACACACACACACACACACACACACACACACACAGTAGGCATTGTGAAAAGTCTGAAAGGAAAATATTAGTTACTTCATCAGTGCTGTTTATCCATCTGCAGCTGTGCTACCCCTTTCTTCTTTTACCTTCAGTCATTTTGAGTACGGCATGATTATGTGTTCAAAATATTCGTTTTAGTCTTATTGTTATATCTTCCAGTGGACATTGTCATCATCATCACCATTAACATAATCGACCCTCCATTTCCTCATTTTTACTTGAGCTTGGGGGTTGCATCAACACAGTGTAAAATTATTTCCATAAGTATTGACTAATTTGATCTTACTGCCCAAAGCAGCACCTTGGGCACCCCCGAGTCGAGAATCACAACAATTATGCCATTACGACCAATTTATTGACCAAAACACAATGAAAAACTGCACGGCCAATATTTCAACATTTATTAAACTTTAAATACTGGGGAAAAATTATAACATTACAGGCAGTATTAACCACTCACCTTCAAGTAACACAAACAGCATTACACTATTCCTCACTTAAATAACCAGACCGTGAGACAGTGTACTTCCACTCACCTCACAAAATTAAAAGGGGAAAGGGGAACAGAAGAGAGGTTCATTGTGAACAGACTTCTCTATCCAATGACTACCACTAAAACCCTTCACTGAAACCTTCCATATGCTAGGCTGGAATGGGATCAAATAAATGAAATCTCATGCCAAAAGATTGAATCAAAACATGTTCAGTAATTTTAATCCACTCAAGCTGCACCCATAATGATTTCACTTCCTTCTAACTTGCCCCTTTCTTTAACTCCTTCTTCCCAATGCATGTTAATTACTTAAGTCAATAACTCCACCTCCGTTTAACCTCCCAGCACATCTCTAACTTACAGACACCCTAGAGTGCCTTGGACAAATCTGTGGCCAAACTATGTTTGTGCTCCATGGAATTCTCTAAAGTTTTCTCCAACACCACAGTTCAAAAGCATTGATTTTACTAAGCACTGCTTAGTTATAAGTGAAGTATGACAACACTATATAAGTACTGGTGAAAGAAGAGCTTTAACTTAAATTATTGTTGACAATGTAATGTCTCTGTCATTTAAATTCTTTTCCATATTTTCCATAGCTTTCCTTCAAAATGCGGGCATATTTTAATTTCATATCTACAGTCATCATCTACAGTGCTCTCTGAGCCCAGGAAAATAAAATTGTGTCAATGTTTCTAGCCATTCCTATTTATTTACAAAGAATTTAAGGGACTAGATAATTTTATTTGAGTTTTTTTTGATGAGCAGCAAGTCAGCTTTGACACTTTGTACTTTTAACTTCATCGATAGGCTTGTCAAAACTTCCTCAATTTTAGTCGTCAGCATAGTATCATCTGCATATCTAAGGTTGATAATATTTTTCCCAGCAATTTTGAATCCAGCATGTGATTCATTGACTCAGCATTATCATAGAATCATAGGAGGTTACTAGGCTATTGACCCAGAGGTCCTTTCAAGTCTAGCCATTTCATCCTAATGTAATATCATGTATTTATTAATGACGGCCCATATCCAGGAGGGTTGTAGGTGCTATCTCTGTAAGAAGTTACGGTGTCCCAGCCACTCATCCAAGTTCCTTTCTAAACAGTGACTTAGAGGTGCTGTGCCTCACATGAATTGGCAACCTATTCCAAAGCTGTGGCAGTTGCTGTGAGACAAATCTGTCCCTTCAGCATGTCCTATTTAAGTCTCAAGCCATATTTAGGTGCCTGGAATGGGTGGCCCTAGTCCCGTTGGATTTATAGATATGCAGCAAGTTCATTAGGTTTGTGTTGGAGTTTGCTTGATAAGCCAGGCATACGTTTCCTCTAAGATCTCTATATGATACTGAGTATAGTGGTAGGGACTTTAGTCACCATATAACTCAAACAAGTCATTACAAAAGGTATTGTCAGCATATAACTTAAATAAGTCATTAGACAAGGTATAGTCAGCATATAACTTAAATAAGGTGTGATATGTTCATAGGTTGGTAGTAGGCTATCGGCCCTAGGATCTATACAAGCCTAGCCTTAACAATTCCCTGGCTATTTCTTCCCACAGTATTTACTTCCTTGGAACCCTGTCTAGCAGGACAACTGACATGATCCCTGGGGTGAATTTCCAATCTCCCATGCAATCATCAAGATTCATTTTGAAGAGGGCCAAAGAGGTGCTCTGCTTGACATGTATGGGCAGTCTATTCCAGAGTCTGGGGAGTCTCTGGGTCAGGAACCTATCCCTCTAGCATGTTTTGTTCATTGTGATGACAATGTTTAGATTCCTGGATGTGGCTCTGAGGGATTGGGATTTCTTTAAGTGTAGCATGTCCAACAGCTCTGGGTTTGACATGGCCTTGTATGTTAAGCAGAGATCACCTCTGAATAGATGATATGCGACACAGTATAGGTGGAGGTTTTTTAGATGGTCAGCATAGGGCATCTGTTTTAGGCCTGTGATTCTTTTATATGCCCTTGTTGCATTCCTTATCCCATCTTGAACCGATTATTTCATGTTAAGTTGCCACTCTTAATTTTTATTCTGCATACAGGGTCCTCCGGAAGTATATACGGTGATCCTATACTCCAATCACTCTAAGAGCTTCGCAGAGTTTGATATTGTCCACACAGTAAAATCTTTTATTGTGGTCAATAAAACAGAAGGAGATATTATTTTCTAGAACTCGCTTGCTTTCTCTGTTAGCCAGCAAGTGTTTGCCATTTTATCTGTGGTCACTCCTCCCTTTGTTTAACCAGCTTGTCAGTGAGGCATTTCTTGGTGCATGCATTGCTGGAGCCTAGCTTGTAGGATTGGTGACCATCACATTGATAATGTGACTGGTCAGTAATTTGGACACTGCTTATCATTGCCTTTTTTTGGGACAGTAATATAAATTGACCTTTTATAATCCAATGGGCACTCTTGTGTTTGCCAAATTTGTTGGCAAATTCCAAGAATCACTGTATCACCATTATTTTGCAGGATTTTAGGTAATCGGGTTGGGGTTCTATTAATTTTTACAGTATTGTTATTTACAAGGGTTTCTAGGGCCTGTTTAACTTCACTTTTCAAGATGGTTGGCTCTAAATCAGACAGCGTACATCACACATATTATTGACATCATGGTACTTCTTATGTAACTTTTCATTATATTCCAGCAATGTCTTCTAATACATATTACTTGTGGCAGGTCCTTGGCATATTTGTCTTTATTATTCCCATTTCTTAGGTTCATAGGTTCATACTAAGCTAACTGCCCTTGTGAGCCATTTTAAGCCTAGCCAATTATCCCTTCTGAGAATGAAACCCTGTACCTTGTATTTGTAAGGTGAACACCTTAACCATTAGGCCACCCTCCCAACCCTGAAAAATGTTCTTTATAGTATCAGTCATTTGAAGAGATCTCTTGTATTACCCGCTTTGTTATATTCAGCCAATTCTCTGCAGTACTCATTTAAATATGCCTCATTTTCTCAAATGTGAGTTACATCTATTATACATTATTTAAAAAAGATGTTTTTTACCTTTTTTAAATAATGTCATTGTATGAAGGATGAATGTCAGTCCTCTTCCACTTCTTTTGTCCTTTCAAGGCACATCTGACTGATATACTCTACATGCAATGGGCAAGTACACCGGCACTTGCTCAGTGTAGCTTGTTTAATTGTTATTTGTTATTATGTTCTAGGGACCAGTATGGAGAAGCTGAGATATTATTAATGGCTTTTGTCTTTGCACTGCATTTTTTAAATGGTTACATGCTTCAGTGTACTGGGAATGCTTTATTTTTATTTATTATTTTTGCTTTGACTATAATATATATATGATAGAATATATCAACCAACACAGAAATAATAATAACTTTGTATGTGGAATATTTCTAGACCTCTCCAAAGCATTTGACATGGTTTCACATTTCTTACTACGAGACACCCTGACATCCCTATCCTTTGCCCCTTCCGCTATATCCTGGTTTAAAATCTATCTGTCAAATAGGCAACAATCTGTCCAATGGCAAAGTGTACTATCCACCTTACTCCCAACAACTATAGGTGTACCACAAGGCTCCATATTAGGCCCACTTCTTTTCTCCATATTTACCAGTAATCTCCATACCACCACAGCATGTTTCACTTATACAATACACTGACGATTCAACTCTTATCTGTTCAGCTCCATCACTTCCCACTCTACAACAACTCACCCAGGAATCCTTTAGCTCTGTGGAAAGTTGGATCACTCAGATCCAACTTATCCTAAACCCTAATAAAACCAAATTACTACTTTTCACCCCAACAAGACCATTTCCACCCCTCTATCCTTCACTATTTCCTCCAAAAATTGCACTATTATCTCTCCCTCTGACCATACCAAACTCCTAGGTGGTGAAATTGATAAAAATCCACACTTCAACGTTCACATTTCACAAACTATCAAAAAAGTCCATAAAAAATGGGACCACTATATAGGCACAGGAAATCCCTTGTGAAACAAGCACGCTTTACCCTAGCCCAAACTCACCTCTTGTCAACCCTAATGTATGCTGCTCCAATTCTTACCCAGCTTAGAAAAAACCCTGACCTTGCCAGACTCGAATCATGTTATAATAAAATCACCAAGTTTGGAAACAACTCCACCTTTAGAACCCACCATTGCCAGGCTCTAAGGGAACTGCAATGGCTGGAACTTCCCCAGCTACTAACCTATCGCCAATTAGTCATTGCCTACAATGTGATAACACATCCAGAAAAAAACCCTGCACTAGGCCAACTTCTCACCCTCTATAATACAAATCGTCCTCTCCGATCTTCTGAAAAAACCCTCCTCTGTATCTCTAGGGCTAACAATACTGCAGGAAAAGCACTGTTCTCCCAATCCATAGATAGAACTTGGAATAATCCCCCTCCTGCTCTGATTTCTGCCCCTACCTCTTGTAATCTCCCCCCTGCTCTGATTTCTGCCCCTACCTCTTCTCACTTAGAACACACTTCAAATTATTCTACTTATATATCTCACTTCCTAATATACCTACTGTAATATAACAGTCTAGGTCTTCTCCTAATGCTGATTGAATTTGTATACTTATTCTGTTATTAACCATGTGTAACTATTTTTTCTTGTATATATAGGTCTTGTTATGTCTTTTGCTGTATACTGTATTTTAATATATTGTTTGAAAATTCTCTCTATATTGTATTTTAACATATTGTGTAAAATTTTTCTTACTGTGGAGCTCTTCTCCCCGGTTCTGCGCTGAAAATATACCTGTGTCCAGTCGGACCATCCCAGTTAACAAATGTAAAATAAATAAAATAAATTTGGATATCTTCCCATCGGTTGCTTAGTACTTCCCATTAAAATAGCTGAAGTGAGAGGCTTGGTTAGTGATTTGGTTAGTGATGAAATTGTAGTTTTTAATATTCTTGTCTGGATATATATACAGTATAGAACAAACATGTTTTTGCCTAGGTATATTACCTAGTCATCTCTGTCCCAAAGAGTGTGTTTAATGTCATCTGTATGAATTGCAACTTGTGAATACTCTATCTTTTGACAATATTCTTTCTTAACTTGTTATAGCAATTCAGAAATGTGTATTATGTACCTATAGGTTCATATTGTGTGAAATGAAGCAGAATTTTTACTCAGTTAATGTGTCGTTCTTCTGTGTTAGGCTTTGTAATAACTTTATTTAGCTGTAACCATATTATATCAAGGTGGAGCTTTTCTCCCAGGCCTCTACTGAAAATGGTAAATTATCCTAGTCAGACGTTTCCTGTTTAACAAATAATAAATAAATAAGTAAATAAAGATAGGATGTCTAGTAATCTGACGATGATGTTTGTTTAGATGTCATATTATTTGTATTGAAATAACCAGGTCAACATTTTGGTAAAGCCGTGTAGTTGCTGGAGTCAGCTATGCATACAGTACTTGAATTACAACATGAATACTGATTGTTGTATCCAATTAACATGCATGTTTTAGAATACTAATTAGGTTTTAGTGTATAATTCAAGTTATATGACTCGGATCAGTTGTCCACTAGTAAATGTATTTGAAATATGAAATATTTATGTGATAATGGAATAGGTGTAATCTGTTGGTAATATAAAAAGTGTAACAGCATACATTAATTGGCATTAGTGTTAAAGTTAAATACTCCATAAAGTATATGGTCATCATTTTCTGAAACATTTTGAGACCACACTTTACTTTGTTTATTTATGTTAGATTATTTGTTACGACTGAAGCAGGACATGGATTTCACTCTCTCTCTCTCTATCTCTCTCTTTCTACATATGCACATACATATCTATTTGTTTATCTGTCTATCTACCTATCTGTCTATAACCCTTGGGGTGTATATATGGACATCTGTAACTTAACTTGGTTCATAGGTTCATAGTTTGGGTCTATGTCATATGTTCGAAGTTTTATAACTTTGAACATTAAAATATCGAATTTAAATGTTCGAAGTTATAACACTTTGAACATATGTAAAAAAAAAAACAAAAAAACAAAACTAACGACTGTAGGCAGGTGGGCAAGCCCCCCCTGCACCCCCACACCCCCTGCTCTTTAAATATACCAACTCTGAGACTGCACTATGCTGCAGTAAGGGAAATCTTCCCTTTACCGCACTATAATGCAGTCTCGGAGTTGGCATATTTAAAGATGTGGGGGGTGCAGGGGGGCCTGCCCCCCTGCCTACACTAGTCAAGTAAGTTCCGTTTTTTTTTTTTTTTTTTTTAATATATGTTCGATGTTTGAAACTTCGAACATTTAAATTCGATTATTTAACATTCAAAGTTTTCAAACTTTGAACATATAATATAGACCCCATAGGTTCATAGGTGTGTACTAGGCTAATGGCCCTGGAGCCTTTACAAGCCTTGCCCATAGATTACCAAGGCATCGTGCCACCTGACATTAGTTCCCAGTGCCTCTGCCGAGTAGAGCCACTTTAGTGATCTCTGGGGTGAATTTTCTATTTCCCATTCACTTATCAAGATTTCTCTTGAAGATGGCCAGTTTGGTGCTCTGTTTGACATGTATGGGTAGTCTATTCCATAGCATGGGCAGTCTTTGGGTTATTAACCTGTCTCTCCAGCACATTCTGTTCATTGTGGTAATGAGGTTAGGTCTCTGGAGTGTGTGGTGCACAGGGAATGGGATTTCTTTTGATGTAGCATTTCTAACAGAGCTGGGTCAGATATGGCTTTGTAACTCAAGCAGAGATTGCCTCTATGTATGCAATATGAGCAGAGAATAGTTGGAGTTTTTTGAGTCTGTCCTTATAGGACAAGTGTTTAAGGCCTAGGATCCTCTTTGTGAGGTACATTTGTGGCCTTTCCAGTTGTGCAGGTGTCTTGTGAGGTACATGCCAAATGGGGAATTGTTCTTGATGATTGGCCTAATGAGGGAAGAGTAGAGGGAAACAATTACCTCTTTCTTCCTGGATGCAAAACCCTTAGTAATGAGATGTGCCACACAGAAGGACTTTCTGACCACAGTGGTAGTGTGGTGCTCAAAAGAGAGGCTGCTGTAAACCTGTGTTCCCTGATCTCTTATAACGCCTTCTGTGTTCAGTGGACTACCATTGATGTGGTAATTCATGGGAACCAGGTTTTTTCCCAAAGGGGATGATGACACATTTTTTCGGCATTGAGCTTAAAGCCATGGTTCTGACACAAGTCATTGGTCTCAGTGAGGTCTTTCTGTAGGATATCAACATCACTTGGGGAGTTAATAATAGTTCCCAGCTTGCAATCCTCTGCCAGCTTTGTCAGCCAGAGTCCCTTCGTGTTGGCCTGGACTTCAGAGAAGTAGATACCAAACAGGAGAGGACCCAGGACCAAACCCTGTGCGACTCCACTGGTGACTGGTCTGCAGTCTGACTTGGAGTCAGCTACTTTCACACTGTGGGTTCTCTCGGTGAGCCAGTTTGCAACCCACCTAGTGATATAGAGGTTTATGGCTAGCTTAGTGAGTTTTTCTATGATTTCTGAGTGGCAAATGGTATCAAAGGCTTTGGCCAGATCAACATAGGCTGTGTGAACCACCTTGCCTTCATCCACGGTTCTGCTGACTGACTCAAAAAAGTTGACCAAGTTAAGCAGGCATGATCTACCCTTCACAAAACCAAACTGTGTGGGATCCAGAGTTTGGATATTCCCTGTATCCTTGTTTATTAGGTCCATAATGATGTGTTCCATTGCTTTGCATATCAGACTCATCAGGTTAATGGGGCAATAGTTCCCAGGGACAAAGCCTGAGGTGAGGCTGTGATTGAACAGGGCACACAGGTGAGGTGCCAGTTCACTCTGTAGTTCATGTAGAACACAGCCAGGGATATTGTCAGGTCCCATAGAAGCTGTATTTTTGGCTTTGGACAGTGCTGTTTTAACATGTGCAGTAATACTGGGTACCTGGCAATCTACTGGTATTGTGCTTTGTCCTTTGGGGGGAGAGAGGGGTAAAGTTGGCACTGAATCTGTTGGCCAGTATATTGGCAACATCTGGTGGCTCAGTATAGGAGGTACCATTGTGCTGTAGCTCAGAGCAAATCTGAGTATTGCCGTGGAGATTCTTTACATAACTATAGAAGGCCTTGTGGTTGATTTTACTATCTGCTGCAATTCTGTTTTCATAGTTCGCTTTAGAGGATTTGATGAAAGATCTCAACTTTTGGTTGAGGCTGATAAGGGAGTTTTTCCAGTCTTAGAACTTCACCTTATTCTGCGTCAGTTTCCTCCTTCTGTTGTAGAGTTTGTTTATGTGAGGGGACCACCAAATTGGCTTCCTTTTTTTTTGGAGGAGAGTGCTTTGGTTCTATTGGGTATGGTGAGATCCATGCATTTGTGTATGTGTTCGTACAGTGCATTGGTGTATGATTCGGCCGTCATGCAACTATTCTCCACTTGCATGGGTGCCGTGAAGTTAGCCACCTCTGTTTCTAGGAGCTCAAAGTTAGCTTTGGAGAAGTTTTTCATGTGGTTACCTTTGCGGGGGGGGGGGGGAGTGGGAGGGATGTGAATTTCCAAGGTGATTAGTTTGTGGTCGAATCTAACCAGGAAGGAGTTGACTATTGGTGTAGAGCAACTGTTGCCCATGTTAGTAATGACCAGGTCAAGGATGTTGCTACCTCTAATGGAGGTAAGAACAAGCTGGTCCAGGGCATTGGAATTAATGAATTACAGGAAACATTGGGTAAGTGTATTGGTACATGAGTAGTTTTCCCAGTTAATGCAGGGGTAGTTGAAATCATCCAGTATGAGAGTGTTAGGTTGGACCCTAATATTCTCCAGGGTGCTTAGGAACGTGAATTGTAAGTCTTGGGACATGGATGGGGACCTATAGCAGGCTACAACCTGAATTGCTATCTTACCCAATGTTAGCTGCACCCAAAGTATCTCTGATGCATTATGTTGGGCTACCAGTCTGGAGGTGTGTGCATCCTTTATGAATATGGAAACTCCACTGCCTTTGGATCTTTGGTCCAAGTTCTGCGGCTGAAAGGTGTTGAATGAGTTATAGCCTAGTAGTGCAGGAGTGCTTTCTGCTGCCTTGAACCAAGTTTCTGTTACAGCACAAATGTCGATGCTCTCCATTTTAAGGAGTGCTTTGAGCAAGTGCATTTTGAGATTTAGACTTCTAGCATTGAGCAGCATGACCCTCAGACTGCATTTGTTTGTAGCTGTTATGATGGTAATTTAGTCTTTGGAACACTGTCTAAAAAAGGCACTATAGGGGTGGCAAGAGCCTTGGCCAGTATCTGAAAGCCCAGGGGTGACAGATGCAGGCCATCTCTGGCAAAGCCTCGAGGTCTGTGAATCATGTCATCACAGGGCGTACAGATACTGGATCCCCTTAGAATGACATCAGAAATGTAGGTAATTGTTGAAATCAATCATTTTCTGCTTGTACTGTGGTATTATTCTGGGTGATGGTAGGATGCTGGTCAGGGCTAGGGTCATATGCAACTGGGGTACATAATCCGAGAACTCCTTTGTGTCTCTTTTCATGTAGTCCAGGAAGGTATGTCTCAGGTCATTCACACCCACATGTACAATGACACAGTCATATTTCTACCTGTTGTTGAGGGAACTGAGTGTGTGCATTATGTGGCAGATCCTGACACCTGACAGGCAGCTGACTGTTACTTTCTCCTTATTCAGCCTAGTGAGCAGGACATCAGTGTGCCTCACTATCAAGTCACCTATGACTAGTGTGTTGTGCATGCTGTTTTGCCTTAGGGGCTTTGGTTGAGTGGCGCACTGTTTAGGAGAGTTATGTGCCTCATGATTAGTGTCGTGTTGTGGTGGTCATGTGCATTTCTGCCTTGGAGGTCTCTGCTGTTTGGGTAGATTTTTCTTGATAGCCTCTGTGAAGGTGGGTATGTGGTTTGTGTTTTTATGTGAAGGCAGTGCTGGTGGTTGTTCTGGAGGTCTCTGCTGTTTGGGTAGATTTTTCTTGATAGCCTCTGTGAAGGTGGGTATGTGGTTTGTGTTTTTATGTGAAGGCAGTGCTGGTGGTTGTTCTGGAGGTCTCTGCTGTTTGGGTAGATTTTTCTTGATAGCCTCTGTGAAGGTGGGTATGTGGTTTGTGTTTTTATGTGAAGGCAGTGCTGGTGGTTGTTCTGGAGGTCTCTGCTGTTTGGGTAGATTTTTCTTGATAGCCTCTGTGAAGGTGGGTATGTGGTTTGTGTTTTATGTGAAGGCAGTGCTGGTGGTTGTTCTGGAGGTCTCTGCTGTTTGGGTAGATTTTTCTTGATAGCCTCTGTGAAGGTGGGTATGTGGTTTGTGTTTTTATGTGAAGGCAGTGCTGGTGGTTGTTCTGGAGGTCTCTGCTGTTTGGGTAGATTTTTCTTGATAGCCTCTGTGAAGGTGGGTATGTGGTTTGTGTTTTTATGTGAAGGCAGTGCTGGTGGTTGTTCTGGAGGGCTGTGTGTTTGGGTAGATTTTTCTTGATAGCCTCTGTGAAGGTGGGTATGTGGTTTGTGTTTTTATGTGAAGGCAGTGCTGGTGGTTGTTCTGGAGGGCTGTGTGTTCCAGTGCTGGTGGTTGTTCTGGAGGGCTGTGTGTTCCATTGCTGGTGGTTGTTCTGGAGGGCTGTGTGTTTGGGTAGATTTTTTCTTGATAGCCTCTGTGAAGGTGGGTATGTGGTTGTTGTGTGTTGGCAGTGCTGGTGGTTGTTCTGGAGGGCTGTGTGTTGATTTTCTTGATAGCCCTTGTGAAGGGTGGGTGTGGTTTGTGTTTTTTTGCCAGTGCTGGTGGTTGTTCTGGAGGGCTGTGTGTTCCATTGCTGGTGGTTGTTCTGGAGGGCTGTGTGTTCCAGTGCTGGTGGTTGTTCTGGAGGGCTGTGTGTTCCAGTGCTGGTGGTTGTTCTGGAGGGCTGTGTGTTCCAGTGCTGGTGGTTGTTCTGGAGGGCTGTGTGTTCCATGTGGTGTGGTGCAAGCCTTGACCTTCTTCTCTTGCATCTCTCACAAGTTTGAGTGTGTGGAGGTAAGAGGAGCGGGTTGGTGGTGTACATGAGACAGTTGCTACATTGCCTCAGGATGCCCAAGTTCACCAGGTTAATAGGAGAAAGCACAGGGTACTGACCTTTAGACATGCTTGGAGGGGTGGGCATTAATAATAAGTACTGGAGCTGTTTCCTTGTAGAACGTTTAGTGCTGGTAGGAATTTTGTGTGCTACAATACTTGCTACAAGAAGTCTGGTAAAGTGCTACACTAATAAGCTAGTAAAAGTGCAGGAGAGGAGAGAACTAGCAGATCTAAGGGGAAAACTGAAGATCAGACTTTGGCACTACCTGGATACAGCAAATCTGAATCTGGACTATACTAGTTACGGGAAAGGTGGGAAACAAGTGCAAACACGGGCTTTTAAACCAGAAAGTTGAAAGAGATGGAAAAACTGCCTAAATGGCCAATAAACAACAATTTCTGGGCCAGAAACCACTCCTCTTGTAGTAGATAGGCTACCTAGTGCTTACCACTTCCACTGATATGGTAGACGACTTCCCTCCAACACAGAAAGGCTTGGGGGGCTCAGAAGCTTACATACGGTCCTGGATACAACAAATCTGTATCTGGACTAGACTAGTTACAGGAAAGGCGGGAAAATGCAAGCGTGGGCTTTTAAACCAGAAAGTTGAAAGAGATAGAAAAACTGCCCAAACAGTCAATAAAATACAATTTCTGGGCCAGAAACCACTCATCTTGTGGTAGATAGGCTACCTAGTGCCTACCACTTCCACTGACATGCTGGAAGGCTTCCCTCCAACACAAAAAGGCTTGGGTGGCTCAGAAGCTTACAAGCAGTCCTGGATGCAACAAATCTGTATCTGGACTAGACTAGTTACAGAAAAGGTGAGAAACAAGCTCAAATGTGGGCTTTTAAACCAGAAAGTTGAAAGAGATGGAAACAACTGCCCAAATGGCCAATAAACTACAATTTCTGGCCAGAAACCACTCCTCTTGTGGTAGATAGCCCACCTAGTGCTTACCACTCCCACTGATAAGCTAGAAGGCTTCCCTCCAACACAGAAAGTCTTGGGGGGGGCTCAGAAGCTTACAAACAGTACTGGATACAGTAAATCTGTATCTGGACTAGACTAGTTACAGGAAAAGTGGGAAACAAGTGCAAATGCAGGCTTAAACCAGAATGTTGAAAGAGATGGAAAAACTTCCCAAACAGTCAATAAACTACAATTTATGGGCCAGAAACCACTCGTCTTATGGTCGATAGGCTACCTAGTGTTTATCACTCCCTCTGATAAGCTATAAGGCTTCCCTACAACACAGAAAGGCTTGGGGGGCTCAGAAGCTTATAAACAGTCCTGGATACAGCAAATATGTATTTGGACTAGACTAGTTACAGGAAAGGCAGCAAACAAGCTTAGAATTTGTTTTACTTTTTTAATTATTTTTTTTACAGAAAATCAGCTAAAACACCACTAAAACCAACTCAAGTGCAGTGCAAGCTAGCATACTTCAGTGTGTAGCAATATTAAAGCAAATGCAGTTTAAATAAATGCTATTTATTCAAATTGTATTCTGAACAAAATTCAATTATTGTTTTATTCAACTCTGAACAGTTAAAAAGTGCCAAAAATATACTTATCAGCTGAGAAGCACACTCAGTCAGAACACAAGGAAATTCTAGCAAATGCATTTATTTATTTATTTATTTTAGTAAAGTGGAAAGGGAGAAAGCAGGAACAGAAGATAATTCAAGGTTAAGAACCTAAGTTATTTTGCCTTCTCAAATGTTCTCTGTGTATTAAGTAGAGTGAGCTAATGATACTAGACTAGGAGGAGTGTCCCAGATCAAATTTACCATAGGGGCGGGCAACTGCAAAGCCCCAAGTATAAGAACAAGACACCAATAGTGAGAGGGGGTGGGAAACTATTACAGCTACTAGCCACACTATTAGGCAGAAAACATTACAAAAATGTTTATCACATCAGAAGAACAGCAGCGAGCCACTAAATGAAAGTTTTAAACAGATAAAGTAGTAAGGAGACTCTAGAGAATGCTTTTAACTGCACACAAACCAGTTATATCAAACACTCCTTGGCAGGAAACCAGAACAAGCACACAGCAGGCCTCTATCCAGACTATGCTACCACACTAGAACACAGAAAACTCACAAAAATGTACAGAAAATCACAGATAGAGCACTCACAAACAGAAAATACAACTTTCAGTATGAAAAAGAAGTTTACAGTTAAGTAAGTCAGTAAAAATGCAATTGCAGTAATAAAATACAATCTAGCAATGAAAAATACAGTTAAAACAGTATAAAACAGTACACAAATGTGGTGAAACAGTAAACAGAAAGCTTTATAACAGTGCAAAATGTAACCAATACGAGCTGTAAACAACAAGAAAAAAACAATTGGCAGCCAGTACAACTCGCTTACTGCCTCCACTCTCAGCCAACAGCTAGGATCGAACATCTCAATTAAACCCCTACTTATCATGGACTGATATTATTTGTTAGGATGTATTTTTATAATTTTTATAATCTTGTAGTATTAGGTTTTGATTTATTAAGGTTTATGTTAACATATCATTATTGCATTTTTATATTTAAACTGACAATAACATTCTTAAGGGATTTGCAATATTTTTTATATGTCAGAATGATTTAAACAGTTGATTCTTTTCCATTGTTGTTTTGATGAAGCTTGCTTCTTGCAAGTGAAAGCGCTAAACCACTGTGATTAAATGAAGTTTTTTTTTTTTTGAGTATATCTTTTTTTGTTGTCCTAGCTGCTTTGGCTGAGAGGAGGAGCAGTAAGTTTGTTGTACTGGCTGCCAACAGTGCAAAATGTAGTAGATTAGCTGTATAACACAATTATAAGTGTTGAAGTGCAGTTCAATGAAATAAATGTAAGAAATAACTTATTCTGCTCTTGGAGTCTTATAGGGAATTTCTGCTTTGTCCCAGTAATGAATCACCACTCCACAGCTTGGTAAATACAAGCACAGCCCCCTGCAGACACAGGGTTTAAATACCAGAAAGGATGGAAGAATCTAGTAGCTCGAATTACTACCCAGTCCTGCTAGCTCCAGTGCTTTCAACCAATCACTTGTGCTAGAGAAGGTCAGGAAGCCCTGTTGCTCTCAATACCAGAGAAGACAAGACACTATCAGCCGAAGATAGCTGCCAGAAACACAGGAAACTCGACAACCAAAACAACCAGGCCTGGATAACAGCAGGCCTCTATCCAGTATTTGCTACCTGATTAGAACACAGAAAACTCACAAAAATGCATAGAAAAGCACAGATAGAGCACTCACAAACAGAAAATACAACTCTCAGTATGAAAATGCAGTTTGCGGTTTAGTAATTCAGTAAAAATGCAATTGCAGTAATGAACCACTATTTAGCAATGAAAATACAGTTAAAACAGTATAAAACAGTACACAAATGCAGTGAAACAGTAAAAAAAGCTTTATAGTAGTGCAAAATGCAGTAGATTAGCTATATAGCACATTTATAAGTGTTGAAGTGCAATTCAATGAAATAAATGTAAAAAGTAACTTAATTCTGCTCTTGGAGTCTTATAGGGAACTTCTGCTTTGTCCCAGTGATGAATCACCACTCCACAGCCTGGTCAACACCTGCAACATAGGTTTTCTGTTTACTGCTCTCTGATTACCTGATACTAAAATATTACTGGTCCACTTTTTCATCGGATATTCTGTCACCCAAGTGAACATAATCACATGATGCAGGAGAGATGCATATAGCTATGATTGCAAATGTTTTGCTTTCTGGTCCCAGGTTTGAGTCTGTCAATCACCACTTGCAAACTGTGACTGAGCAAATAACTTAACCAGAGAGTACTCCTGTACCTGCAAGAAAACTGTAATTTCTTCCAATTGCAAATGAATCTATAAATATTATATATATATATATATATATATATATATATATATATATATATATATATATATATATATATATATATATATATATATATAGATCTAGGACTTTTGATTGAAAGATCAAAAGCTCAAATCCATTACCACCGAACACACTTTAATGAAAACACTTTCTTCGAAAAAGCGCTTTCATTAAAGTATGTAAAAAAAAAAACACAAAATCTACTTGAATGAAAGGGGCCATGCTCCTTGCACCCCCTAATGTGAGTGGCTGCATCCCCTACACCCCCCTACTTTAATATTCTCACTCTGAGGCCACACTACAGTGGGGAAAAGGGAATTTTCCCTTACCGCACCATAGTACGACTGGAACAACAAACTTCAGTGAACAGCACTTTCGCGCAAGTATGCTCACTAAATTGGGATTCGTTGAAAGATGCAGTCGAGCATCTGTACGGATCCTATATATATACACATATATATATATATATATATATATATATATATATATATATATATATATATATATATATATATATATATATATATATATATATATATAGTTTCACTTCATATTACCGAAATGCTGAAATATCGAATTGCAGCATTTCGACAGTATAAAGCCGAAACCATCACAACAGCGACACTTCACAACGAAACCAAAACATCGAACATACACAATACAGCACACAACACACAAACCATAACACCCACACCACAAAACAATTAAATACAACAAAACACCACACAGGCACACACCTACGCTACACAAATGCAGGGGGGCAAGCCCCCCTGCACCTCTCACACCCCCCTACTTATATATATATATACTAACTAAATAATCACACACAGCCAACACACACAATTATACCTCCACCTCCCTACCCTAACCCACTCCTACAAGTTAGAAATACACTCACGCACACTCACTCACCTTAAACTGCAGACACCATCCCAGCCAAACACTTCTGCAACATAATGTACATGCATAAGCGTGAATTCAACATAGTCCTATTCGCGCTTATGCACTTTCATTATTTTAAAGTTTCGACTTCATGGACAGAAATTTCTGAAATTCGATATTTCAGCAATTCATGTTTATGAAGTGAAACTATATATATATATATATATATATATATATATATATATATATATATATATATATATATTTATATGGGTCTACTTTAGACGGCCTAAAGAGCATAAAGCCAAACATTACTTGTTGAGATCAAAATAACAAAACTGAAAATGCCAAACCAAATAGTTTTTTCCCCAGGGCAAGTAAACACTTGTCCAACTGGGAACTATGCCCTTATAGTTAGGAGAAGTGTGGGGGACACAGCCCACCACATCAAGAGGCTTGGGGTGCATAGCCCCCCCATCTAGGTAGGTATAGGCATAGTATGGTGTGTTTTAGTGTAGTTTTGGGTAAGTGTCTACTTGCCCTGTGAAAAATATGTGGGTCGGCATTTTTAGTTTCTTTATTTTGGTCTCAGCAAAATAATACTCGGTTTTCTGGGCTTTCAGTTATCTAAAGTAGATCCATATACATATATACACACATATAAATATGTATGTACACACAATATTAATTTTTCTGTGCAAAGAACTGAGACTTAAAACACACACACACACACACACACACACACACACACACACACACACACACACACACACATATGCACACACTGATAATCTGTCAAAAATATTGCTATGTTTACACAAAAAATGGCCATAGGATGCAAGGGTTTAATGGCATTTTGAAACAGGATAAGTCAGTTTAGTTTTAATTAACTCCCATTAAATCAAAATAATAATGATATCACTGAGGGATGGAGGGGCAAGGAAATTTCTCCTTACATCCACAGGTTCACAACCTTCAAGTTAACATTTTGGGGATGTTGGGTATGGTGGTACAGAAAGGCTTGCTCTAATTCAAAAATGCTTTTCTTTTGTAATTTTGAAAATAACATTGCACATTGTTGACGTTATTTTTTCATTATCTTGCAGTTCACTGTGATTCCATTTGCAGATTGTTTTTTTAAAAATTAAACCTCCCCTATAATCTGTGAGATACACCCCTCCATCTCAGTCCACTTGGTCCTCTGCATCTCCAAATACCCATAGACAGAACTTACAAGCACATCAACAACACAGAAAAAAAAAGGAAACAGTACTCTGAAACATTACGTAAACTCATAACATATACACACCTAACAAGCACATCAACAACACAGAAAAAAAGGAAACAGTACTCTGAAACATTACGTAAACTCATAACATATACACACCTAGCAGGCACATCAACAACACAGATGATAAAAGGAAACAGTACTCTAAAACATTACATAAACTCATAACATATACACACCTAACAAGCACATCAACAACACAGAAAAAAAGAAGGAAACAGTACTCTGAAACATTACGTAAACTCATAAAATATACACACCTAACAGGCACATCAACAACACTGAAAAAAAGAAGGAAACACTACTCTGAAACATTACTTAAACTCATAACATATACACACCTAACAAGCACATCAACACAGAAAGAAAAAAGGAAACAGTACTCTGAAACATTACGCAAACTCATAAGCACAAAATCCAGTAAGAGTAAAATTACCTCTTTATATTGCTACATGCTATCTATTTAAAAGTCTAACTATTCCTTTTCACCATAACTGTTTTCAGCAAATAATAATTCCTTGTCCCTATTAACTCTATGATCCCTAAACATTCCTCTCTTATCCGCTTGTGCAGGTAGTATTCTACTAAAAATTGGCAGATTCTTAACATCTATCTCACTTTCCCTTCCCAAGCCCTTGAATAATACTATGAACCTATGTTTCCAAAAGTAAAACCTATACTTTCTCAGACTCTACACACCCCTCTAAACCAGCCCCATGGCCCAAAAATACAAATTTCCAATCCCAAGGAACTGCTTTAGTGAAAATACTCTCCTAATGTTTTACAACCCATCTCCAAATGGGGGGGGGGGTCTACAACCCTTTATTTCCAAACTTTGTGAATATGACTGGCTTCATCGTGTTAACCTCAGCAGTATATCTAACTTCCAATTATGAAAAGCTGTATGGGAGTCCTAAACATCTATGTAACCATCTCATACACCCCCTCCCTATGCAACATGAATAACACGTACTTCAGAAATCCTAATTCAAATGTGTTTCATTCCTTATCTGTGAATACACCCCCTTAGCCTCCATAGTCTTGCAAAATACCAATGGTATCATGAGTAATTAAAGAATTTCAGCTCAGGGGAAGTGGTATCTTGTGTCTTTACTTCCAGTCACAAGCTCTAATCCTACCTCTGAACAATTCATATCAGAACAAATCCTTTCTGTTACCAAGCAGATCTTACCCACTCTGACCTACTGATGGTACTCTAAACCCTCAGCAGTCCCTAAATTAAAAGCTTCTCCTGAGCTTGTCCCCATTCCAAAAACTTAAACTTAACTCTGCTATCTCCTTTCTCTTCCATTAATCCCCTGCTGCCATTCTAATCTTTCGTGCAGGAATAAGTTAACAACTGTTTAGGGGCAGCACGGCAGCACACCATGCATAGTAATGAAGGTGTGCTGCCTCTGCTCCTAAACGAACACGGAGCATGGACGAGTGCAGGGGGTGTGTCTGAGAGCAGAGCTCTCACAATACACATGCCCCTGTACTCAAGAAGTGCTGCTCAGCAATTACAATGAGTGAGAACGCTCATAGGAGGCTGCATACCTACCGACTGGATAAATCATCACAGAATGTCCAGATTTCTCACCCATACAACACCCCATTTGTCCTGACAAATAACTGGGATGATCTCAGGATTGAAGTTGGTAAATAATGGCATACATTTCAGTGTCAGACTTCAAATCCATCAGAAAACGTATATTAAAACAAATCCTGTTACTCTAGCAACTGTCCCAAGTTTATAAGAGCAAAAATGAAAATATGTCTGTAGTTGTACAACATTTTGTCAAGCTTTGTCCAGATAGCTTGCCTGAAGAGGTTGAGAGGTATGGGGGTTGCTAGGATGTCTGCCAAATGTGCAGATGTACACAGGAATACACATCAGTAAGTGAAACCTGTTCCTTCCTAGAGAAAATAGCGGTACAAACAGATTAAATTTAACTGTAGGTGCGCAGGTTTGCCCATTGCTTAGCTACGTATACTGTAGCTTAAATAGCTCATGAAGATAAATAGCAAGATACATGCAATTAAAACAGTACTGCAACAGTGTAGTGGTCAGAGTGTTCGCTTTTCGAGTAGTCATTCCCGGTTCAGGTCTCACTGTAGTAATTTCTATGTAAAATCACTTTATGAACATTTTTTTGCTGTATAACCTACTAAATAACACATATTTGTGAACTGGAGTACTGCATTAAGTGCAGATGTGAGGTATCATTGTAATAATGTGGTAAAATCTACAGATAAACACAAGTGCCCCATACAGTATATGTAAACATGAATCAGGGATATGAAATAAAGGTATAATGTGTAATGAATGATAAATCCATAGAGTGTCTAAATCTACCATTCACAAGAGCCATGTTTCATTTCTGTCTAAATTTGTGCAGGGGTAAGTGGGATTAAGCAGTTTTAAGCAGTAGTAAGCGGGTTTAAGCCTGTTTGCTAGGGGTACGCAATGTGCACACAGGTTAAGCAAATTTGAAGCTAACTCCCTGTAAGCATATTAAACCAGAAGTTAGCATTGCTTACCATCATTCAAACCCGTGCAAACCCACTTACAACTGCTTAAAACTGCCTTAATCACTGTGCATCCAACAGCCGCTGTTCTGCCCAGCAACAAAATAAACCGCCCTTGCAGGTCTTGAACTCAGAGCCCTGCACACTATAGTCACAGTAGTTAACCAGTAAGCCATCACAGTAGTACATAAAACTGAGGTATCCCCAAACAGATCCTCACTATAGCAAAATCACATTTTACATGTGAAAGGAATCTATATACAGTTTTATGTTGCATAACCTACTACATAACATAAACATGTGAACTGGAGTACTGCATTAAGTCCAGATGTGAGGTGTCATTGTAATAAAGTGGTGAAATCCTCCAGTAAGCACAAGGACCCCATACAGTGTATATATACACATGAATCACGGATACTACACAAATATATAACATAATGAATGATAAATCAATGCCAAACAGCAAATAGTGTGCAAATTTAAAAATAAGCAATGCTAAGCATTGCCCACCCCTGCTTACTAGGTGTAAGCAATGTATAGGGCAGTTAAATAAATCTGTACATTGGTATACCCCTTTAAGCAATTCCAACCTTAGGTAAGCAGGTTAGCACATAGCTTAACATTTTCAAAACCATCCAATCACAGCAACGTGTGGGAAATTGGCCCTATTTAAACCCCACAGTGGGAATACATCTCATAACTGGTTGCAGCTTCCTCCTTTAGGCACTATGGCTGGTGTGGGAGAAGGATTGCGCTTCCGGGTGCAGCGCTGGGGCATCCAGGAGTCCAAAGTCATTGCAGGACTTCTCGTTAAAGACCATGAATAGAGACTGCTGCAGGGCCAGTATCAGGGTTCCCAATATAAAGCGAAAGCCTGAGACCATCTCACCTGTGACCTCAGCAGTGCCACTGGCATTCCTCGAACTGGTGATCAGGTCAGGCATCATTATGCCAACCTGAAATGGAGAAAGAGGGAGCTCTTGGTTCAGTGGATCCAAGAAGCTAGGCAGTTGGGTGATGTCCCAGCCATGTGTAAGTACTCAACCTACTACCTGTTTAATAATTGCCAGCTCATGTATATTATGGAGAGGCATGGCTAAATATTCCTCTTATGTCTTTGACAGTGGCAGTAGAGTGGGCTGTGAATCAGGAAGCCCATACTTGTGGGCTGCATAGGCTGTGTTGCGAGGCAGGTTAGTAATAATCTTGCATGTACTGTCATAAGAAATAAATCTAAAAGTAGTAGAAAGTTAATTGCCAGTATAAAACCTGTATTGTGTATGGCATGTACTGAATAAACCAGACAATATGGCAGGAAGAGTCTCATATAGGTTGTATGTAAATAAAAGGGTAACAGCCTGGCAATAAAGGTCTAACTCCTGGACTGCTTGTGTTTACTCTGGTATCATATGGTAATGTTGTGTTGCAATCTCTTAATAGTACTGTTGTATTAAGCAATGTTACCCACACTGTGCTACATTAATAAAATGTGTAGGAATGTCTGTATATGACTGTTGTAATCCCAAGAGGTCATATAGTACAACTGAGAGAGACTTAGAAAACAGTGAAAAGATACATAACACAATCCAAATAGCGCACTCAACTGAGACGTGAAGTGTTGCATTTTTAGCACACACAGCCATGGTTCAAATCCTGGGAGTGGTAGTAAGCTGTATGCAGAATCATACCCTACAACTGTACAGATATTGTCAGAAAGTCCAGATAATTGGTGTAATTCCCCTGCCTGTCACCCTGTATCCCTGGCAAATCAGTGGGATGATTCCAGAAGTTTAGGCAGCAGATAATGACATACAACTGATTGTCAGACATCATAACTGTCAGAAATATATCTATAAGAACAAACCTGTCACTCTAGCAACACACCAAATTGTTACGAGAGTAATAAGCAAAGTATGCCCCATCCCCACCCCCATGTTGTGACGGTATGACCAGAGTATTGCAGTAACAGAGTGAGATGTATGGCATAATAATAATGTGAAATCTGGTAATATGTGTGGCGACATTTAGGTAGTGTTAACAAACATTCCCCCCACAGGTCTGTCTGATACGAAAACTGTGCCTAGAAATAAAAGATTGGAATCCTGGACTGGTACTGTTTAGTCTGGTATCGTATGGCAGTGCTAGTGTTGCAGTTTCACTGAATAATAAGGTATTACTCATCACTGTCATCCTCACAGTGCTACATAATAAGACTGTCTAGGAAACCCTGTATAAGAGTGCTGTAATTACAAGGTCAGATTGTACAACCATGGGAGACTTATAGACAGAAATCAGAAAAAAGATACACAGCGATTTCTATATAGCACATTCAACTGTGATGTACACTGTTTTATATGTAGCAGACACGGCCATGGTTTGAATCTTCAGACTGGTAGTAAGCTGCATGCAGAATCATACCCCTCAACTGTACAGATTTGTCCAGAAAGTCCAGATAATTGGCCCATATCTGCTGCCTGTTACCCTGTATAATTGGCCCATATCCGCTGCCTGTTACCCTGTCCCCCTAGCATATCAGCGTGATGACCTCTGACATTTAGGGAGCATTTAATGTCATATAACTGACTGTCAGACCTATAAATATTTGGAAAATGTATATGAAAAAAAAAACTGTCATTGCAGCAACTCATCAAAGGTTTATGAGGGCAATAGTCAAAGTATGTCCCAGTGTCACCTGTATGTTGTCAAGACATGCCCAGAGTGTGTGCAATAAGAGATGGAGAGGTATGTGCATAACATCAACCTGGAATCTGGGAATATGCGTAGAAACAGTCAGGTAGAGTTAGCAAACAATACCTCCACAGGTATACCAGGTAAGAGGTGTATACTGCAGGTAAAACACAGTTTATGTTTATAGTTGTCTACAACCATACCACTGTCCAATCTAAGACCATAGGGTAGTGTAATAATACCTGTAAGGTATAGATTACAGCACTGACTAAGAAACTAATGAGAACTACAGGGATATGCAAGTTGTTTATTTATGTATTTATTTATTTTACATTTGTTTACTGGGAAAGTTCAACTGGATATATGTCCATTTTCAGAGGAGGCCCGGGGAGAAAAGCTCCAGAAAGCAGATTACAAATACATTAGAAACAATAGAAACATTTAGTGATAAGTATAATATGCAGTTTTCAGTAGGGTTACAAACATGGATAAAACATAGTAGACAACATCAAAATCCTGCAGCTTCAATTTCAGACAATAATACACGCAGTTATGGGCTAAGTCCCTTCATGAATTCATACACTTATTAGAGTATATGATTGAAATCCTTAGGGAGAGTTTGCAGGAACAGGGTGGTGATTAGTCGGGGTTTAAGCAGGGACACTGCCAATGCTGTTGGAAGTGTAGTTTGAGGCTTTTTTTTAACTGGGTTAAGGAGAATTGGTGAGTAAGTTTGGTGAGTAAGTTTGGCAGGTAGCATATTCCAAATTTTACCTACTGAGTTGGCGAATAGAGAGTCCCCAGCCACATTTATGCTCTTAGATGTTTGTACCAGCAGTTTGTCAGCAGAGCATAGTGACCTCAGGTTGCTGTATGGTTTGATGATCTTATTTAGTGCTGGTGTTTTTTCGAGTTGATATAGTATTTTGTGGGTTATTATAAGTTGGTTGTATCGGAGAAGACTGGGCCACTCCAGCCATCCTAGTTTAGTTAGGTTGATACAATGGTGGGTCCTAGAGGTAGCATCTGTAGCAAATCTAGCAATATGGTTATGACAACTAGCAAGTTTGGTAAGGGTGGCTTGGTTCAGGTTAGTGAAGAGGGGGGAGGCATAGAGGAGGGTAGATAGTAGGTGGGACTGAGCGATAATGGTTCTTGCAAAAGGAGTGAGGAAGGGTTTGATCCCATATAGGGAAGCCAGTTTTTTGTTGACAGATTTGATGGTTTGATTGACATGGATATCATACTTTAGGCCATTATCGACTGTGATGCCCAGGTGTTTTGTGTGAGTATCTGGGGTTATAATAGTGCCATTGTTGTAACTTATAGTAAAGAATCATGAGGAGGATTTGAAGGTGGGGGAAAAGATGAGCAGTTTAGTTTTGCTGGGGTTTAATAGAAGCTGATGGTTTGCAGACCATTATTCTACATCATTGAAAGTATTCTGGGTTAGGGTCATAAGCTCAGTTGAGGAGGAGGTGGTACATATTAAAGTAGACTCATCTGCATATTGGATGCAGGAAGCCTTGGGAGTGATGGTGGGTAGGTCACTGATAAAGACTGAGAAGAGTAGTGGTCCTAGTATAGACCCTTGGGGAACTCCTAGAGTAATGGGTAGATGAGTGGATAGGGTATTCTGCCATAAACTGCTTGTTATCTGTCAGACAGGTAAGACTGGAACCATTTAATAGAGTTACTATTCAGTGACAGTTCCTTCAGGGTACAGGGAAGCAGTTGGTGACTGACCATATCAAAGGCCTTAGAGAGATCTAAGAAGAGAGCTGAGGTAAGTTTGTTATTGTTTTGGTTGATGTTGATAGAGTTAGAGAAGGTTAGGAGGGCTGATGTGGTGCTGTGGTGTGGCCTAAAACCACTCTGAGAGTTGGCCAGTAGGTTATTTTGGGTGAGATAGTGCATTAATTGGTTGTGGATGCACTTTTCCATAATTTTGGCCAGTGGTGATAGTATGGCTATTGGTCAGAAGTTTGAGAGGTCTAAAGAATTCCCTCCTTTATGAAGGGGAATGACATGGGAAACCTTCCAGAGAGAGGGGATAGTGGCTTCAGTCAAGGTGTGGTTTATTATGATCAAGACAGGGTATGCAATGGTATCTGCCCCTATTTTGTAAATATTCTGGTGGTTTGATATCAGCTGCCAGGTTAGTGGGCTTTAGTTTGTTAATTAGAGATCTGATGGTCGATGTAGATACAGGTTGGAAGGTGAAAGGGAGTGGGGTAGTGGTTGTAGAGGAGTTTTGAAAGAAACTGGCGGGGGGTAGTTGGCTAGCTAGTGATTGGATGGTTTTGGTAAAAAAATTGTTAATGATGTTAGCAGTTTCCTCTGGAGTTTTAATGTCACAGGTTGAGGGGGTGGGGATGAAGGTTTGGCCAGGGTAGAGCAGTTTGTTTATGCCTGCCCAAAATTTTTCAGATTTGTTCTGATGTTTTTGCTGAAGGTGTTGATAGAAGTTTTTTTTGTCTAACAATGTGGCTTTCTTGGTATCATTCCTTTGTTGTCGGAATTTAATATGGTCAAGTGGGTCTTTGGAGGTGCGCCATTTGTCCCACGCTTTATTTCTTGCTATGATTTTGGTTTTGATTACTTTAGAGATCCAGAAGGCAGTCTTAGTTTTGGCTCTGAGGGTGTGGATGGGAGTGTGGGAATGTAGAATGGAAAGGAATTTAGAATTAAAATAGCTGACAGCATCATATAGCGGAAGTTCTTTAAGTATGGTCCAATTGCATGCTCTAAATTCATTCTGAAAGTCAGTGGAGTTAAAGTTCTTGTTGTTTCTGATAGATTTATATAGACCTTGGTGCTGGTTATCTACTTTATGCTTAATGATGTAAGTGAGTAGGTGGTCACTTATATCATCTGGGAGGGTACCCGTGTTATACAGGTCTGGGTGATTGTTGATAACAATTCAGTCCAGGATACTGCCTTTGTAGTTGGATTTGTTTATTCTGGTGGGTGAGGATACAAGTTGGATATAGCCGTGAAGGTTTGTATGGGTGGTGGGAGATTCAGAGGAACAGTTGTTCCAGTCAATATTAACATCTCTTAACACCATAGTTTCTTGGGGGTATGTGTTGGGAAGCCATTGGAGGAAGTCTTCTAGGGTATTTGCATTGTTGTCTGGAGGATATAAATGCAGGCAATGAATATAGATTTACTTTTGGTAAGCTGTAGTTTGCTAAGTAGGGCTTCTGCATTATTGAACACCCCCCACCATATCTGCAACAATAATCTAAATACACAACTCAATGGGTATGTGTACAATTAAATCTACTGTTGGAACATATGTCCTCTTGTTTGATAAATAGTTACATTTGTTTCTATGCATGTGTCATGTTGAAATACTCCCACATTGGTGGCATGCTGCCATCAATGTAATGCATCCTGTTGTAATGGCCACTGCGGTTCCATATATGCATGTGTTCTGTTTGCTATGCAACTGTTCCATATCTGGTGTTTAGGGTTAATGGGAATATTTATGCATGCTGTTATACCTAATTCTGGAATGTGTTAACTATTACTAACCCACATATGTTCTAAAATTGAAACACCATAAAACATTTGGGAAGGCCCCACCTCTCCCAACTCATCTGGCTGTGGCACCAGGCACCAGCATGTCTGGGGCCCACACTGGGACCTCCTCATTTGCTGGTCCTGCACCACCTTCAGGTGGAACCACCTCAGGTGATGGGGCTCGCCCCTCCCGGGAGTGGGCACGGACAGGATACTGTCACCCATCGTCAGGTCCGGGGTCTCATGCACAGCGAGATCTGCAGGGAGTTCAGAGATCTGCTTTGCCAGCTTAGGGGCCGTGTGACACACCTAGAGGGTCAGCCTTCTCCCCTACCCAGCACAGCCACCTTTGGGGCCGTGAAGGTGCAGTGGTGACTGCCCATGGGTGGGGACCTCAGTCCCACTGTTTCCATTAGGGGGCTCATGGGCTTCCAACTTCCAAACACCCCTCCCCATCCAAGGTGTTTACCCCTCACATGTGTCATATACTGCCCCTGTATGCTGTCTTGTCTGTCTTGTTTGTCATCTTACCCAACCTACCTCCCCAAATATACCTACTGTCCCTCCCCAACATCCCACTCTCACCTTAAAAAAAGGGCAATCTGTTCCCAAACAAAAAAATCTCACCCCATACATAGCTGTCCATTTCACACACATGCCCACTGGACACATGTAATCTGGTCTAACTGGCTTCACAACATATTATTGTTGTCCTCACCCCTCTCTCAGGGGTATGAGTGTCCAAATCTACCTCTAAATCAGTGTATATGCACAGCTGTTGCTGTAGAAGAAATGGGCAGCTAAGGATCTTCCCTAGACCAGTCCTGCACATCCATAGCTAGTTTCCCTACTGTCTTTCCCTCTTTGTGCCCCTTTTTCACTACTTTCCTATCAACCCTTTTTCTTTTCTTTTAAAGAAATTAACATGGGGGTAAGTGGGAGTAAACACTTTTAAGCAGCAGTAAGCAGTTTTAAGCCTGTTTGCACAGGGGTAAGCAATGCCAGCACAGGATAAGCAATTTAGAGGCTAACTGACTGTAAAAATATTTAACCGGAAGTTAGCATTGCTTACCGTCGCACAAACCTGTGCAAACCTGCTTACAACTGCTTAAAAGTGTCTTAATCACCATGTATCCAACAGCCCTTCTTCTGCCCAGCAACAAAATAATTAGGATTTGCAAGTCTGGAACCCAGAACCCTGCATATTACAGCAAAAGTGGTTTACCACTAAGCCATGTCAGATATACATAGCCCTAATGTTTTAACAAACATATCATCCAGCACAGTCATTCAACAGTACAGAAAATGTATTTATACATGTAGATGCATGTGTGTTTATATATATATATATATATATATATATATATATATATATAAATATATATATATATATATATATATATATATATATATATATATATATATATATACATCAATAGATATATATGTCTACATGTATATATATATATATATATATATATATATATATATATATATAACAACTCAAGCCCAAGTGAACGGAGAAACCAAAGTAAATCCCAGGTAGCTCACAATGCTTAAAATTGCTCACGATGCTTAAAATATTGTGTATAGCCAAAAGTCAATAACGATGCTTCCAGTGGTAAAATCAGCTTTAATAGTGCACAAACGTTAGCGCTTTCACGAAACCGCTTCGCTTCTTCAGACGTTACAATTCAAACATGCATCAAAGTCTAATAAGTATTATGCATCACTTCCTACTTAATATGTCATATCCTTCAAAAAATACCAATTAGTTAAAGGAGTATGTATTAAAAACACATAAAAGTATATATACTGAACACAGCAATCTATAAAACATAAGAGTTAATCAAATGTAAAAAATATAAAAAATATAATAAATTAGAAATAAAGACTACTAACCTGTAGAAGCGGAGACAGAGTTATCTCAATGGTCTCGCTTTCAATACAGGTTTTAAAGAAATAGATTCATTCAAGCCAGCGCCTCTATGCGCCCCCAGACGGAATATCCATTTTGTCTCAATTTCCTCAGTGGTGTTAATTAAATCCCCACCCCGCATGTTGTGTCTCACCACATGTAAAATTTGGAATAAAAACCTATGTTCTGGCCCATGGGTTAACATATGTTTCGAGATAGCACTGTACGCTTCACCCCTAGAGTAGGCGTACAAATGATCCTGTATCCGTTCTTTCAACGATCTATTTGTCTTACCCACATAAAAACAGAAACAGACCTGACAGCAAGCAACGTACACAACGTCCCTGGTGTTGCAGTCAGATCTCTTTCTGATTTCCCATAACCTGCCGTCGTTTGGGTTTCTAAAGAACCTAGACTTATCAATGTACACACAAAAATTACAAGAGCCACAGCTCTGAGTACCCAGATCGTACGGCAGACGATCAATACTCCTGTTGTGGCATAAATCAGGAAAACAAAGGAGTTGTTTTAAATTCTTGCAATTACTAAATACATAGTTGGGACAATTGCCAACAATGTCTCTAATACGGGGATCTAGGACCAAAACATCCCAGTTCTTAAAAATGATGCTTTGAATGGCTGAGGTATTGTTGCCCAATGGTATAACCAGGGGTAACTGTCGGTTTACAGTGCGCGGAACCAATGGAGCTACCTGTTTATCAGAAAAGTGTGGTTTTCCTCTACTGTGTCTTAAATGTAGTACATGTTTGCAAACATCATTCACCTCATCAAGTAAGTACCCCCTGTTGACAAAACTGGTTTTCAAATTTTCTAGTTCCAAATGAAAATCCAAGTCACTGGAACAGAGCCGAGAAATTCTCAAAGCTTGTCCCTTTATGATGTTACGAAATATTATGGGATCATGCATACTATCCTTGGAAAGAAAAGAATTAGTGTAACATGGCTTCCTATATACTTTAGAATGAAATGAGTCATTAGACCTGTATACCGTAGTGTCCAAATAATTAATGGACATGGAGGAAAACTCCATTGTAAACCTCAAAAAACTATCCCTGCTGTTCAAATCTAATAGGAATGAAGTAATAGAGGCACCAGTTCCATGCCATAGGAGAAAGAGGTCATCGACAAAACGTCTATAGAAGACAATGTTGACATTATTGAAGATGACCTCCCTCTCCCAGGCTGCCATAACCAAATTGGCATAGGAGTTGGCACAACTGGTGCCCATGGCAACTCCTGTTGTTTGCCTATAAATGGTGTCCATGAACACAAAATAGTTATTTTCCAGCACAATCTCTAATAAGAGACTGAGGAAATCTGCCTCTGTTTGTGTCATCACCTCACACATCAAGGCTCTTACCATTCGTATCCCCTCCATGTTTGGTATACATGTAAAGAGGGATTTAACGTCAAGCGTTGCCAACAGTAAATCTGTACAATCATTGATAGTTCTAACACCTTCATATAGGTCCATCAGAAACTGACCAGTGTCCTTTAATATGTGTGTAAATGTAGATAACACAGACTTCAGTCTGTTGTCCAAATATATTGAGATAGGCTCTGTCGCCCACCCTGCCCCAGCTACTATGGGTCTTAGTGGTGGTGTTGTAGGGTCTTTATGGACCTTGGGCAGTCCACTAATACTTGGTATTAAAGGCTTGTCTACTGTAAAATAATCAAATAACTCCTTGGTCATAATCTGCAGTGACACACATTCACCTAATGTAGTGTTTATCCTATCTGAACATTGCATGATATCAAATGAGTGAACTTTCTCATATTCAGGAGTGTTAAGCATATTAAGCATAGTTTCAGTGTAGTAAGAACGGTCCATAACAACTATACGACCTCCCTTGTCCGCAGGTTTCACAATGATGTTCTCATTGTTCTTCAAAGCAAAAATAGCCTGTTTTTCACCACAAGATAAATTGTCCAATGAACTAGAGTTGGTAAAAGCAAAACCATGATACACATCATTTTCAATAGCCTTAATAAAAAGCTCTAAACTAGGAGGCAAAGATGGATTAATCAAGCTTTTACGTTTATAACTGGGGCCCTTTGACATATCATCATTGCGAAACAGTAACTTCAGATTTATGTTTCTAACAAATAGCCGTATAGCTATTAAAGTATCACTGACATTTACACTTGTGCTAGGAATAAAGGTAAGACCCTTTTCCAGCACTGCTAGTTCATCTAGAGAAAGTCTATGTGCTGAAATATTCATAACTACTGAACATTCATCTACAGTGGACAATGGTAAGTGCACTGGGAGGTACACACCACAAGTGTGTGCATAACACACACAGAGGCTTTGGTGTTGATGCAATACACAGAGAATACTGTACACATGGATGTATGTACCTGTGCAAAGAACACATTGTAGCCTATGTAATTCCACCAAGCCAGAATAGGCACAACAACACATTGGGGAATAAGCAGTTCGCTAGTCTAATATCATTGACGATGGTACTGGCAGGGTACATGTCCCATTCCTCAATGCAGTGCAATCCTCAACTCAGTAAACATATGTGTGCTAGTGTGGGTGGCACACCCCTACACTTTGGAGGGTAAGAGGTGCTGTAGAACCGCAGATAGTGTGATAGACAACTACCTAACCTGTTAACATGAACTGTAGAGTATTACGGTCACCTAAGTGGGGGGATACATTCAACAGTAACTACAATGATGGTGGCTGTGTCCACAACAGCCACACCCAGCTATATATACCAACCCCAGTATCGCTGCACACCTATACATTGGGGAAGAGGGCATGTACACATCTAACACTAGTTGTGATGGAATGTATGTCCACAGGGTGATATCTGTGAAATGTTAGCGTATGCCAGGCAGTTCTCAGACAGATGACCTCCTGGGACATGCATATTCTGCAAACTGAAGTAGATTCCTTCACATACACACACAATATTACTTGGCACCACTGGGACTAGACCTCTACCTAGGCATGTAGTGCTACTGATGTGTACGGCTTTAATTGCACACACAGTTTTTAGGATGAGGTGTGCTCCAGGTTACATGTTACATGAAGAACATCCCCAGGCATATACAGTATGGTAATGGGGGATGTACTTGTTGTTTATGGACAATACATAGTGTGACATACCATCATATACACATTGACAAACACATAACAGTCAGACACATCTGATAGACCTGGGCCTATCAGTGCTAACTACCTTATCAGTGTGTCTATTGTGGTACATGTAAGTTGCACACAGCACATGCATATCTGGGCTGGATAGTGTTATCAGTTACCTGTATGGTTGATGGTGATAGTGGCCTCCATACAGTGGAACATGGGATATGTACCGGGGGTACCATGGTGTAAAGACAGTATACCCAGCGCCCACACCCCACTGTGTATATTGTACGCACTGAAACCCATGATAACACTCTGATATACCCACCATCACACATTGACCAGGACTGCAATACAACACCTTGTCCATCCCAATAGTGCTACTACAGGGATATGCATCTAATGCACATGCCACAAGCATAGTAGGGTGATGCATTGTCATGCCTTTCCTACGGTCAGCAACATCACTATCCCTAATACTGTGTGGCAATGCGTATTGTAATAGGATAATAGGAGAATGTGCCCTCAGAATGCTGTACCCTACATATATACACACATGCACACATACACACAGGTGCCAGAACTCAGTGGGTATCCCATGCCTATCAACCCATTTGTACAACATTGTTGTGCTGGTACTGAAAGGCCCAGGTAGCCCTTAGGGAGAATAGTATAACAAGGTACATGTAATTTCTGGTACAGCAGCAACCACATCTAACTATGGCAATGAGGGGTGTGGTGGGTGTGAAGGACCTCAGGGTATTCTCAGCTATGGGTCTACAAGCACACAGACACTGATATTCTCAGTAATGCATATGTACACATTTGTCAGTACTGGGGTGCATTGGTGCAGGTGTTCATAGGTGCATATCAGGCTATCGTCCATGGAGAGATGGGAAGTGTAAGGGATGTGTGTACAGTGGTATCATGCCACCTGCCATGTGCCAGCAGGCCATCTATCAGCAGATACCACTGGGGTGATATTCAGGGTGAGAGTGACATGCATCAGCCAATCATCTGGGTGCTTCTTGCAGAGGGCCAGTGAGGTACTCCTGTTGACATGTATGCAACATGGTCAGTGTCTGTCTTGGAGACCTGTACCCAAGCGTGTTCTGTTGACTGTGGTAGTGTAGTTGAGGTATTCATGGCATGTGGTGTGTACAGGATGTGGATTCCTATCTGTGCAATTCATAACACAGCTGGTCAGACATGTCAGTGTCAGTCAAGCATAGATTGTCTGTAAGTATCCAAGATGGATACCTGACATCTGCACATCTCTACATAGGACAGACAGACATGAGCTAGCCAACTAGCTATGCATTAGGATGAATGTGTTGACAGATTGACGTCTGACACTGATAGGTATGCCATTACTACGTGACAGCAGCCCTCACTGACATGTGCTATACACATAGTAGTCCAGTAGGAAATATATAATGTGACACAGCTCACACACCAGGAACACAACAGTGAGAACTCAGAGTCCATCTTTGCATGCAGGGGTGTTTGTTTCTAGTACTATAATTTGCAATCTACTCTTACTTGGGAAAGCGCTGTCAACAGTAGTAACATAATGATACATTACATGCCAGTGTGACTCCATATAACATGGGATACTACTCATGTATGTAACATATTCAAATGAAAAAGAATGTTGTACAAGCCATATATACTCAAGTGTCTCAGACAGTAGACTCACACCCCTTGCTACTGTAATGACAGCACATAGACTCATGTTATGTACATGGCATTAAATACACTTATTAAAGCTGTCATTACCCTGCTATGTTATCAAACCAGAATGTGAGCACTGGTTACAAGGGCTGAGCCATGCTTAGCAGGTTTCAGCATTGCTGCAATATTACAGCTAAGCACATTTGCGCACTAGTAAGTGAAGCCTACATGGTGTAAGCACCTGTACGTTTAACCTACATTAGCAGCACTTAGCTTCGCGCAAACCCGGGCAAATGTGCTTAAAGCTGCTCAAAACTGCATTAACCGCTCTGTATCCAACAGCCCTTGTTCTACCCAGCAACAAAATAAACATCACTTGCAAGTCTTGAACCCAGGACTTTGTACACTATCATCACAGCAGTTAACCACTAAGCCATAACAGCTGTGAAGACAGTTGTTTTTTCGAATATATCTCTCAGTACACATACTGATTAGTATTGAACAATTGCTGTAACTTCTACAATTCTGTAGTACTTGTTAGTGATATTAATGTTGAATCACTTATGTTATTATATCTAAATATACACATATCAGATAAATACTGTGTGATACATCTAGGAAGGTATACACAACATTAATGTTTACACATAAGGATATGGATATATATATATATATATATATATATATATATATATATATATATATATATATATATATATATATCATCATCTTCTTTCAGCTGTTCCCATTAGGGGTCGCCACAGTGGATCACCTGTTTCCATTTCTTCCTGTCTTCTGCATCTTGCTCTGTCACACCAACCACCTGCATGTCCTCTTTCACCACATCCATAAACCTTATCTTAGGTCTTCCTCTTTTCCTGTTACCTGGTAGCTTCATCCTTAGCATCTTTTTTCCCAATATACTCAGCATCCCTCCTCAGAACATGTCCAAACCAATCTAATCTTGCCTCTCTGGCTTTGTCTCCATACCTTCCAACACGGGCTGACCCTCTAATATACTTATTCCTAATCCTGACCACCCTCGTCACACCCAGTGCAAATCTTAACATCTTTAACTCTGCACATTCAGCTCAAACTGCTGTCTTTTTGTCAGTGCCACTGTCTCCAACCCATATAATATAGCTGGTCTCACTACCCTCTTGTAGACCTTTCCTTTCACTCTTACAGGTACTCATCTGTCACAAATCACTCCTGACACTCTTCTCCACCCACTCCATCCTGCCTGTACTCTCTTCTTCACCTCTCTTCCACACTCACTGTTACTCTGAACTATTGACCCCAAGTATTTAAACTCATCCACCTTCACCACCACTACTCCTTGCATCCTCACCATTCCTCTATCCTCCCTCTCATTCACACACATATAGGCTATCTTAGTCCTGCTGACCTTCATTCCTCTTCTCTCTAGAGCATATCTCCATCTCTCCAGGGTGTCCTCCACCTGTTCCCTACTCTCACTACAGATCACAGTGTCATCTGCAAACATCATAGTCCATGGGGACTCCTGTCTGATCTCGTCTGTCAACCTGTCCATCACCATTGCAAATAAGAAAGGGCTCAGAGCTGATCCTTGATGTAACCCCACCTCCACCTTAAACACATCCGTCACTCCCACTGCAGACCTCACTGCTGTCACACTACCCTCGTACATATCCTGTATCACTCTTACATACTTCTCTGACATTCCTGACTTCCTCATACACTACCACAACTCCTCTCTAGGCACCCTGTCATATGCTTTCTCTAAGTCTACAAAAACACAATGCAACTCCTTCTGACATTCTCTGTACTTCTCCATCAACACTCTCAGAGCAAACATTGCATCTGTAGTGCTCTTTCCTGGCATGAAACCATACTGCTGATCACTAATCATCACGTCCCTTATTAACCTAGCTTCCACTACTCTTTCCCATAACTTCATGCTGTGACTGATCAATTTAATCCCTCTGTAGTTATTACAGCTATGCACATCACTCTTATTCTTAACGATAGGTACCAAAACACTTTTTCTCCATTCCTCAGGCATCCTCTGACTTTCCAAAATTTCATTGAACAATCTGGTTAAAAATTCCACTGCCATTTCTCCTAAGCACCTCCATGTCTCCACTGATATGTCATCTGGGCCAACAGCCTTTCCATTCTTCATCCTCTTCATAGCTGTCCTTACTTCCTCCTTGCTAATCTGTTTCACTTCTTGATTCACTATCCCCATATCATCCAAACTTCTCTCTCTCTCTCATTCTCTTCATTCATCAGCCCCTCAAAGTACTCTTTCCATCTACTCAACACACTCTCCTCACTTGTGAGTACGTTTCCCTCATTATCCTTTATCACCCTTACCTGCTGCACATCTTTCCCAGCTCTGTCCCTCTGTCTAGCCAATTGGTATAGGTCCTTTTCTCCCTCTTTAGTGTCCAATCTCTCACACAGCTCTCCATATGACTTATCCTTAGCCTTTGCCCACTCTCTCTTTGCATTGCACCTCATCTCCTTATACTCATGTCTACTTTCTTCATCTCTTTGACAATCCCACTTCTTCTTCACCATCCTCTTCCTCTGTATACTCTCCTGTACTTCCTCATTCCACCACCAGGTCTCCTTGTCCTCCTTCCTCTGTCCAGATGTCACACCAAACACCTTTCTAGCAGTCTCCTTTACTAGCTCTGCTGTAGTTACCCAGCTATCGAGTAACTCTTCACTGCCTCCCAGTGCATGTCTTAACTCTTCCCTGAACTCCACCTCACAATCACCCTTTTTTAACTTCCACCATTTAATCCTTGGCATTGTTTTCACACTCCTCCTCCTCTTCTTGATCACCAATGTCATCCTACAGACCACAATTCTATGCTGCTTAACTACACTTTCCCCTGTCACCACTTTGCAGTCTCCAATCTTCTTCAGACTGGCCCTCCTACATAGGATATAACCCACCTGTGTGCATCTTCCTCCACTCTTGTATGTCACCCTATGCTCCTCCGTCTTCTTAACATACGTATTCACCACAGCCATGTCGATCCTTTTCGCAAAATCCACAATCATCTGACCTTCTGCATTCCTCTCCTTAACACCATACCTACCCATCACCTCCTCATCCCCCTCTGCTCACTTCACCAACATGCCAATTGAAGTCCACTCCAATCACTAATCTCTGACCCTTGGGTGCACTCACCACCACTTCATTCAACTCACTCCAAAATTTTTCTTTCTCATCCATCGTACACCCAACTTGTGGAGCATATGCACTAACAACATTCATCATTACACCATCAATTTCAAGCTTCATAAACATCACTCTATCAGACACTCTCTTCACCTCCAAAACACTCTTGGCATACTGTTCCTTTAGGATAACCCCTACCCCATTTCTCCTGCCATCCACACCATGACAGAACAATTTGAACCCACCTCCTATACACCTGGCCTTCCATCCCTTCCATCTCATCTCTTGCATGCACAATATATCAACATTCCTTCTCTCCATCATATCAGCTAGCTCTCTCCCTATACCAGTCATACTGTCAACATTCAAAGTTCCTACCCTCAGTACTACACTCCTAACCTTCCTCCTCTCTTCCTGCCTTTGAGCATGCCTTCCCCCTCCTCTTCTCTTTTGGCCAATAGTAGCCCAATTTCCGTCAGCACCCTGTTGGCTAACAGTACTGGTGGCGGTCGTTGTTAACCTGGTCCTCGACCGATCCGGTATGGAAATATGAAATGTTGTCCGCATAAGTCATTTGGCAGAGATTTTATGCCGGATGCCCTTCCTGATGCAACCCCCCCCCATTTATCTGAGCTTGGGACTGGCACAAAGAAATGCACTGGCTTGTGCATCCCCAGTGGCTGGGTTATTTATATATATATATATATATATATATATATATATATATATATATATATATATATATATATATATATATATATATATATATATACATATGCAGATATGTAGATATATGTGTACATGTAGATGCACATATATATTCATAGATATATATATATATATATATATATATATATATATATATATATATTTATATGCATCTGTATATTGCATTATATATGGCCATATATAGATCACTCTGTGTATGTGTATATATATATATATATATATATATATATATATATATATATATATATATATATATATATATATATATATATATATATATATATATATATATATATATATATATATATATATATATATATATATCTATATATGTATATATGTATATATATACATATATATATAGGTTCATAGGTTAATAGGTAGGTACTAGACTATTGGCCCTAGAGCCTATATAAGCCTAGCCAAAAGTTACCTGGCTTTTGCCACCCAAGAAAAAGATTCACCCTTGCCATTGTCAAGCAGAGCCACAGAAGTGATCCCCGGGGTGAATTTCCTATTTCCCATCCAATCAAGATTTTTCTTGAAGAGTGCTAGAGAGGACCTTTCTTTGATATAGACAGGTAGTTTGTTCCAGAGTGTGGGAAGTCTCTGGGACAGGAATTTATCCCTCCAGCATGTTATGTTTATTGTTGTGACAAGGTTAAGGTCACTAGAGCATGCAGCTCAGAGTGATTGGGATTTCTTTAAGTGGATCATGTCCAATAGCTCTGGGTTTGACATAGCTTTGCATGTTAGGCAGTGATCGCCTCTGAGGAGGCAATATGCGACAGAGTAAAGTTGGAGTTTTTTGAGACGGTCTGCATAGGGCATATGTTAGAGGCCAGTAATCCTCTTTGTGAGGTATTTCTGTGGCCTTTCCAGTTGTTGTTGATGTCTTGTGAGGTGCATCCTAAAAGGGGCATTGTACTCTATAATGGGTCTAATGAGTGACGAGTAGAGGGGAACAATGACCTCTTTTTTCCTGGAGGAGAAACCTTTTGTGATGAGGTGTGCCACACAGAAGGATTTTCTGACTACTGTGGCATTTGTGATGAGGTGTGCCACATAGAATGATTTCCTGACTACTGTGGTGATGTGATTATCAAAGGAGAGACTACTGTCCACCTGTGTCCCAAGGTCTCTTATCACACTTTCGTTGTTAAGTAGACTATCGTCTATGTGGTAGATCCTGGGTACAGAGCTTTTACCAAAAGGGATGACAGTGCACTTTTTGGCATTGAGCTTGAGCCCATGGCTTTGACACCAGGCATCTGTCTCAGTGAGGCCCTTTGTAGGATGTCCACATTGTTAGAAATTTCGATTATGGCTCCTAGTTTGCAGTCATCTGTGAACTTCGTTAGCCAAAGCCCTTCTGTGTTAGCTTGTACTTCAGAGAAGTAGATACAAACAGGAGAGGACCCAGGACTGAACCCTGTGGTACTCCACTTGTAACTGGTCTGAAGTCTGATTTGGAGTCTGCTACTTTCACAGTGTGGGTTCCGTCAGTGAGCCAGTTGGCAACCCATCTTGTGATATAGGGATTTATATCTAGTTTAGTGAGTTTATCTATAATTCCAGAGTGGGGTATGGTGTTGAAAGCCTTGGCATGATCTAGATAGCCTGTGTGAACCACCTTACCCTCATCTATGGCTTTGGTGACTGCTTCAAAGAAGTCTATCAGGTTTAAAAGACATGATCTGCCTTTTACAAACTCAAACTTAGTGGGGTCCAGAGTTTGGAGATTACCAATGCCTTTGTTTATAAGTCCCATAATGATACATTCCATGGCCTTGCAGTCCAGGCTCATCAGGCTAATTGGGCAGTAGTTCCCATCGCCCTTTAGGGAGTGGAATAACCATTACTGTGCACCATTCAGTGGGCACAAAGCCTGAGCTGAGGCTGTGATTGAACATGGTACTCAGGTGGGGTGCCAGTTCATTCTGTAGTTCATGTAGAACACAGCCTGGGATGTTGTCAAGTCCCATGGATGCTGTGTTCTTGGCTTTGGAGAGTGTGTTTTTTACTTGTGCAGCCATGATTACAGGAACTTTGCATTCTTCCGGTATAGAGATGGGCCTTTTAGGTGATGAGAGGGGGGGTAAAGTTAGCACTGAACCTCTCTGCCAGGATGCTGGCAATATAAGTTGGTTCTGTATATTTAGTGCCATGGTGCTGTAACTCTGAGAGTTGCCATTGAGATTCTTGACATAGCTATAGAATGCTTTGTGATTGTCTTTAGAAACAGTGGCAATTTTGTTTTCATAACTACCTTTGGAGAATTTTATGAGAGATCTCAGC